>NC_089870.1:8383898-8729523 GCF_036373705.1 Amia ocellicauda
AACTATTTCTAATTAAACGTTTCTTTTGAAGTGTGAAAGCGACTTGGTTTTGTTTTTGCTTGTTTACACACACACACACACACACACACACACACATGAGTTTTTATAATGCACCACACATTTGGTAAGCTTTTAAATTATAACCACATGAGCATTGGAGAAACTGGGATTACCAGAGTGCTTTGGAAGCCACTGTAGGATTGTCCTTATTTGCTCAGTGAGACTCTTGTCATAGTTCTTTGCAGACCACCTGCTTGGATTGTCCAGGGGCCCAAACTGCACATCGCATAGTGACCAATAAACTGCCTTATTTTGTCTCCGCTTTCCAGATGGTACAGTACAGAGTGACTGCATCTCACTGCTTTTCTATTGTGTGCTGTTCATTGAATATAACATCTGATTGTTTTCATGGACATTTGCGTATGTTCTGACACAATTACATCCAGCTGTTGGGATTCACTTGGGCTCCTAAAACACATCACAGACCAAGACCACCATCTTGTTAAGAACTCACTGCAGAATATTCTGTCTTGATTTCCTACTAGCTACTAGCAAAGTATACCATAGTGCATGTGACCTGCACCACAGGTCCTATAACTTTATTATATACATCTAATTACAGTTAAAGTACTTGCCAGATTAACTTCATAGACTGGGTAGATTCCTACACCTACTAGTTCAGCAGATGCATATTGAGTAGCCTATGCTAATTGAAGTATTGTCCTGGGGGGATGGTTCCATCTTGTGGCTGTTCTGAGCACATCATTTTAAGTTCAACAAAGACACTAGAAGTCACCCATACGTTTTCAAATGTAATTATGACCTAGCTTAGACTGCATTAGTCTAAATTTGACCGATTTAAGATTTCTGATATTAATGGCTGGTGCCGATTTTAACCTTTATTAAAATAAGACACGTTTCGGAATGCAGTTGTTTTATTTATTCATTTGGATTCGCCAATCAATTAGGTTACAAATCATCATTGATTTACATTGTGTAATTGATGTAATTAAATTCTGTCATTGTTCATTGTTCATCATCATTTTATCTCATTTTTCATTCCGAACAACCTGTCCCACTCGATCTCGGCATCTTTCTCTGTTTCTCAGCACCAGCTCGGTCGTCCGTGTAGCGCAGATGTCCGCAGTTCTGCGCGGCTCTGCGCTGCTCCACCAATGGGATCGGTGGGATTCCGCAGATCTACGGCGAATCTGCACAGACATCTGCCCTCGAAGAAAAGGCATCTCTGCAGTTCTGTGCAAACGCGCGCAGACCTGCGGAAATCTGCGCTACGCGAAGGCGACCCTCGACTGCAAGTGCCAGCCAATGGGAGAGCAGGAGCACTGTGGGAGGGAACACCGTAGACGCCATTTTGTCCTGTTTATATCGAAGGTCTGCGTCATTTCATAACTCTTACATTTAAAATAGGTAAGTGATTATACCTATCATGCATGTAAAAGAAAAGAAAATGTGATTATGCTGGGAAACGTCTGTAAATCTCACAGATTTCCGGTAACCCTGTGCATGCATGGCATTATTGCATATCACGATAGGTGAAAGATGGCTGTCGTGCAGCTGCTGCTACATTTACGAGGTCTTTGGTTTAATCCTATCTTGCAGATGATCTACAGAACTATGACACTGACAAACTTGATTTAAAATAAAATAAAAACATAACTGAACACTATCTAAATTGACAAAACTCGCCTTGTTATTAAACAGTGTGTAGCACAATGTATTGCCTCGATTCATGTCAAGTATTGATCAAGTTACATACAGCGATACCTTTTTATTTGTTCTAACCCGTTATGCATTTATTATTGCAACGTTTTAAAAACGTCTTGTGCTAAAACCGTAGAGTATCGATGGGTCTAGGGGGGGGTGTCCTTGCTTTCTGAGAAACCAACGATGCTTGGGTTTCTTTTGTTCTTTTGTCGATGTATGTGATGTATCACGTAAAGTGTCACATACATCACAGACATAAATCCGGTCCCTGTTGCATTGCTAATATTTTGCATGAGGTCTTGTTTTGCATGATTTTTGTGACCACAGTTGTTTTGCCATTCAGATGTGTTCGTGCATGTTCAGATATGTGTTGGACAGATGTCACTTTAGTGTTATTAGTAATTAGAGGAGAAGTGATGTATGCAGAATGTACCATAGCTTTACGCATGCGCACGTTAAAGTAGGTCATCCTATCCATTTTGAATTCCTTCTTCTGCCCATATGATGTACAGTGCCTATAGAAAGTCTACACCCCCTTGAACCTTTTTCACATTGTGCTGTCAGTGCCTGAGAGGTTCATGTATTTAAATGAGTCATTGGGTCATTGTCCTGCTGAAAGGTGAACCTCTGTCCCAGTTTCAGATTTCTTGCAGAGGGCAGCAGGTTTTCCTCAAGGACTTTTTGGTACTTTAGTCCATTGGGGCGGGGAGAGCCATTTTGGATGCCTCTGCTAATGTTTGATGTGTATGTGTTTGTTTAAAAGCAGAGAACCCCCATAAAGATGAGCGGCTGTCGTGTCTTCATCGGCCGTCTGAACCCCTCGGCCCGGGAGAAGGATGTGGAGAGGTTCTTCAAGGGTTACGGGAGAATTCGGGATATCGACTTGAAACGGGGCTTTGGTTTTGTGGTAGGTCTTTTTTTTATCACAGTGGCTTCGGATGCTCCCTCCTTCCTGTTTTTTGTAGTCATCCTTGAGGTTGATGTAGAATTGCCTGCTGAAGGGGAATTGCACACAGGGCAGACCTCATATACAGTGGTCACCTAGCCGTTCGTACTCCATCTGCTAATTCTGCAGGGATGGTAATGGGGATGGTGTATGTTAGTACCAAGTATGTTAGATTGTAGATTTCCTCAAAATGTACTGATGCAGAGTACCTTTACTTCAGTCTGATTCACTTTCACTTGTGAATAATAGATAGAATTGAATTGATATAAACCTTCATTTTACTTTGAGACCTTGACAGTGAATGGTAGCGTTTGTGTGGGTGTATGTCTGTGTGGGTGGCTTCTATGACTTTGTGCAAAACGCCAAACCTCTGATAATATATACTTGCTTCAGTAAATGACCTCCACATTGCCTCCATTTTGTTTTCCCCATGGCTTCTCCACATCAAAGGAGTTTGATGACCCTCGAGATGCAGAAGATGCCGTTTATGAACTCGATGGAAAAGAGCTGTGCAATGAAAGGTAGGCAGGGGATCATATGCATCTCTGGGAGGCTAAACACTTTTATAAATATATCAATACATTTAATTATTTATAGAAGGTTATTTCAAAAGGTCACTGCTACTGTTATTGGTGCTGCTTTTCACGGAAGACAACTGCAGTCACAGGATAACGTTAATGTTTCTCAATGCTCCTCAGGGTGACAATCGAGCATGCCCGTGTGCGGCTGCGTGGGGGACGAGGACGGGGCGGCCGCTACCCTGACCGCTACAGTCAGAGGTCGAGGGACAGTCGGAGGTACGCAGCGTCAGTCTGAGGCCTGTCTGCTCCAGAGAGATCCTCCTTCCGGTCCCATAGCTCTGAACTGTGGCCTCGCAGTGAGAAGGGAAGAGGAGGGCTGTGCAATGCAGGTTTTGTCTTTATCTCTCCTGGGTTGGTACGGAGCTGGTGATGATGAGATAGGATGAATAGTAACTGGAATTCCCAAATCAGTGAGTGAATTAGGAGGGAAAGGAGATGAGCCACTCACATCCTGTGAGATGGGGAACACATTCTGTAAAAGCAGAAGGATTTGTTTGATCATGAAAAAAAATGTATCTCCTGGTGGTGAGTTCTAGCCAAGAAACCACATGAATGATCTAGGAGAGTAATTCTGATGTTTATATATGAGGTGGTACAGGTTACACTGCTTATATCTGTACAGGTTATATCTGTATTAAAAGGCTATTCATTTTCCATAGGAATCCCCCTCCTGTCCGCACCGAAAATAGGCTCATTGTGGAGAATTTGTCCTCCAGAGTCAGTTGGCAGGTGAGTTCGATACAGTCCTTACACTTTAATCGCATAATATTTTGTGCACCAAGAATTGGTGTTAATATGCAAAACAACTCCAGAATGTATGTTAATTATTAATCTGTTGAAGATCAGGGATTTCTGTAGTAACTATATGTATTTAGTAGGAAAAAAAGTGTTTAAATAAAAGATGTCCATAATTGTTATGAGTAACAACAACAAAAGTAGTTGATAGGAATAGTTTGATTTTCATTGGAGTTGATTTCAGCCCAAGCATTTCCAAATGTTCCTTAGACTGATTTTCTTAAAGGGTCCATTTGTGACATTTTATCTTTTAATTTTTGCAATTTTTTTTCCGTTTCTTGTTGCCTCTGTTTTAACCAAGTGTTAACCCCTTTATTTGCCAGCCTGTCTGTTGTGTCGTATGGAAGAGATTGCCTTTGGGCGTGGAGTTAAGGCCCTCAGTGTCGCGCTCTCGTGGTTGAGCATGGTTCATACCAGCCAGTCTGTGCTACTGCCACACCTAGTTCACACGGGGGCCTCCTGCAGATCGCTTGAGCGCTTGCTGGGTCCTTGCTGTAAAGTCGCTGGGTGCACTTCCTTCGAAAGTGCCGTCTGGGCCCCTTTGCTGCGATCGAGCAAGCGCCAGAGAAAAGCGAGAGAGAGAGAGAGAGTGTTTTGAGCGAGTCGGTAATTTGAGAGGCTCCAATCCTTCCCGAGTGGTGCGAGTTGGTTCCAGGTGCTGCAGGAAAAATTTGAGGTGCGAGATTTTTTTAGGAGACCCTGTGTCCTGGTCCAAATGGCACACCCAAGGTATTAGCAAACACTTAAACACCCTTCCTCCTCCAGCCTGTAACGAGGGCAGTGCAATTATACTGAGTGGATGTGGAAGGTGTCAGATGAGTCCAGTGCCTTCCCAAACACTTTTTAAGAGTTGCCATGAAATTCTGGGGTCCAAGAATGTAAGGTAGCAACATTCAGTGTCCTTCATCCTCCTCAGTTCCACTTTGAAGGAGGTGGCTGTCGCACATTTCCTTGTAAAACATTTTCTGACTGATATCCCCATGCTGGTTCTACTTTAAAACTGTCCAAAAATAGTTTTTATAAGGAAATATGATGCAGCTGTATCTTCAAAGACTCCTCCCAGAATGCCATACTTTATAGCCGGATTGCAACACATAATATTACTTAGTTATCTTGCCCACCTTCTGTCAGCAGCCAGGAGATCTGAACAATATGCAATGCTGCCCTTTGTAAACACACACAATATGAGCAGAGCAGCTGAAGTTCTGTAGTCTTTTACAGTATTGTAATATTCACAGCCAGCTGTCTAAGTAAAGGAAGGCAGATGCGTTTCCATTTGTAACACAAACGTACAAACACACAATGTGTTTGGTTTTTTTTTGTTCCCCATTAGGTATTGGTGTTGTGGGAAATGCCAACCTTCCTTTAATTGGAAGTTCTGCTGTCAATGTTTATTTTATGAAACAGATAGAAACTGTTTAAAGAGATTAGGGCAATCTTGGTAGTCTGGATGATTCTTGGACCCCTTCCCCACCTAGGATAGGCTGTATTCTTTATGTATATCTAACTTTTCTTCTTTCATTTAGTCTTGAATACATATATATATAAAATTTGTCTTGTTGTACCTCTCTGTATCAACACGTGCCTAACTAGACTGGTCTTGTGTGTAGGATCTGAAAGATTTCATGAGACAGGCGGGGGAGGTTACTTTTGCAGATGCCCACAGGCCTAAACTAAATGAAGGGTAAGTGTTCAATGAAATTTAGTTTCATATGGAATAAATACTACATGCATTTGTTTCAGGGTTGTTTAGTTAACATTTACCTTCTGTAATCTATCTTTGTAGTTGCAGTTCCAGAGTAGTCTCTTTGTACCTTCTGCACTGTTCTTGAAACCTGAACTATAGCTGTCTTTGTAGGGCTGCTTTTTGGGTCTTAAATCTAATGATTTGGTACAATATGGGTATTTTAACAAGAAACACAAATTTGTGGGACTTCAATCTGTTAATTGTCTTTTTTTACTACAGGGTAGTAGAGTTTGCCTCTTACAGTGATCTAAGAAATGCTCTTGATAAGCTGTCTGGGAAAGAAATCAATGGCAGAAAAATCAAACTCACAGAAGCAATTAAACGGAGGTGAGTCCTTGATTGTATCTTTAACTTTGGAAATGAAAGTAGTTTGCTTAATCTCCAGTTGATAGAAATGAGATACTAGACTGAAATGATGAAGTTATTATGCAGAAAGTCCCCATTGTTGGCCCGACACCTGACTGTCCCCTCCCTCCTTCCCTCTCCCGTGTATTTCCCGCAGGTCCAGAACCCGCTCTCGCTCTGGCAGCTCGTCCCGCTCCAGGTCTCGCTCGCGCTCGCGCTCCCGGAGTCGCTCTAGGTCCCGCAGTGCCAAGTCCTACAGCCGCTCTCGTTCCCGCAGCCGTTCGCGCTCACGCTCCGCCAGCAGCTCCCCGGCCCCGGACAAGGAGGCGAAACGCAGCCCCCGCGCCCGCTCCGCATCCCCGGCCTCCCCCGAGCGCCCCCGACCTCGCTCGGTGACTCGCTCGCCCTCTGCCGAGAGTCGGGACTGAGCCCCCCTCCCCACCTCCCTTCTCGGATAACTCTGAGCTCCTGACGGGCCGAGTCAAGAGAGCAGCTCTCCCCACATCTGTGTCCACCCCTTTCGTCCCGTGGTAGGTGTTCGAACACTTCTGTGTGAAAGTAGTCCTCCATCTCGGGGATTTGGAATATGTGCTTCACCGGAACTGACTCAATTTCATGTCGCAGTGTCACGAAAAAACAAAACATTAGGGTGTCGGATCTCAAAGCACCGGGAAACAAGGGTGTCAAAAGAGTCGGCAGTCAAGACGTTGATTCGACAGCAACATACAGTAAAGCCCCCCTGAATGAGGTCAATTGTGTTCTGTCTTTAATATTTAAATGAGTGGATTTGTCAGTTACTTTGTTGTCTTTTTTTTTATTTTGTATTTGTTATCCTGTAATGATTTCTTTTTTAAAACCATATTGCAATCACTGGTAGCACTTGATGAACTTTTGCAGACTTCCTGCAAATATTTCTTCCTCTTGGCAGACAAGTGTACAATAATGTTTTAACCTTTTTTTTTTTTTTGTACAGAAGTGTTGTTTTTCAACTGTGCAGCATTTGGGTAAATTTTGTATAAAAGATATAAATAACAAATGCACATAAGTGGTGAGTGGCAAGACCGATTTTAAGCAGGGATCCTGGGAAAAATGGTTCAGACAACAATGTAAATACTTTGTGTACCACTTCTGAATAAATATGATCTTGCTTAAACAAGGGAGTGCTTTTTGCCTGGAATTGTAACTTGCAGGTTGTGCAGAGGAAGCATGGATGAGGATTGTGGGCAATATGATTTGATTAGGTTTAGGCACATATGCTGTAATGCTAATAAAAAAAATACAATCCCCTTCAAAAGATACATTTAACCACAAAGGGTGTTATAATTAGGTTACAGTGCGCAAAAACAGAAAATGTGCAACTTTCAGCATCTGATATACATCTGTATGTAGTTATTGGATCAGAAGCATTGTGATTTCAACAATTAAAAATAATCCAATGCATTAATCCATTTTTGTTTGTTTGTGTAACACATTGGTGGCAATTCTGAACATAAGAGGTCCTGTGTAAATTGTGTTACATTGACAAAGATCATTCTTAGTTACCTTCCTCTTAATCACGATTTAATCTATATTACATGCAAGTGTTTTTGTTTGTGAAAAAGTCATGTGAAAGGGTGTTTCTATTCTTATACTTTGATAATATACACTCAGTACTGAATTTTAACATCTGCATTTTTGCTCAAGCACTATTGGGCTTTCATACCAAAACTGGGATTTAACCAAATATTACTTTCAGTGATTACACTTTCAAACCAACACATGAGGCATTCATTTTTTATTTTTTATTATTATTTTTTTATATTGCTCCCTTTTCCTTGTGATTTGACCATTCCTATTTTCCACACTGCCCTGTTTGAGACATATCTTAAGGCAATGCATATTTTCTACACTAGGTTCCTTGATAAAAAAAAATATATAAACATGGTTATTTGAGTAATGCCATACAGAAGAGAAAGCTAAAAAGGTTGCTTATGAATTTTATATCAAAAGATTTTGCCTACATTAAGTGGTACAGATCAAAGTCCTTATTGATGATTCGAACTACGCGATACATTTCCACAGTATGAGTATGAGGAGTCAAATCACAGTTTCTGGTGTCATATGAGTACATTGTGTGTTACATTATGGTTTTAAATGAATTCAGTATTTGTATTGTATGCAGATATAACAAAACATTTTTTCATGGTAAAACGAACATAACCAGTCCATATACCATGTCATGTTTTGGTAAAAGTTAATCGTAGTGGTGTTGAAGCATTATAGCAACATCACACATAATTTGATTACTTCAGATAATCTTTGATGCAAGTTTTGATTCTGAAGATTTGGAAAGATCAGTGCCATTAAACACTGCACTTGTAAGTATTAGTCTGATCCACTCAGGATTTGCCCTGCACACATAAGTCTCTCCCCTTCAAACAGATTGCAATTGAAATCTCTTTGGGAGTTGCTATTTACTCAAGCCCCTTGCACGTTTCTCTGCAGTTTTTCATTTGGGATCTTCAGTACAGCGTCCCCTTGTCTTGATCCAGTTTCACTTCTACTTTTTTGTCCACAGAAATATATAGAATTTTCTCTGGGACTGGAGGAGGAGAGAGAAAAAACAAATCAATCTACATTTATACAAACATCATAAAGTGATGCATCTAAGAACAATGTGGGTCACACTAAGCTGGCATATTTTGTTGTCTTTCTATTGAGTAAATGCATGTAACAATAAAAATAAAGACCCAACCCCCGTCACAAATATTTATTGAATTTAAGTCCTAGATAGGGTTCTATTGTTTCAATTGTTTTTTTTAACTTTAGTTAATCCAGATCCCTTGATGTACAGTAAATTAAAACAAAAAGCAGCATTTATATATTAGTATTATGCTGTGTTTTATCCACAAAAGAGTAATCTCCAAAATACATAGGTGGATAATGAACAAAATCAGCAGTTTTGAAATGGTGACCAGCAAGATGGGAATGTTTACTTCATGCTTTAATGTGCTCAAGTGATCATTGCTGCATTGTTCAATGAAGATCCATCTATTTTGGATGGCATATAGTGGGAGCCAAGCTGCTTGAGTTAAAAAATATATTATACATACGTTTGCCTAGTTAAGATAACCTGACTTGGTAGATACAGTGAGGGAAAAAAGTATTTGATCCCCTGCTGATTTTGTACATTTGCCCACTGACAAAGAAATGATCAGTCTATAATTTTAATGGTAGGTGTATTTTAACAGTGAGAGACAGAATAACAACAAAAAAATCCAGAAAAACGCATTTCAAAAAAGTTATAAATTGATTTGCATGTTAATGAGTGAAATAAGTATTTGACCCCTGCGACTTAGTACTTGGTGGCAAAACCCTTGTTGAAAATCACAGAGGTCAGACGTTTCTTGTAGTTGGCCACCAGGTTTGCACACATCTCAGGAGGGATTTTGTCCCACTCCTCTTTGCAGATCCTCTCCAAGTCATTAACGTTTCGAAGCTGACGTTTGGCAACTCGAACCTTCAGCACCCTCCACAGATTTCTTATGGGATTAAGGTCTGGAGACTGGCTAGGCCACTCCAGGACCTTAATGTGCTTCTTCTTGAGCCACTCCTTTGTTGCCTTGGCTGTGTGTTATGGGTCATTGTCATGCTGGAATACCCATCCACGACCCATTTTCAATGCCCTGGCTGAGGGAAGGAGGTTCTCACCCAAGATTTGGCGGTATATGGCCCCGTCCATCGTCCCTTTGATGCGGTGCAGTTGTCCTGTCCCCTTAGCAGAAAAACACCCCCAAAGCATAATGTTTCCACCTCCATGTTTGACGGTGGGGATGGTGTTCTTGGGGTCATTCCTCCTCCTCCAAACACGGCGAGTTGAGTTGATGCCAAAGAGCTCGATTTTGGTCTCATCTGACCACAACACTTTCACCCAGTTCTCCTCTGAATCATTCAGATGTTCATTGGCAAACTTCAGACGGGCCTGTACATGAGCTTTCTTGAGCAGGGGGACCTTGAGGGCACTGCAGGATTTCAGTCCTTCACGGCGTAGTGTGTTACCAATTGTTTTCTTGGTGACTATGGTCCCAGCTGCCTTGAGATCATTAACAAGATCCTCCCGTGTAGTTCTGGGCTGATTCCTCACCGTTCTCATGATCATTGAAACTCCACGAGGTGAGATCTTGCATGGAGCCCCAGACCGAGGGAGACTGACAGTTATTTTGTGTTTCTTCCATTTGCGAATAATCGCACCAACTGTTGTCACCTTCCCACCAAGCTGCTTGGCGATGGTCTTGTAGCCCATTCCAGCCTTGTGTAGGTCTACAATCTTGTCCCTGACATCCTTGGACAGCTCTTTGGTCTTGACCATGTTGGAGAGTTTGGAATCTGATTGATTGATTGCTTCTGTGGACAGGTGTCTTTTATACAGGTAACGAGCTGAGATTAGGAGCACTCCCTTTAAGAGAGTGCTCCTACTCTCAGCTCGTTACCTGTATAAAATACACCTGGGAGCCAGAAATCTTGCTGATTGATAGGGGATCAAATACTTATTTCCCTCATTAACATGCAAATCAATTCATAACTTTTTTGAAATACGTTTTTCCGGATTGTTTTGTTGTTATTCTGTCTCTCACTGTTAAAATACACCTACCATTAAAATGATAGACTGATCATTTCTTTGTCAGTGGGCAAACGTACAAAATCAGCAGGGGATCAAATACTTTTTTCCCCTCACTGTAAATAGAAAACAAAAGCTCAGGGAGTCATGTGATCCCAGCAAGCTTCCTAGCTAGCTTTTTCCTCATAGCATGTTAAACTACTGCACAATACAAGTGATTCAGTTGAGAGTTTTGGGCTGGAGTGCTTACCATGTGATGGAGGCCACAGCGTTTGGTAACACCTATAGAGCAAGATTAAGATAAATGCCTCCCCAATTTGGAAAATGATGTAGATGAGTGGAAACAAGTACAGGGGTCCAATGACTTCTAGTGGGAATGCCACTTTTAAAATAGTGGCGCATAGCTGGATATTCTGACAGCCAGTCTCCATGGAGACTGTCCTTTTACACCTGCGAAAGGAAGTGAGGAAACAACTAATGTTAGGAGGTGAGAAGATGAAGAGAAAGAAGAAAATGTGTAAAAAAAACAAAAAATTTCTGGAGCAACAATCCATTTCACTTACTGTTCATTGAGACGGAATAGCGTGGACAACAAGTAGCCAAGTAGGAACCCAGTGAGAGGCATTAGAGCAGACGTGGCCAACAGAGAAGGAGACAGGACTATCCAGATAGTACTGCCAATGGTTATGCCAGAGAGGATGCCAATTGCCACAGAGGCTATTAGCATTATGCTCAGACCCACCTAGGAAAGACATGGAGGTTAAACATTGTATTGTATTGTTCCTAAAGGCACCGAGTACTGTAGCCAATTTAGTGTGGATTGGATATAGGCTAAATTCTTACTCTCAGTCAGTATAATTTCTTCTCCTATGACAGCTGCTGACAAAATCTTCTAGGAGTAAAATAGTAATAAGAAAGTTTAAGTATTGATTTGATCTCCAAATGATTTCTTTCTTAACTAAAAAGTAATTTCCAGAAACAAAACAATGAAACCCTAGGAAACCATGACGCACCCAATTGTATTTTATTTTGTTTGGCCTGACATGAGTTGGGCTTTGATTTCACTGGCACACAAAGTTGTTGTAGGATATAAAAACCAAATGATAAGTCATTCCAAAACCAACACTCAACCCAATGAAACAGCGTGCTTTTAAAAGGGGGTAGCTCCCAGAAATGCAACTAAACTCCTGGGAATGTGAATGCAGGATAATAACAAGACATCTTGGATATTTTGTGTGGTATTTTGAAACGTTTGTGCTCACCAGCCCTATCAATATAATTGGGAAACAATGGCGGACTGGCAGACTTACCCGCACAATGATCTTTGAGTAGCGAGGCACGCGGGCATTGATGGCTATCCCAATGGCACAGGGCAGCAGTGTCATGACCAGGGCGATGGTGATGCCTCCGTAGGGCACAGCGTTTTCCACATCAGAGAAGCCATGGCAGTACAGGTACAGAAGGAGTGGCATCATACCCAAGGCCAGCACTGTGGAACATGTGGTCATCACGATACTGGGAAGAAAGAAACATCTCCTCACCTCAGACCACCTCTTACCTTTATGTGACTGCGGACATATGGTCTAATCCAGTCACTTGAAATGATTTTATTGTTCTGTTTTAGATTGAACTCATGTCTCATGTGGACCATAACTTCTTCTCAAAAGTATTTTCAAACACTTTCGACAACATTAGCCAGGGCACTAATGTCAAAGCTGGAGCGAGATTCGTTTTTATTCCAAAACCAGATTTTTTCACCCATTCAGCCTGGACAAAACCTATTCAAAAGGCTTTGGTTTTGGGCCGAGATAACTGCCTAGCAGAGTGTGCTTTTCTAACTAAGGAGAAACAGGAATAGAGAATCACTTTGATCGCATTTTGGAAAAACAGGCAAGAAATTAAACAGATCCCAGAGTATGTCTGAAACTCCACATTTAACTGTCGCCAACAGTCTGGACATCATATGTAAAAGTTTCTTGGCTGCAGGTACCTTTACTGTAGTAGATGTTTTCTTGTTTTGGAGTTTATTTTCAAACTTAATGACAACCAGAAGACAGACAGTTTTTCCAAATCCTATAACTATGATTTACATTAAATGAAATATCTAAGCTTAAGTTAAGTATCTTGTAATCTATTAATTTCTATATCTGCAAGACTCGTGAAGGGCATGGCTGTGTGTTTGTAAGATGTGCCCATTTGGAGACCTTGCACACAGAGTCCTTAAGTCCAGCACACTAATTACAATTGAATGAGGACTAGAATATCTCACAACTGATATCTACAGAGAACAAGCCAAATGGGTAAAATGGTGTGAATGGCTTTCCCTCACTTTTTCGTAAGTTTTAATGTTCACATAAAAAAAAAAGAGAGTAAATTCAAGGTCTTTGACCGAGGATATTAACATCAGATCAGCTGTTATTGCCCAGAAAGATAAATGCCAAGCTGATAAAAATGTAATAAAAAAAAATCTATTTTCTTGGGTGTTAATCATTAGGTATTAATTGTGTTCTGACTGTGTCAATAACCTGCTACCTATAGAATTCAGACAGTAAACATAGTGTTCTAAGGGAAGAACTGATTATTCACAAAGCTGATGTGTTTATTTGATTAGGCAATAGTTCATTGAACTCAGGGACGCTGGCCGATAAATACATCTTTACCTAGAGAAAGACGTGTAGAATTACAAACAAGCATCAAGAAAGATCAAATGAATCTGGATTTAGGCATTTTCAGTTTTACATAGGCCAAAGAACCCGTTTGTTTTTTAATTGGATAGCCCAACAGGCCACAGTTCTCATATTATTAATGTATATTATTCTGTACTGCTCTTTTACATGTACTTAAGCAGGATTAACTCTGTTATATGTGACAATCATGCATCTTTAAATGGCATTTGTTACTTTTGCACCCTCAGTGTCTCACCTGAGGTTCATGTCTCCGTTCAGAGCCAAGGCGAAGATGTTAGACAGGTTTCCTCCGGGACAGCAGCCGCAGATGAGCACAGTCACTGCTTCGATGGGTCCGAGCCGAAAGACTTTAGCCATCGCAAAGGCCGTCAGGGGCATGACGCCGTACTGAGCCATTACAGCAATGGCCACACCTTTGGGCTTCAGGAAATGTTCTTTGATCTTGGAGATCTCCATGGTGCAGCCCAGGGAGATCATGGTGATGAAGAGGATGATTATGGTTATGGCACCAATGACCTTGTCCACGACTGGCGAAAAAGGCAACTGGAACACTTCTGTGAAGTTGGACAGTGTGACATTGAAGGGATCCCCTGTGTAGTTCATGATGCTGTCCATCTTGGCTGTTTAATCCTCCCTGGTGGCACCCTTTAAAGACACAGGCCAAAACAAACCTGGTGAGGAGAAGTAGATGGCCTGTCAATGCCTGCCTTGAAACGACACCTGTGTGTTGTTCTCCTCTGTCCACTGAGGCACTGTAGCAATGAGGTGAATTGATGGTATCGTCAATCCCAAATTGGGATGGTAAAATAAAACAGAAATGTAAAAAAATAAAAATAAAAGAAACATTTACATTACATAAAACATTGGTAAACCACTTTAGATCAACTTTAAATGCATTTCTGCCATGATTGAGAACAATAAATCAAACTCATGACTGTACAGCACAATCAACGCATCAAATAATGAGAATCAAGCAATGTTCATTTACAGACAGGTTCCTCTCATCTTGGCAGTCACTGTACCTATTAGAAGATCATGAAAATCTGCCTAATACTTTCCAAAGTCCCTTTGCAATCCCATTTTGGTCCTGAACATAACTGTAGATCCAGTCCTAAAGAACGTAGTATCCAATCTTCTAGGTAAGAAAATGTAGACCAGTACATTGACACTGCTGTGATGTTACAAGAATTGCCCAGATAAATGCTGCCAGTGAAACTGTGCCTCTACCCCTCCGGGTCCCCTGGCATCCCTTGGAAACACTGCTTGTTTGCCACCGTACTCTACTATTCAGGTTATTGTTAAATGACCTGAAGCAGGAACATAGCCAGGGGGCCACAAAGACTGGGTTGATGACTTCACAACAGAAAGGCCTCAATTAATGGGCTTAACTACTCTGGGAAATCCAACTCTTTTTAGTCTATAAAAAAACTGCCTTTCAACTCCAGCTGATTTTAGATGTAAAATTCTATTAAATGGTAAAGCAAGATTTGAATAATACCTTCCAAACTTTAAAATCACAGTAGAGCTCTGTGCATATTAACAAGAGAGATACTTAAAAACGGTTTCCTCTAATGAAAATGAAATACTCAAATATCATTGATGTCTTACTGATTCATACAACAATTTGCAGTCTGCAGTCATTTGTTAGCAGAATTACTTTATTATTAGATTAGAGACCTATATTAAATACATGTTTTAAAAAGGTTTAAAGTAAATTATTAGATCGTTGTTGTTGGGGTAAAATTGCCCCCTATGTATTGTATATCCCCACTGTATAACTGTAAAAAAATATAAGAAACTTTCCAGTAAGTTACTAGTTAAAACTTGTTTTTATTTGGATTTCTCTGCTCAGACTTATCTGTGTGGCAGATAGAAACAATTTCTGCTGCCGTGGAAATTCTTCGGGTAACGAACCAAAATTATCTATTAACACGTTTTATTAGTACAGTGTGTCCTTGGTACCAGCGCTTCCATGTCTGGACTAATTACAAAGAAAACCTTATGATATTTTGTTTACCATGATTTGTACCGCATCCTTGATATCAATGCCTCCCCTTCTGGACTAATTACAAAGAATACCTTATTAAATTTTGTTTCCCATGTCTTAGAGCTGCCCCGGACATATGCCAAGAAAATATCATCCAGGTTCAGGAGTGCCCCGAAACTCCTTTGAAATACTGCTTGTAGCTGTATAAAAGGCTGTGTGAAACTTTCAATAAATGAAGATAAACGAACAGACTTCTGGAAGCGCTCACTGGGGTGCCTGATTCACTGGGACCCGAAGGGTTGCTTCAACTGAAGTGTTGAACCTTAACAGTTGTAGAATATATGTTTATAAGCTTGCAGGCTTGACCTTTTCTTTTTTAAATATGCAAATCCTTAAGATATGCAATTATTTTGGGATAAACAGATATACATTATATACATACATGCATACATACATATAGAATTGTTTACCTAAAAATAATAGTTCATATTAGCTTTTAAAACCCAAATCACTGCCTACCTTCATTCTAAGCAAGTCTGCATTTAGGCATTCATCCATTCACAGTCATCTAGTCTTTCCTGTTATTAGTAGAGAGTGTGACTATCATACTCCCTGATCACACATTCTTAACTGAATCTTACTCCAAGCAGTCAATGGGGTGCTGGTCATGTGGTATAACAGTCACATGGAATCCAGGCATATTCCTGCAAGGCTGCATCTTATAATGAATATGTGCAGTCTTGTCTGCAATTCCTTAACTGGTTTCACTATGAGCCGCCATGCTATGGACACAATCTATGCGTGTTCTTCCATCACAATGTCAAAAAATGTGTTTCCTCTGTGTTTAATTAAAATAGTAACCTAAGTTGTATGTATGGAATACAACTATTCATTAGCAAATTAAATTAATTGATCCTTTTAATTTTAAAATGTAAATTTCTCACATTTTACCATTAATTAGATTCATAAGAACAACATATTTCCATACATATGTACTGGCAGCCACAGCGTATTTTATTCTGACATTTCATTTCCAAGTTGCATCTCTAGATCATTTCCAGGAGTGAGGTGTGAGGTGTGCACCAGCGGAGGGGAGACACTCTGTTCATCACCTTACAAGCTATTCATTCAGGGGTCTAATTAAAATCCACCTCAATGTGTAGAAATTTCCTGAATTGCACTGAAATTAGTTCTGGCCAAATCCCACAAGATGTAATACTCCTGGGATATAATTTAGTTAGCAATTTAATAATTTTGTCCCGAGTCTGAATAAGACGGCCACCATGCCATCACAAACCCTTAATTGTAACGCCACGGTTTAGATTGGAATGCTGTGTATACATGTATACAGTGTATTATATAGCTGGTATGTTTAGTAGTTATATTTGGTGGGTATTTTGTCTTCATCTTTTTAAAATCATCCTTTAAGTTTATGTCAAGTAAATATGTTTTGCCTACATTTGTATACATTTGTTTTTAGCTGTTATTGAATAATGTTTCCTACAACATTGTATCATCACATATACAACTCAGCGGCAGAGGAGTGTGGGAACCTTCTGTGCTCTGTCAAAGGGTCTGATTGTTTGGGCAGAGTTGCATTTGTTGCCATGAAACTGCAGAACCCTTGGCATGGGATTTAAACAGTACCAGAGCTCTCGATTGAAATTCTGTAACCATGAGATGGGCTGCATCTGCCAGATAGGCAGCTATTGCATTTTGAAGTATCACCCTGAAATCTCTTCTCTTCCCATTCAGCTTCCAACGCTCAGGGACCTGTGCTACGACTGATACAAATGTCATGGTGTACTCCTCAGACTAGAGTCAGGAATACAGAGAAGCTGTAAAGTAAAGAGTAAAGATCACTCACTAAGCTACTGTTACAACCTTACAGCCTGTATTTATTCCCCTCTCCTTTCGTCATTGCTAAACATGCCAGTGCTCTGTTAGTGTGCTCTGTTCATGATTTTGCCACTGGCTAATTCGATGACATTCATGTTACAACCAGTCGCCAACTCAAGTGATGAAGACTTGTGACGTATGACACAATTGCTTGATTGTTCGGACAGGGTTTATTTGACTACAAAGACATCAGAATGATTTCCCCATCGTATATAAGCAGTCTGGTTATTATAATTCTCCAATCAAGTGAAAATGTGTGTGTTAAAGAAAATGTTTTTTTTGTTGACATTGTTGTATTTTAGGAATTCATAGGATTTCACCCTTGCCAGGTGAAGCTTTTTTGTTTATTTCTTCCTAAAATGTTGAGATGAATCAATACATAAGTATTCCAGCCCAGCTGTTCTTAAGTTCTTAAATCTACTTAGTGTAAATCAACATTATTTCTCTCTTTTCTGATTTAGCTTAAATACTGTAGAAAGTGGTATTATTTTTGCAAATCACCTAAGAAATCTACCAATAACAGTAACCCTGTATTCATCTCCTCCTAGTAGTCTCTTATTTTGTTTCGTTTCATTCTAGTTTATTCAGTTAATATATTTTTGGGTAGAATGACACACTTTTTACCAGTTATGTCATGTTGTTCAGAGAATGCAGGATCTCTTTACTTTCTGGAGCCTCTCGTTGAGAAGTTGTTGGAGGGAATTTTTCTGTGTCCTATGGCTACCAGTTTGCTTAAAACAATAATGCAATTACAGAAATCAATACACCATTGCAACACACATCTTAGTGTGGGTCCTATATTACAGTTGACATAAATTGTCATGCAATTCATGCAAAAGTGAATTAGAATTAGTAGGTGAAATTCATTTAGAAGTAAAATGTAAATAGTAAAACAGTCTTTACCTTGTCAGTTGGTATTGCGCTCTCAATGCCCTCCTGAAGTTACTGAAATATTTTTTTTTTTGATGGCTCATTTTAAAGCCCCTGTCCAGAAATCAGGTAATTATTAATGAGTGCCATAAATTCTTCCCAAGACAACTGAAATACCTGTAGATTGACCCGTCATGTCCTTGTTGACTGTTATCTGATTACTTTAGCACTCCAAGCACTGCAAGTTCTGATTGGGGAGCAAAATGTACTTTCAAGTGGAGCTGAAAAGATGTCAGAATAGATTTCACCTGTTCAAAAAGTATGGGCCTGACTTCAAGGGTGATGGAGTTCTGATTCACCCAAATATTTACCAACAATCTGCCAATGACGTAGATGTATCTGTTGAAGCGCTAATTGTCAAGTGCATGGATTGTAAAATTAAAATGCGTTACCAATCAGTACCAATCAGATAAGTCCCATGTGAATCACTTCCTGATTCCTAAAGAACAAGAAACTTATTAGAGAGGCAGGGGGCTCTTATTGTGGTGACACAAAACTCCTGCATTGCTGTGCAGTGCCTCGCTATGAGGGAAATGCAAAGCCATTAATTTGCAGTCTATTACTTTAGCTGCGGGATACAAATGAGCTACCCTGGTCCTGGTGACAGTTCTCCATTAGAGAGGACTGGGTTTCAGTGGGGGTTCAATTGTACTTTATGACATTTTGCAAAACCAAAATGTGTTTTTTCACCCCCCCCCCACCCCCAGTTAACCATGTATATTTACTTAGTTTGATCATCACCAGTGATCTTTGTCATGAAATACACAACTAAGGAAATATATATAATTCCAACTGTTAAATTACAAGCTGTACTTTACTTATCTTAAACTATCAATTTGTTATTTATTTATTGCAATTTTGCTATTCATCATTTCCCCCTTTTGGACACGTAGATACATTGCATCTCTGAAAGAAAAGCCGGCTGACTTACAAGCAGAAACCTCTGATAGACTGAAAGCGCCCCCATGTGTATCCCGATGGACTAGACTACAGCTATATTAGCATACTGGGCAAACATGTACCAATCCAGCAACAGAAGCATTGAATCACAGCAATTAGAGTGTAACCAGTTGTACTTCAGCCTAATTACAACTGATTTCTTTGAAAAACAACGTAATTAACTTACTTAAGTAATGCAAGGTGTTTGTACAGGAGGATGTGGCCTTTCAGTTAACAAATTAAGGACATTTAACTGAAAAAAAAAATCATTCAGTTATAGGGCCCCGAAACTGTGGAACAATCTTCCAGCCAATGTAGGAGATGCCCCCTCTGTCTTAGCCTTTAAATCACAGCTGATTTTCTGTTTTTCTACCCCATAGTGCCGCCGGTGTGCCATGGACATGCAATGCACAACTGTCTTTGAAAATGTCCTGCATTGCATGACCAGTATCTGAGCACAACTGTCTTCTTGTCTTCCAGCAACAGCCCCCTCTGAGGGTCCCACGATTCACCTCGTCCTCCATCATGGAAGTCTGATGAGGCACAACCCTCCTCCGGGGCACACCACCACGGGGGACCAACGGGGCATGCACACCCAAGGTCTGACAAGCCATCGCCACCCAAAGGCTGTTGATGGTCCCACCCCAGATGGCCGGCAAGAGGCCTCCTCCAGAGGGAAAACCACAGCCAGCAGCACCGATCAAGAACTTTCTGATCTCCTTGATGCTGTAATAACCATACTGCCTGGAGGGGAGGCAACCATTAGGCCTAGGCCCTAAGCCGTGGACCCCCAGAGATTCATTTTCTCCTACATGCTATCCATAGGAGTTTTTTTGTTTTTCTCTCCTCCATGCCTAAATGGTTTATTTATTTAAATGTTCACTTACTGTATTTTAGATCATGTAAACTGTTTACAGGTCTATATTTTTATTACTTTATTGTATTTATGTATTATTTAATTTTACTGTACAGTTGTTGTATGTTTACCAGTCTGTAAAGCACCCTGTGGTTACCCCGCGAAGGGCACTATACAAATAAAAATTGATTGAATTGATTGATTGATCAATACAATGTGTTTCTCTCTCTCTCTCTGATCTGTTTCTCTTTCTCTGCTCCACCCAGACGCCCCTCTTGCCTCACCTTACCAGGAAGCCAGATGCTTCCTGCTTCATAAAGTCAGGGACCCACTCATGGGGAAGCAGTCGATCCGGTGCATCCCCCCATTAAATCACCTCCCCCAGGTCCGGTTGATGGCAGTGCCATCCTGTCTCATAATTATGGGTTGCTTTGGGCACAGGCTATTTACCTTTCTCCTAAACCATCAGGAAATCTGAAGTACAGAACAGTGATGGTGTTGTGAAAAAAATTAATTGGTCCACACATGTTTATTGATTAGTGGGAATAGAAAAGAGCAATGATGAATAAAATGTGTTAATTGATCCCAAAACCCCTGATACTAGGTGTTAGATTTGGAAATACTGTATGACTCTACAAGGCAGTGTTGCTCAGTATGTAGCCTGTTTATCCCATAGTGTTGCTTTTGTTTGCTCCTTGGTAACTTGATTGGATACACAGATTTCCCCATCTCATAAGCCTTTATCTATGTTTTAATATTGATTTTAGTTTATGTTTGGACTCAAATTATCCTCAGCTGTGCTATCTAGCTACACAGAAAAGTACTAAGAAACTGAAACGATAGGCTTCTAGATAGAAAACATTTTTCTTGCTAGAACAAAAGGGGAATATTGTCAAACAGGGGTTGTTCCTTGGTGTTTCACTGTCAAAACACTAGTAAATAATAGAAACATTCTTTTTTTTTTCATCAAGTAACTAAGGGTGTCACACACAATGTCAATTCACAAAGACCTAACACCTTAAATTATCAATGACTTTGTTCTACTTAACCACTGCTGAGTTTCAAACACCATGACTTATTTTGCAGTATAATGTTATTTTAGGGAAACAGTACAAATCACATTTAAATTCTTACTAAATTAAAAGTAACTACATACAAAAGTTTGGATTGTCAACTAATTTTATTTACTCTAGTATATTTAATGCCTGTATTATTTCTGAAAACAATATTATAATTTCCTTTAAACGCTGATGTGGTTAGTGGGCTATAGCACCCCGGCCCACACCTCTTTCACATTATAGTACATCATGTGGCAATCGTGCAGTGAAGCATACATAATTAAACCCCTACTGTTTACATGTTCAATCCTTATAGAGACCATATACATTAGCTTTGAACTGAGGCTCGGTATGAAATTTATTTGTGTGTGCACGGAAAGATAAGAAAAGCAGTGATAAGGGGAGCTGTTTTGAGGGAAAGCTTGCACGAGAGGTAGCCCAGCAAGGGCGTAACACACAAAGCCACAGGTCACTTTCTTTAACAGCTACCTTCAATGTGAGGATTTTGTAAATCATTTTGTGTTTATTTGTGCAGAGCTTTACTGATGCCATCTTCATCCCCCATAATCCACTATATAAGCTCCTTATCTAGGTCCAAATCTCTCAGAATATTTGTTTTCAGTATATTTTCCTTATATACTGAAGGAATCCTGGTTTTGGTAGCATTCAATACCAATGTTTTTTATTATTCTGATTATTATTGTATTTTTTAATATTCCAAAGACTCTCATGTAGTCACCTAACCCCAAGCCCTTGTATCTGTTGTGCAGCAGTTGATGGTTGATGAAAACACAAGGCACAAGGTTTAAAAATCAGTTACTGCGATTTATTTTTCACTTTTATGTTTCCGGGATCACAAGGCTATTCAATGTTTTTCTTTTTTCATACCCAGCACTAGAATTCTAAGACTGTTACTGTTGCACAAGTGGCAAGATAAGGTAGTGGTGATACCAGTCACCAGTTTTTACCACAGTGGTCATGTGTATTGTTTATTTAATTCATAGTCGATCAGATGTGTTGATTTTTGTAGAAAATGTGATGTGTGTCTTTTTTTCAAGATGGTAGGGAAATAGAAATAAGTGGGGTTGACTTGCTTCATTAGACCTTAGTAGATCCCGCCCATCTGATCATCTACTTTGTAAACAAAGGTGGGGATTGCAGTGGTTGGCCTTTTCTCTACACCTCCACATCACATTTCAGTTGATTTCTGGAAAAACAAAATCGTGCTAGACCAGTAACATGGAAAAAACTGTTCCTGACTTATTGAACATTTTAAAAATAACACTATTTAGCTTTGATATGATCCTTCCCTGTAGAATGAACATGCTATGTCAACAAAGGCAGATAATCAGAATAAACTGTCATGAGAATGGTTCTCCTTTTGTATGAGATATAATACTGTTAACCCGGCATTGTGTACTGCACTTATGGCAGCTGTTGACTCACAAAGATTAATGAGGACTCGTCTGAGGCCTCTCCTCAATACCCCCTCACCCCTTCCTCTCTCTGAATATTTTATGTGATTTACTACAGCAACACGTCAAGAGTGGTAGAATAATAATTGATTCCTGCAGGCAAATTGTCAACTTGAATATATGTGTGCGACATGTATTGAGCTTCATCCAGTCATTTTCTTCAAGACGTCTATGGCATTTAAAATAATGTATGATATTTATTTATTTTACAGCATCACATACAGCCCATGTTCTCCTGTTGTTACCTACTTTCAATGTGGCCCTTGTAAGAAGACTGCTAAAATATGGCTCCAGGGTCTCAGTGACACAAAGTGTACATGCCAATTTAAGAACGGCACAGTTTACATTTATAACTGATCACTTGTTGACCTGATCACATGACTGCCATTTAAGTAATTACTTGTGCTATTCACACTTTATATTTCATTGAGCTGAGTCATTTTGTATACCTTCTTAACACATTTTAAACTCAATTTTATCTCAAAGGTCACATGGATTTCCCATATTGATGCTTTATTTTTTATGGTGTGCATAAAATGACAGTTTTTTCTATGGATTATTTTGTTTTCAACAGGTGTTTTTTCTTCTTCCCCATATAATAAGAATGAACTTGCAGTTTACCACTATATTATGAATGGGATGGGCACATTTGGCAGCTTTTTGTGTATGACACTGGAAAATGTTCCATTTCAGACCTTAGCAATTGAGTCACGGGAAGTGAATCACTCAGCTTTCTCTAAAGTATATATTTTAGCCGATGAAAATCTAATTGTTCAAATGTATTACGTAACATAAATGATGGACGGCCGCCATCACCCCACAGCGTCTTGACAGGAGAACCACAACTTGGCTTGCAAATGGCCATCCACGTGTCTCTATCATGGCCTCTCGGTTTCATTTAGTGCCCGAACTCCATCTCCCGACTACCCTTTGCGAATGGGAGGGCGGCGTTATGACGTATCCCGGAAGCGCTCATCACAGAGCGCTTGTGGGTAATGTAGTCTACGGATGACTACGTTGACCTTGCGCAAAGCACTTGACCGCCATGCCAAAACGACATTTCCCAGCTTCCCCTGGCGGTCGCACACGCGTGTCACGCTGGGTCCATGTCCGTGTGTAGGCGAGTCACGTGTGCGCCGTCCGTGGATCTCGTTTCGCTCCTGCGGTGAGAGTCGCTTGTTTGTTCATTTCGTTTTGGTTTCTACTTCATTTTATTTTTTTTAGGCACCTTACACAGATCAATTATTTTACCGAAGAATGAGCGACAACGATGATATCGAGGTCGACAGTGACGTAAGTAAACGAAGCCTGTGTCGGAGTACACAACATATGAACCCTTTTAGATTAAAAAGCGCCTTGTGTGTTTTCTGTGTGTTGAGCTCCTGTTAGTTCTAGGAAGAGATCAGCAGCTCTGAAGCAGGAGACGAGCCGCGGTTTCGGTTCAATTATAATCGCCCTCAGTTTTAAATCAGCACTCGAGGAGGTGTCTTTTTTCTGTACACCTAAAGATGCATCTAGAAAAGTTAAATCAGATTGACTTAACTTACAATTATACAATTGCACTTTTCTGTCTTGTTTTTTTACAGGAAGAATCACCGAGGTTTCACTCTGTGGTGCGTAATTTACGGAGCGTTTTATCCCGTTTAGGCTTTAAAAAACAAAAGATCATTGCTACTGCATTGAGATTTCATGTGATTTCCGGGTGGGTAAAGAGGACAGACACTGTTGAGACAGCGATGCTGGGGACACCTACACCGGTGACGGAAGAGCAGCCTGGGTAGAGACCCGTCCTGGTTTGCTGCTACTAGGCCACTGCAGAGGCAGATCAGAGGGGGAAAAAACAACACCTAGCTCAAGTGTTTGCACCAAAGATGGGGGCGATAAAAACAACCCACTGCGTTTTCTCGATTGACCCTTATGTATATTTCACATTTTTTTTCGATGGATGTTTTATTCACATGCATGAACGGGTAATCCCGTCCCACAAGCCACAGCGCGTCCTATATTTAGACTCAGTTACCCATTTCCTCTCCCGTTTGGTGCGAGCTGGCTTGAAAACCCACGGGACGACCGGACACGTCCGCTAATTGGGCTGGATCTGCAACCGGGATCGGGATGCCCGTCTTTCCTGTCTTGCATATTCATGATATTATGACCCAGATAACATCAGATCAGTGGTCCTTAGATGTATTTCCTGCCTGCAGTTTTGGAGCAGTTGTCAAGTGCTGGCGATGTCAAAATGAAGGACGCAGATCTCTCATGTACACAAGGACCAGATGCATGCTTTTTAGGTTATGTGATCGTTTTCCATCACCGAAGAGGCACCTGTACTGTAGATTGAACGTTGTCAAACCTATAGTAGCATTAGACATCTTAAAAAATTCAATTCTGCAGATTCATTTACAAGACCTTCGTGGAAATGCTGTTTCGCATACACAAATCAATGCATGCATGTTTTAATCCCAAATATTATGCTTGATCATTCTTTATGGCTGTTTCGGTGCATGCATCTGCAATCCCTACTTTTTTGCAATGTTTACACTGCCTTGTATTTGTACATCATATCGATTTGATGTTCATATAGGTCGATTATGAAATTCAAACGTATATGTTAATCGACAGGCGTTGTTTTTTCGTTTCCTCTTATCCAAAGTCTGTTTCTGGCAGCTCAGTCCAGATTATCCGGTTCAATTGAAATTGTTCTAGAGCAGGGATTCCCAAACCGGTCCTGCAGTCCTGTCCTGTTGTTTTTTGTTCCAACTGTGCTCTTAATTACTTAATTGAGTTTTATATTGCGTTGTTAGTTCAGTTGAGATCTTAATTGGTTAATTGAATCCTTAGTTGCAAGAAAAACAAGCAGGACAGGGGCTACTCCAGGACCGGTTTGAGAATCCCAGTTCCAGAGTACTTTGTTGGCGCTTTGAAGATCGAAGGATCCTATTAAGGAAGTATGTCTACATTAGAGCAACACCGCCCCTCCCCAAACGCACACAAACACACACTAATAACAGGTTGCTCTTCCGATCACTGCTCATGCTGTTTGTTGTGAAATCACTTGAGTCACAATGTACCTCTGTGAGGTTTCAGCTTGAAACTGAAATTATGCCTTTATGAAGACATCTCGGTATTGGCAGTCCAGTCTGGCCAGGGCTGGGAACAGTTGGTGTTCTGGATTCATGACTCAGCCAAAGCATTATTCCTTGTGAAAGATGTGTGGAGACCACAACAATGTTTGTTTGTTGCTTGAAAAAACAGATCTGTAGAGTAGATGTGGAGAGTATATGTAATGTATTGTAGAATAAATTGCTTTGTCAGATAGTTCAAGCCTCCCCCTCCCAGTGCTGTCATGTGTTTTATGATGGTGAGAAAACCACAGAAGTTAACCACAAACATCCCTATTGAAGCTCTATCTGTTAAACTTGCATTCATTACCATTCTGTCCAAATATTTCATGCAACAATGTTGAATTGTTACCTAACATGGTTTTCAAAATTCATTGCAAGTGTTCTTAATAGCATGCCAGTTTGCAACCCATTGAAAGATTCCCAGTTGTGTTGTAGATAAACATCTTATACAGTATATACTTTAAATAATTAGATTGAATGGGGGGATTAAAGCTTGCATTTTATGCTCTAGTCCATTTCAGACCTTACACTTGCTCACCTGTTCACCAGCAGCCTAGTTTATGGCTTTAATTAGTTATCTTATTTAATAATTCAACATTGCTTCAACTGGGAACCTATCCATACTAGGTCAGTAACTGATGTCTTCTTTTTGGACTTAAATCAATGTAGACTATTTCTTCCAACAAGTAATTACACATGCAGTTAATTCAAGTCACATGTTTGTTTAAATGATATGAAGGCAAAGTGCTGTAATGTTTCAGAAGAAAGGTGCTCATGTTTTACAACTGAAAGCAAGCAAGGAAAAACATCATGCAATTGGGCTCAGATTTTTCCTGCACAAGGATTGTCATGTGGAGTTTATTCTTGAGTTCTACTGTCTCCGCAGAGGCTTTGAGGTAATCACTTCCTATACTAATGGATATTTTGTTAGCATTGTATTTGTTGATTTTCTAGTAATTTAAGCTCTTAAAAACATAATTACACCCTGGCCTGGTTCTCCCCTTACCAGCATACCCCCCCCCCCCCCCTTGATTGTATTACATTGATGACGTAAAAAATTTTTTCCAGTTGTGGATAGTATAATATCAACATTGTGATTTATTATTTATTAAAAAAAAAAAAAAGAATAATGTGTAATGTAGGCTGTATTCCTTTTTCATCAGCAAAACAACGTGATCTAGACTAGTCCATATTCCCTAGCAGGACTATTTCCTGTTCCAGATAAGAAATTACCTAGAAACCAGTCCACCCCTTGCCTTTATCTTGATAAACCATCAGTGGCTACCTTTGGAGATCTTGTGATGTCTCATATTTTTGATTTCATGATGCACCACAGTACATCGTGGAAGTCTCTGTCAAAGGTCCAGACACTGCAGTTTTCAAAGACGTTGTAAAAGCCTGTATTCCCTTATATTAGTGAATAATGACATGGCTGAAGTTGAAAGTATTCATTCCCTTCATTTGAAAGTTACTCAGTGATGCATTTTAGTTTAAAACATTGTTCATACTATTAGACCTGCCAATTATATATTTTTAAATGGGGCAAACTTAAGATATGTTGTATGTAAGCTTCCCAGGAGCTTCTGTAAAGTGGCAGATTGTTCAGCATTGATCTGTAGGGTGATCTATGAAATGTCTACTTCTTTTGTGTTTATATTTATTTATTACTGTTGCATGTCTCCAAATGTTTTATGTATAACACCCTGATTGTTTCAGTCAAATGCACATCTAGAGTGAAAAGAGCAACGACCACTATCTCCAGTAAATCACAAAAAGGGGTGTGTTGATGGAGTGACAGGAATTCTGCTCCTCCGACGCCCTCTTAACCCTCATGCGGAGTGCCTTTTTGAAAATGAGATGTATAGACATATTTGGAACAGGCGTAAACTGCCCCAACCTGTTTATAGGTAGAAAACATGTATAGGACCAGCTGCCGTCTGGTTACTGTTGATCTTGGCCTAGCTCAGGGTATTTTACACAGGGCGTCTATTTTTCATTTACAAACATTGCATGAGTCCACTGTGTAGCACCTTATGTGCATAGATGCAAATCAGACGACAAGTTGGTGCAAGAAGGATAAATGTGACTTTTGTGCTACATGCTTTTCCCGATAGAACTCTTTGCATGCTCAAAGCTTTTCCTTCACATGAGTTATCAGCTGTCGGTTGTAACTCCTGTTTTGCCATAACACGAAGGCGTGGAGTCCGGACCTTAAGGAGCTTAGAGTTGATGAGCACAAGCCACTGCTCACAAAAGGCTACAAGTTATGCAACTTCCTAAACAGGAACACAAACCTTTGTGCTGCCTGTAATAGTTTTTAAACAAGTGGGTGTGTTCCAGCTGATAATTTCAGCATTTTTAAATCATTAACTGCTCACGAACTCCTGACTTTTCTAAAAACACACTTTACTTTCCAGAGTCGTAATTGTTTTCTGAACCAAGGGTTGCCTAGAGATGTATTGTAGTAGTTTTATACTGGGTAAATGACCAGCACTTTGCAGGGATTTTGACTGGCCGAAGAGACAGGAGGGAGGTTTTATTCTTCATATATAGTCATATTAAATACATTCGTCAGTAGTTCAGATGAGATGTTTTTATTGTTGTCTGTAAGAAGACAACTGGAATAAACAGTACAACAGTAATAAAACAAACAAATACAATATAAAATATATTCATTAGTTCCTCTAGAGAATTAAATGGTTAACCAGTTGTATGTTGTGATGCAAGTTAATATTTATACCATTTCATCTTTAGACCTTTAAGAATGCATGTGTAAGAGAATAAGAAAGTAAGAACAATCTATTTAATGGCATTTCCACTCGGCTACCAATAATACTTTACCTTTACCTTGATGAATCTGTTGTATACTGATTTAAGTAGTGCGTAGGTGCACAATCACCGTGAAGCTTTTACAGGGTCTTCTCCTGAAGGTTTGGCAAGGACAACTGGAAAGTTTTATTTTGCCTCATTGCATCACAGGAAAACCTCCCGAGTCCCACAAGAGGCCTGAATTACAACTCCAGCAATCAGTCCAAGTTTTGGCTGTTATTGTTAAGCAGCTATGTGGCAGTTCCTGGATAAAATTTTAGAGAAGCACTTATCGATTTTCGACAATGACGTTGTTTACCTTGCTCCATCCGTCTGAAATGCACGACAAGCTCTCAATGTAAACGTCCTGTGTTGTCGTGCCAGTCTGCAGAGGTTGTGGGAGTGTTGGACGCCTGGTAGTTGGAATCTTGGAGAGTACAGTAGTACGGTAGCAATCTTGCTGCAAATGACATTTGTGCAAAGACCGTTAATAATACGTGAGTTGAGATTTGTGCATGCTTTGTGTATTATGTTATTAAAGTATTGTCATCTGCTCGGTGGAATAAAGCCCTGGCGCATGCTCTGCGATTGTAAACTTCTTTCCTCAATTTGGAATTGAATAAAATCTAATCTGCTGTTCTTCCATTTTAATCTGTTGCTCTTTCCAACTGAAAGCCTTCAAACCCTCCCAGGCATTAATTGAATAATTGAAAGCCCTGACATCTGATGTAACGCCAGCAAACTTTCTCTTTGACTTTGACTTAATCGAATGCTTGTTAGTCAGTGTGTGTACAGTGCATCTTGCCTGGCATGGAACACCCTTACAACATGTCTGTGTCACATATCAATGAGTATTTGATTCACCACACTTCACTCCTTTTCAATTTTGAGTCTTTACGTGCATTATATCGACAGGATCTTGATGTATCGGTGGCTATATTTCTGCTTGTGAACCCACTGCAACACAAGTATGCCCTCAAATTATATCTCTTCATTGTGTATCATCTGTTGTTGGTAACCTCAGATTAATGGGGGATTGTTAGTATGATAATGTATTGTTCAAACAAGTTAAAATGGATGATAGTGTGGTTTCCATGGCACGCAACCATCTGACTCAATCTCCTGTATTACTCGTTTGAAACCTCACTGCGGTACAGTACATCATGTGGCTTCTTAAATTTGAGCTTTCATTCTCTTTTTTTTCTTTGTTTAAACGAAAGGCGCTATAACCAATGTCATGTTTTCATTTGCAGGCAGACAAACGGGCACACCATAATGCACTGGAGCGTAAACGCAGGGACCACATCAAAGACAGCTTTCACAGTTTACGAGATTCTGTGCCCGCCTTGCAAGGCGAAAAGGTTAGTATAGTTGTATAACGTTTACTTCTTAATCGATGCACTGCTGTAAAACCAGAAATGTTTGGGATTTTGACATGTTCTGCTGATTGTAATGTAATTTTAAATAAACAAATATGTATATACATTTAAAGGAATAGAGATGTTGAACATTTTGAAAACAGGCATTTGAAATGAATGCCCATTACATTAACACTCACTAATGTTTCTACTTCTGCATTCAAAATATTTCTCTGCTTGGTTAAGATGGCATATAAAACTAGTTCTAGTCACAAAACATGGCTCCAACAAGCATTTCTGGATTTACTATCTTGGTTTCAATACTGGTATTTCTCAAGTCTAGCTCTTCATAGACCACTGAAGTGATCATAAGTCTATTCTTGGGAGGGTGGATGAACAGTAGCTAAACATTTCTAAAACTGTGTTTGTTGAGTGTAGCACTCCAGACCTCAATCAGCGTGTGTGATGTAAATGTTGACCTCATCAGACAAGAAGATCAGTAACAGAAAAAGTGGTTTATGAGGTGTGGGGTTGGGAATTGCTAGAATAATATGAAATATAGAACTTTGAAAGCAGTAGTTGTGAATGAAACCTAGTAGATTAGTACATTTATTGTAAAGGCACCCAAAATAGAATTTTCTTTGTACACAGAAGTAAGTTTAAGTTAATTGCAAAACTAATAAGTATTACAGTTTAAACTGTCAATAGAAGAAGAAGAAGAAGAAAGGATAAGCTCAGCCAGTGTGTTTTGTTTAGTTAAATGTTAGTGGATGTATATTACTGAGGAAAACATTTATAAATAACCACAGATATGCATATTTATAAAAAATAAAATATTGAGGAAGATTTGCACAAAATACAAAATCGCTGTGTCCTTACTGCAGTTTCATAGTGTTAACCCCTTTTTCCCAAACCATAAAAAGAGAGCAATACTGCAGTGCCTTGCTCACTGAATTGAATCGGTCCAGCAGTACGATAGAGGAATTTGGAAGAGAGAAGGGCATGTCAAAGCCTCCTACCCATGCATGGCATTGCTATTTCCATACATTTCTGATATGTATGACTTTCGAAAACTAAATGTGCCTCTTAAAGGTACTTTCACCTCGTTTACTTGAGACCATCTGTCAGAGATTGTCAACCACAACTGAGCCTGTGAGTTTTCTCAGGATTTAACTCCTGGACCCAGGGGCCGGCAAAGCACCTTGAAGAAAAAAAAAAAGTGGGTATGGGGTTGATGAGGCAGTTAGTGCAGTGATGAGGAAAAGGGGGTGGGAGGGGATGTAGGAGTCCAGTGAACACAGCCACGAATCCCTTTTAAAAGTGTGGAAATCTGTTTCAAATTCCCAATTTTCAAATCTGTCCACGGATACATGAAGAGGCATCTGACCATTCGTTGCAACATTTATTAAACACTTAATTAAACAGTGTATGAATTCAACTGCACATCTGGTTCCCCTTTCAAAGGTAAGTTATGGTAAGAATAAGCTGATGTATGTATTTGTACACTGTATATGCATAAAACCCATAGGCTAAATAATAAATGACATTGTATGAATTAGATTCAAATGTATTCAATAAGAGTTGTGTATATTGTGAAACAATGATCTACTTTTTATTTAAACATGCATTTTTTAAATACTAATGTATGTACACACATTTTGATGAGTTTTGATATATTGTGTAGACATTCTGATAGTTAAAGGGTAGTTAGACCCAGTTCTGAAACTGGCCGCTTCCATTCTATAACGATCCCAGTCCCGCTGTAACCTGAGTTGTGCTAATCTCCTTTGCCTGAACTTTACAACCAGGATTCATAGACCGGTCTGCAGCGTATTGAAACAATTTATCAAGAGCTGTATAGATCAGTGATGTACAAAAATATAAGGGATGTGCCTATAAAAGGATCATTCCAAAAATAGTTTATTTAACTCGAATTGTGTGGAAATATAGTAAACTTTTCCACCATATCCATATTGTAACAGTATATAATGAAAATAAAATTTGCCAGTGGAAGAATGCAGTGGATTAACTGAGTAACTACCCCTGGTTATTTAAAATAATTTTAAACAAACTGGGTTGAATCTGTAACACTTTCATATTGCCAAAGTGTTCAGACATGTTTTTACACAGATTGTTGAATAAAAAGTTAAACTTCAAGCTGTAAACTTTCAGTGTTTCGATATCTTTGAAACGTTTTTAGTGATGGACGTAGGTAACTAAAGATTTCACTTTATTAAATATGTATCCTAAACTGCTGAATATTTTATGGGGAAAATTACCTGTAAGCCAGTAGGAAATTACTCCAGAAAAGGGGTGTCTGTAAAGGTACATCTTAATCCATACTAAGAACACTTTGGACCTATAGCTGAATACAAACTGAATGTTTAGTGATGATAAGGAAAACTTAACCTTGCATTTTGTTTTAGTTTATAATTTGTTGCTGACAGCAATCTATCAAACAGGCATCCCGAGCTCAAATCCTAGACAAAGCCACAGAGTATATCCAGTACATGAGACGGAAAAACCACACGCACCAGCAGGACATTGACGACCTGAAGAGGCAAAACGCTTTATTGGAGCAACAAGGTGAGTGAACATAAAACCGTGTTGGAGGTATTCATTTATATGTACAAGGCATGTGATTGGAAAACTTTGCACATGTGTACAGTACCCATTAGCAGCAAGGTTACTGTAACTTTGTTGCCATGTTTTTGAATTAATGCAAATTTACGGACAAGAACCCATAGTTTCCAGTTGAGAATGTTGAATTAAAGCGTTTACATGGCTATTAGACGCCAATATTCTTCTATTGAACGGATTATCAAAGGTCTACACCACCCCTTTCATTTGGATACTTCCTAATCATTTTTCCTCTTGTCGTGTGTGTTCGATCTTCCATATCCCGCAGTTCGTGCACTGGAGAAGGCAAAGGGGAACACGCAGCTACAGGCCAGCTACTCATCATCTGACAGCAGCTTGTACACCAACCCAAAAGGCAGTGCCGTATCGGCCTTCGATGGTGGCTCCGACTCCAGCTCCGAGTCCGAGCCGGAGGAACCTCAGTCAAGAAAGAAGCTGCGTGTGGAGGCCAGCTAAACCCCACCGTGGCAATAAACTGGTGTGCTTTTCCTAGAGACCCTCCTGTACCTCCCTTTCAGCCCGTCATGGCGGTTCAGGAGAGGGACGGAAGCCCACAGAAGAAAAGAAGAGAAAAAAAAAAAAAAAGCTTTTATTTTTCTTTCCCTCTTTCCGATGACCCTGCATTCATTTCTCTGCAGCAACGACTATTCATCAAGTGTGGCAGCTTTGCTAGAAAAGACTTGATGCTTTTATATCCTCACAGTAGACATCATCCAGCATCCCAAGGAGACTGATGTACAGCAACAAGTAACGCAAAAACAAAATACTAGTTTTTGATAATCTGTATGAACCTGAGAGGTAAAGCATTTTGAAATTTACACATACCTTAGGAAATTGTCATAAAAAGCAGTTTACCTTATTTTTAATATTTGTACTTTTCCACTAAAGAATGTGAAGTTACTTTAAAAAAAAAAAAAGATATATATATATAGGCAACCCACCTAAAGCCCTATAGATGGCTTACATTTTCCAATACAAAATGTTTCTTTAAAAAAAAAAAAAAAAAAAAAACCTATATTGAAAGTGGTGTATTTAAATAACTTCCAATCTGTATTAATAGTACTTTGTCCTTTAGCTTGAGCTAGTGAATGAAGTAGTTGGCTGTATACTTTTTAGGCTTTTTGTTTTTTAAGAGCATTGAATTTGGATTTTTTTTTTTTTTTTCTTCACAGGTTCACTAAGATAAATTGTTTTGTATTTTGCATTATTCTCATGAAATTATGGGATGATACTGAAATGCTACGTGTCCTTCTCCCTGATATATATGATAGATATTGAATGTTTCATCAATGCAGTTCAAAGTAGTTAACTTTTTGTTTTATTTTTATTAAAGAAAAAAAAAAGTGTCCATGTCAGTGTGTTGTGCATTACACTGTAAACTTATTAATGTTGCCGATTTAAATTCTAAAAAAGAAAAAAAAAAAAAATGCTGCCCCTAGAAGCATTTTGCCTGGCTAGGGGATGTGTATATGTTTGTCTTTTTTCTCCTTTTTTTTCATTAGGACTTAATTAGTGTGTACTAAATAGAACTTTGTTCATGTTTGATTCCATTCCATGGAAATTACAGGTATGTTGTACATACTGCCAACAATTGTCTTGCAAGTTGAGGCCTACCTTTACTATGAGACTATAAATAAAACTATTTTATCCTTTACAGTTGTCGTTGTGTGTGTGTGCGTTCGCGTGCGGGTGTGTATGTAAGTCAAGCAAAGTGAAATAAATTGCATGTTCACTGCATGTAGTGTGTGTAGGTTAGAAGAGAGGAAATGGCTCTCTAAGGCTTAGCAAGTATTTTGGCGCTCGTTTCTTTACGAGAACACACCTATAGAAGCATCAGCAGTATTATTTATTATCTATAAGTTGTTCTTGCCCTCAGTTACCTTACCAGACCTTGAGGCTGTCCTCTTATATCCCAATATCTTAACGGTTAAGTGCTAGACTTGAGCTTTGTTAAGTGAAGTTGCTTTATGACTAGTCCACTACTGAAAATAAAGGTATTTGGCTTACTGTTCTGCTGTGACACGCACGGGTAGTATGGAAAACAAATTATTCCCCAGTCCCAGCACTACTTCAGTGTATTGTCCTGTCCACTGTCCCTGCCTTCAATGTGTAAGGAATGTGTGATTAAATTATGGGATTTTGACGTTGCATTGTAGTACATCCGGAAGCTGCGCTTCCCAAAAACGAGCGAAGCTTAACAGCCCAGTCAGGTAAGCCACAGGATTTTCTCTTATGTCACAATTTACATATGTAATATGAAATTGCCGTTTATGCAGGCAGCAAGTTTCATCCCATGAGTTGTGCAGCTGAAGTTTTATGTACTACTTCTAGTGAAGTCGTTAACTGTACAGGGTGATGAAACATGATGGAATAGGAAATCAGGAGTCGCTGAAGCCCTTCCCTCGAGTTTGTCAATGCTTCTTACCTCAGCAGCCTATTGCACTTTGTCTTGCCACATGGTAATCCAATCTGAATAGCATTTGAAGTGGGTTGACATCACTTTCTGTATTATTATTTTACTGTATTTGACTTGAAATGAGCCTAATGAAGAGACTGACTGGCTTGTGATGGACTTCTCTGCTTTATTGCAGAAAAGGGACTAATGAGTTGTTTAGCTCCAGGGTTTTATTTTGCCTTTTTTGTTTTCCATCACCCCCCATACTGTATGTAATAAATTCACCTTCATTGCACCATATTTTCCAGTCTTCATATATCTGTTTCCCTACAGCCCGCCTATGTATTGAGCCCAGCACTATAAACATCCCCCCAGGGTGCCATACTATTTATGTACACAGAGCACTAGGAATCTGGCTTGTTATAATAATTTGCAAACTCTATAGCTTTCACTTCTTAAAGGCATGGCTTTGATTTTCAGTTTTCTGTTTTCAAAAACAAATTGTACCATTTGACACAGGCAGAATATATTGAGAGAGGTTCAGGCAGGCTTTTTATTATTCTTACTATGTAAAATATGAATGCAACTGGTTTAAGTAACTAGCTTGCTCTCCATCGTTAAAACAGAAAGGATGTTTTAAAGGGTTGCACTATTATAAGACTCTTCTGTGTGATACCAAGTCATGATACTTGACAGGTGGATAATGTATTTAAAGATGAACGCTATGCATATAACTGGTGTCAGTACTCTCAAAGGTCACAGAGGGGAGGGGGGTTGTATGAATTATAAACTAAAATGTCAGGACCAAAAATCCATATTGCTCAAAGGCCATTTCAGATCAGGCTTTTGTTGATTTAAAAAGAAATACTCATCTAAAATACTGCAGAATTGAGAACACAGACAGCTGGATTCCAAAAGTTTATTAGTAATACAAACTAGAAAGAAATGGACAATGCTACTGAAGTCAGTTTCTTTTCATATGATCCCAACCAATTCAAGAAAAAACAAATCCCTTCATTAACTCTTAAAATGTACAGCTGAAGACTTTAGGTGAGCAAATATTTCCAGAAGTTCAGGAATCTGATGCCATCATATAAGTTTTTTCTGATTTCTGTTACAACCAAAGAATAGCAGTTTTCTTTTGAAATCTATGAAAGGTTGGGAGTGTTGGAAGGGGTCTCCCTCTTTCCAGTGACTGACATTTGATGAAAGTGCTGGACAGCTTGAGCCACTTTCTCAGGGCAGATATTATAGACTGGATGGGTTGGGGCCTGTGGGAACACAAAAGCAATGAAAAAAACACTGGCTATTGCTAAAGAAAGATGCATGTACATCGCCATTAAAGAGACGCACAAGACCACTGCAATCATCTCTCTAGGCTTGCAGTTCTGCCCTTTCCGTTCGGTACATGCAACTTACAATTTGAAAAGTCATTCATGCAAGTACGGTCCACCACTAGAGGGAGTACAGTCCAGACATAAGCGATTGTTTTTAAAAAAACATGCAAGTTTCATATACAAGACATTAAAGACACATACTGTGGCCCATTCTACAATCAGGAACTACTTTAACTAAATCTGTAGTTTCAGGATTAGATTCACTTATGGAGAAATACATTCAAGTGGTCTTTTCCCAGCTCATTCTGAAACTAAAGCACTGCATGCAGCACTTACTGGTTATATATATATATATATATATATATATATATATATATATATATATGGAAGGGTTTCTTAGCTAATACGGATGTTATTAAAAGCGACCCCATGCAACTCACCAGTCGGTTTTCCTCATTGCCTAAAATCAGCTCATGCATTTCGCTGCCTCCAAAATGCTGCGCTATTGAGAGTCCACTTAAACAGTAGCAGGTATGATAGAAGTCTCTGGATCTAAGTAAAGAAATCACAAAAGTGAGTGGAACATGTTTAACCATTTGCAAAGCAGCTCAACCATTGGATTTGAATTAATAAAACAATAAATGTGTGCTGGTAGAGTAGGACACTGCTGTTTTACAGGGTTGTTTGAACTATACGCATCAACTGCTGTACTATGTTGTTACTGTTCTTCACGAGAGATCTCCCACAGCTATCACAGTTATCGGCACAATGTTGTGAGTGCAAATGCCATGATGGGAACACTGGGGAAGGGAACTACTGCTTCCTCTCAATCCAGATGGTAAAAATTGATTTCAAGTCTCTGGAGAATTCTCTCAGCTTTTGAGAGTCTAAGCACAGACACTCTTTCCAAGACAATATTTGAATGGGGTTTTGGAATGAAAAAAAAAAAAAAGTGCTACAACCTAAAACAAAAAATAAAAACATTCTAATTGTATATAGTTCGTTTCAGAAAATCTGGCAGATTAATGAGCGTACATGCCTTATTCCTGAATGGAAACTATACTTTAAGTTTAATTCTATCTACCATATCTTAATGGGGTGGGACATTAGAAATAAGGTGTTATTTTAATAAGTGGGCTACTACTGCCTTTTATGTACAACATATCATCGAACCTAGAGGAGGGGTGTGTTAATTGCCGATTCGGTACTTGGCGCTGCCTATGGGGGTTTACAGATGTGTGCGAGTTTCTTTTCAATCGAAGGTTATTATTTTACTTGTTTTTGCAGATTGATTTATATCGGTTTTGAGTGTAATTTTGACTCTATATGTTCCTGTCTGGTTTATAGTAAACACTTTAGTTTGGATTTGTCTCATTTTTTGATGCATCTGTTAATCACGCTGATTGTATTTAACCTCTCAAGTTTTGATAACGCAGCATCACTTTACATTGCTGCTGTTGTGATGATTGAGAAATGTAATTATATACGAGTGAACTTTAATTAGCCTACGAAATAAAAATCAACTTTTTGATTCAAAAGAGTCAACTTTTTCAATTCAAGTTGGATCATTTTGCTGACTAACAAGTACTAAATACAAACTGAGATCCAAACCTCTTTAGCATTGGTGGTTTTCAAATTGGCAGATTAACCTGTCATTTTATAATGGTAATGAATTTGTTTTTGGTGATTTGTGGCAGAATTGCAAATTTTCGGAAAAACGAGTGGAGGATAAACAAACGCGAGTGGCCCTGTACATCTATACACACAGGGATTTCCCTCATGACCTAAATGAGAGGATGTGCTGTTTGAGAAGGCCATATCAGAGTACATCGACGTTTCAGCCAGCTACTCACTTGCCCGGTTTGTCCAGCAGCCCTCCAGCTGGGTTCTGGCAGCACAGCAGGATGTACTCCTGCAAGGCCTGCTGCTCGAACATCCAGCTGGTCATACTGAGTGTCGTGTCTCCTGCAATAACACGGCCATTTTACTCACACAGCTTAGGACTACAGGTTATCCAAAATGTAAACCCAAGCAGATTTCCCTAAAGTTTTACAGCAATGTCAGGTGTCATCCATCCATAGCTACAAACAATATGTTGCAAGAGATTTAGCCATCGTCTATTAAGGCTACAGAAATTTCCAAGAATCGTTTAGTCCAGATTGAAAAACGCTATGACCCAAACCGCAGTGTTGTGGACTGTAGTCATGGTGGTTCAAACTAATACTACGGTACCTTCTTTAAACAGGGCTCTGTGCAGCAGAGGGAGAAGGCCGGCCTGCCAGAATGAGTAACAGCCGTCCACCAGCTTGTTACAGCGGCCCTGAAATCCTCCTTCAAACCGCATCTGTCTGCTTGTGACCCAGTGCTGCAGCACAAACAGAAAGGACTCTCAGAAACAATCAATAAATGGAGTCATTAAATAGTACTGTATTCATACACCCCAGTAGGTATAGTAAGGCTTAATGTTAAAGTAAAAAGGGGCATACAAAAGAGACGCACGCACCTATTACATTTTTATTTAAATAACTGCACTTTAGCTCTGGTCTGGCACATCCTTTTTTCTTATGCTGCTTGTGCTCCATCACATTGGCGAACATGGTGCACTCATAAAGAGATCCAAAAATAACTATTGCATATGCTGCAAATGCAGACTTCTTCCTGACAGCTTTATTCTTGGCATCTCAGATCAGCTTTTGGGATCACATTGCATCCCATCACATCTGTGCATTGTCAAGAAATAAGCTTTAATCATTTTTTTTTTTTCAGCCTCTACATTGGTATCAGGCAATCGCTGATTTTAATAGCATAACACAGTCCAAATAACTGTACGGCATAATCATTTATAATTCCGATACCTGAATTTACACTGATATACTGCTGTGTGACGGCCTTTTATGCACTGACATAAGTGAAAAGCAACGAGATATTTGCAGATGAATGCTAAAAGCCTTTAGGCGAAGACTTACTAACAAGGATTTGAGGTCTAGCATATGTTCCTTTTGAAGGATGACCATGGCTGCCATTCCACAGAAAGTATATCCCCCATGAGCCTCCAGGCCAGGTACTCCTCCAATACCCCCCTCCCAGTTTTGACACCTGTAAACGCAGAATAGTAATTTCCACTTCACGGAAACAGAGAACAGAAGACACATACATAGGTCTTATTAAATGTTTTGGGTCTATGGTAACGGCATTTAGCACAAACATACCTGCTATTCAAAATAAGGAATGTTTTCTCATGCGAAAAAACATGAATATAACATTTAAGGAATGCAAAACAGGAAGCAGCTAATGCAGTTAGTCCTTTATTATATAATTAATATTTTTTAAGGGCTATGGAGCACACAATCCTGGTGGGTTTATTCTTAAACCTTTGCCTACGTTTTTTGTAGAAGGGTTATTAATTTATTGCAGCAAAAGTAAATAGAATCCTTCATGTTTTTATTTTGTATCATTGGGTATTTTTGTTTTTTGGCCGGGAGGAGAATTTTATTTATCATGATGTTATGGTTTTAGGAATATGGGCCTAGGTATCTAGTGTCACAAAAAGTTAAGCTCCTCTTACCTGATAATCCAGTTAGGGGTTCCCTCAAACAGTGTGGTAGTGATGATGTTTGTCAGGGATGCTACCGACGCAGCACAGTACGCACTTCTGAAAGACAACGCACATTGAAGAGAACACATCAGAGCTTCATTCAGCACACAATTAAAGTCATTCAGATCCAGCGCTGGGGGTGGAGTTGTGCATGTAATGGGATCAGGAGGGTACTGGGTTAAGACCTTCTGCAGAATGATGTTTGAGCACTATTGCTGATTAGTGCCAAAGCAGGCTGCAATCACAGCATGCCCCCAGCTGAGCAGACAGCTGGCTGTCATTTAAATACCTGCTGCACACTTTATTCCAGCCTGCTGAATATGGTTTTACATTTTGGACAATTATCGGTGAATTCTGCATAGCTTGCAAACATGTTTCGGCACCCTGGCTGCTCTTAACAGACGTTTAGGGTCTTCCAGAGACTTGGTTTTCATCCAGTTGGCAGTGCTCTCGGGCAGTTGGGAGTTTATATTATTATTCAACCAAAATATACTGTTGTATTTTCTATTCATCAAAAAAAAAAATAATAATAATAATAATTGCATTGTCCCAGACCGTGGCCCACTTAAACTCTTGCTGGCTTCTCTGTACCTGTGCTCTAAGCTGGACCAGTGTGGAGGGCCATGACTGACTGTGAAACGCAGCCATTGTTTTTATAGAAACCCACTGAGCCCCCGCATCCGACTGAGACCAGCTGACATCGGTGAGGACAATGGGCGATTCTCTTTGGAGGATTGGGGTGGGACAGGCAGTGGGCTTCCTTGTGTCTGTGTCTGCTAGTGCTGGGCTCAGCAAGAAGCCTCCACTTGTACGTAACCAGAAGACTGAGAATTACCAACCCCCTGTGATAGAGACAGACACCGATTCCCCCTCCCCACCTCCACTTCCTGTTTCAGTCTTTTAAACTTTAATCAGATCAAGCAAGAGCTGCACTTTTGAGCAGGCTGGGATCGCTTGCTCTGGAAGGACGATGCTTGCCAAGTCTTGATTTGATGTGCCGTGTTTGCATGTTTTCCTTTCCCGTTGTATGTATTAAGCATAGAGAATAACCAGACTGGCAATGGCAGTCCAAACACACCAAATGCAGTAACGCTGAGAGCAAATTTAGGAAAGGGTACAAAACGAATTTGGGACTTATATACTCCCCTCATTTTCTACAGATGAGGAATTGCAATAGATCCTACCTCACATCCACTTCTCCGCCCACGTGCATCACGAAAGAACCATCTGGCTGCTTCACAGAGTACAGGAAGTCGAGTAGTTTTGGTCTGTGAATAAAATAAATCTTGTATTTTCGTTTGTTTGATCTCTGGTTTACCCAACATATACCTTTTCATTTCTTGCCTAAGGAACATGTCAAAGTACCAAGTCTGTAGTTATATACAGGGGAACTCTTGGGGCCACTTGTAATAAGGGAGGCTGAAATCACATGTAAAATTTCAGGTGGCCAACTACTGCACCGAGAGCAATTTAGGCATTACAGCCAATTTCTCAAATATAGTTTGAGGTAAACTGATATTATAATTCTTACTTACAGAAGGTCATCAGGGTGCAACAAGGGAGAGTGGCTTATTACACTGTAGTACTTGAGTTGCTCTCTTCTCATCACTTGCTGGATAATACTGGCTATTTTCTGACGGATAGTAGCTTATTGACCCAAAAATGTCATCGCTGTAACCACGGGAGATCAGCTCACACTGACTTTTCTTTCACCTTGACTCGCCTTGCAGTGAGCAATCTGTCCCAGGCCTTTAACAATCCACTCTCCCCACTGATGTATTTTGCCATCTCTGACCCCAGTCTTTGATTTTTAAATTGATGCCCAGGACAATCTCTCGGAGAGCATTAAGGCAGCGTTTACCTGTCGATGACGTCGTATGCCTCCTCCGTGCCGATGATACACAGAGCATTGACCGCTGCGTATGTAGGTGCCAGGTGGGCATGTTGACCCGGCCCTCCTGCAAAGCCCCCCGTAGGGCTCTGACACCTTGCCAGGAACTTGCAGACACTACAACACAACACGAGGGGAAGAGTGAGTGCTCCCAGAGAATGTACACAACTAAACACGACTTCTAAACCCAGCGGACTCTCAACTCACTCCGAGGCGATGGATGCGGGGACGGTCTCATCGAGGAGCTCAAGGCTGTGCAAGATCCAGTAGCAAAGCCAGGGACGGCTGGCATCAAGACACTGAGTGGAGAAATACAGAGAACTGGAGCTCTAATTGGGGTTTGCCATCTTTTTCTGAGCACTAATAAAATCATAGTTTTTTTGCACCTGTTTTCAGGGCTGACATAGCATACCTCATAAGCGTCCGAAAGATATCGTAAACCTCTCTTCAAATAGGAGTAGTGCTGTTGCCTCTGTAAAGTAGGCCTGAAAAAAAAAATGTGTAGAGGCTTAAGCTATATAGGGGTCTGTGGAAAAACAATTCACAATAAATTAAAGAACAGGAGGTTGGCTGAACAGAGTCAATGAACAGGATCTAAAGAGAGCTGCCCCTCTTGTCCCTGGATTCAAACCCCGAGTGAAACGACTTGGTTATCTTAGTGTGTCATTGCAAACAGAATCCGAAAACAAAATTCCCAAATTGCAACACCTCATTAAATCTGGTAAGTCAGAAAGACATGGCAAGGTAAGCAGAAAGTTTATCTGCAGATTTCTGAGTCAACGTGTATTGATATGCTTTAGGATTACTTAATTGTCAAAGAGCATGCTTCTAATATTGTACTTGTAAATACACAAACAATTTCCACTCTGGTTTCTAGCTTGTGTTTTCAATTAACTAATTTGGTATTCATAACAGTTCCAGTATCAGTAAAGAGTAAATACTTAAATTACCAAGTACTCCTACAGCCGCACCATATACTACATTCAATTATTTCAGTAAGTAACATTGTAAATATGCCACATAAATAAACCTACTTGAAATCATTTTAAATAGTTGTGTACACCATTTACAGAACACTTTGTGCAAACCATGCTCTTAAAAACATGGGTTCCCTTCAATTGGAAACAGATTTCTTTACCTCAAGCTTTACCCATGATTGTACTGTACATTTAATTTCATTTCATTTGAAGAGGGATGCAAGATAGCTTATTGAGAGAGAAAGAGCTGCCAAGATGATGTTTAGTCACGCATCACTGAGATGCATCACTGCCCACACATTTCAGAAGTGCAAATTCCCAGTGAATCATTGGCAAATTAATTGACACTCAGAGACCAAAGTGGAATAAGGTTGAGGTCTGATTTCACAGTTTTCTTTTACTGATATGACATGCACTTAGTTTAATCAGTTCCATACATTATTGACCTTCATATTATTGCTGTTAAACAGAAATGAATTAACTGGTGATTAGGATAATTATTGGGTTCATTATTTATTAATTAATTAATATATAAAATGTGTAATTCATTTTTAACGGGAAGAAAGTTTTGATTAAAAAAATTTTCTGGAATACCTCTCGTTGTTTTCAATACTTGTTACGTACACCATAGATCAAAGTGAAATGAATGCAATTTAGGGCCGAGTAATTAGCAAATCATTCTCTACTGCCAGTAGTGTCAACCCAATACCATGCTTCATTTCATACATAAGTTCCCATGGAAACCGATGACTCAGTCTCGAGTAAAATGAAGAATAATTTGTTATACAGACCCAAGTACAGAGATACACTTGTTTTAAGAGCTACAGATGACCTGACAATCCCAGAAATGTTTTAGGTTATGGAACGTACTGTACAAATACAATGGAAGAATTACACTACAATTCAATCGCAAGTCTCTTTATCTCTGATCTGCAGTGTGGTGATACAATAACATAGGACATCTTCTCTAAAATTGGGTGGACTGCCAAAATATATCAAGAGGTTTGAAAAAATGCAGACATGAGAATATGAAAGATAACAACAATCCTCAAAAAACTTCAGTAATATCAAAATGTGCAAACACTTACGTTAATTAAATTAAATATAAGATTCCACCAGCAAAATACTCGCTGGTTTGGAAGACCAGAGAGATATGAAGTTCAGCCAACAATTCAGTCATAATACCTTCCTTAGGGAATAATTAAAACAGCAAGGAATGCACTTCATAAACACTGATTTAAATCTCATTATATACCCAGCAACTGACATACATTTTAAACCGGTTAATTTCATGGTGAAGAATATTATACTCAATGACCCGAGGTCTCAATAATGTCTCAAATGGCTGAGAGATGTATTGCTTTTAAAATCTAATCTTCAAGAAGAAGAAACATTAAGAGGAATACAACTCCAAGCTCCCCGAGACTCTTGTCTGGTATTGACTAACTGTAACGTCAATCACCATGGGAACAAATCCTGAGCAAAATTCTGCTCTATTAAATTACGTTACAAATCAGAAATGCACAAATCACAGGAATATACGTTTGTATTGTGTGTTCATCGCAACCAGTTCAGGTACCTGTTCACAAGACAACAGTGGACAGCAGTTTGGGATTAGGTGGAAGAAGTAGAGAAAAAAAATGACATGGACACCTATACATGATTTGATAGTTAAGTAAAGAAAAATACTTACTCTAATATTCTGTGATTTTCCTGGTAGGATCTGAACACCTGCTGAACACTGTCTTCCACTTTTTTCTGTACAACAAAGTAAATTTAATATTTAGAGGTTTGTTATAATTACGTACACATGTATGGTATTTATTATTACTTATTTGAGAGGTGACATACAAGAGATACAAAACAAGATGCACTACAAACTATTACTACACCCAAGGAAAACTACTTTAATTGAAGTATCATGAGCCACATTGCGTAAACTCCTTCACAACACTATCTTGTATGTGTGAATGGAAAGAAAGCATCGCTAAAGAGTTGTGAGGATTTGACTAGCCTGTTTAGCAATTTAAACCAAACAAATACTGAAAGTTTTAGTAACTAAACCAGCTTATGTTAAAGTTGATTTCAGTTGATGTTATGACCCTTGACGCTTGATTAAAGTCAATCTCAATGTAAATCAGTTTTGAAAGTGACACTTATGCATTTCATGTTAAAGGTTTCCATGAAAGAAGGAACGTCTTGTCAAGGATCATGCAAGCAATGCCTGTCACTGAACAAAGACGATTACAGCCTTCAGGGGGTTAATTCGGGATAGGTAGCAGCGAGGTCATGGGATGAGGAAGACAGGCAAGGCTTTAAAACATTCTGGGATTTTTCCATACAGTATTAGTAATGCATGAAAGGGTATTCCGACAGAGGCTACAGCAGGTGCTAGGAGGTCTCCAAGTCCAGGAACTCCAAGAACGTGTGACCTGGCAGGAAAAGGTTAAGTCGGCCTAATGACCATGAGTTCAATTAGCTGGTGAAGCCATGTGGCCCCTGTAGACCAGAGCTAAACATCCCTGATACAAAGTCACTGTGGCAGCCCTGAGAAATCTACAGTAGTGCAAAAACTGATTGTCTGATTCATTATATATTACTTTCAACCAGACCTGAACCACAATAGCAAGGTTATATACAGCATAACTCTAAAGTACTACACAATAACAATATTTTTCTAATATAATATTAATAACATCTTATTTTATATTTTCCCTACTAGAATTAATTCTTATTTTTTAGCTGAATGTTAAATGCCATTATTCCCTTGTTTCGAAACAGATACGTCATATTAATCAAAATGTATTGAATCTAATACACATTAGACTAGACCTGTAACATTCAAATATGTTCACTGTACTTCGCTTCAATCACAGAGAGCTAAGCAATGAACGGTACTGGATTTTATAATTACCTTTATATATTTTGTATGATTGTATACACTGTTGTCTAAAGTGGACTAACTGTATTTATTCATGGTATTGTATTTCTGAAAATGTAATTAGAGTGTAATAAATAAAAACATCAAAACAACACATATAACAGTATGAAAAACACTTCTAAAGGATTAAGATATAATGTACTTAATTCCTAAGGAAGCAGGTGACATTTTTTAGCCTGCTGTACGGGATGACGTGATCATATGACGTAATAAGTCTCTGATCACCTTCCTATACACTTCATGGAGCCTCCTATTTCACTTTGCACCTGATCTCTAACACTTGTGTACCACATCATTTACTCACAATCTCACGAGTTTAACACAAGTGTAATACACCATGTACAAGTAAATATGGATCTAAGTTGACAGATCTTAGCTTTCTTGAATCATTGACTTGATCAATCGCACAGCATTAATTTAATTGATTGTTTATAGGTTGCAATTATAATAACCACTTATAGTAATGTCCTTGCCAAGGTTTAAGTATTTATCTAATCACTGCTAAACTCGGGGTAAGCTGCAGTCTACTGTGCTGTACCGCACCAAGTGAAAACACACATGCTAAAACTGAAAGTGCATCTGGCAGATTCGACGAAAAGCAATCGATAATGTCAAATTGGGTGTCCTCAGCTTTTAAATCAATGCAATGATGGGTTCTCACAAGAGCTACACATATATTACAATGCATTACTTGTGAACTACCTGTTCAACTGAAGTCACGGATTCCACGTTATCGTCTGTAAACACTTCCGCGTTATGAAAGTCACTGAGACAGCGCAACGGGGTAGCCAGATCCTCCATTATAAAAGCAGACAATATGGGTGGAAAACGACAGCTTTGATTTGGACAAACACTTGAACAAATCTTGGTCAACAATACCAGATCACTTGTCTTTCTGCCTTCGGTTTCCTGCAAAGTGGGGCGGGTACTACAGACGATTACGGCAAGCTAGAGGGGACAATCTTTGGAACTCTGTTTTTGCTCTTCTTCTTCATGGCCCTTCATAGAGGACGTTTAACGTTTTATTATAGAGTTCTTGCGCCCCTTTGAGGCGACAGGTGTAAACATCGTGTTAAGAGAAGTATGCTTGAATAGTAGAGGGTGTAAACTTTGCATACATGTGACTTCCATTGATTTCTGTGGATTGGCAGTCAAAAGTTTACACAGCCCCTGTCTTAATTACATTCATTTCACAGGAAACATGACAATATTTCTTCTGCGTCAATCAGCTTCAAATCAGCATTCAATACACTCAAAATGTATTGATACTTTCAGGGACATTGTTTATTAAATTACATGAAGTACCAGATGACATTGTTTCAAATGAAGGGAGTGAATACTGGACTACAGCTGTGTAGATATGAATATGTGTGTGGTGGAGTATTTAATATCAAAGAATGTCCCTCTATCTTGTTGTCAAGCCAAACCACCCTTGAAACCATGAACCAAACCAGCAGGCATGGTAAGCTATTGAACTCTTCTTTAGATAAGACATGGGAGTCTCTGTCTGCTTTAATTGGACATTTACACCCATTGAATGATTAGGTATTATGTTAGCAATTGGCAACTTTCTATAAATATATAAAAAAAAGAAATCTAGAGCTATACTTTACATGAATCCCTATGCAAGAAGGGCAACTAAGGTGCATTGGTGTTTAAACCTCTGGGGTAAATGTGGTACAGTAAAACAAAATTATATGATTTTGGAAACATGTTTGCAACTTGATTCGACTTTAAATCACCACTGAACACATGCCAGTGACTGCGAGGCCCAATCTTTACACTCTTTGAACAAAAATACTTCTCAGTAGTATTCACTCATTCAAAAGTATTGTGTTTGGGCATGTCAGTAAATTGTCTTGATTTGACTGGTTCTTATTTTAATCTGGGGAATTTGCATTTGCCCCGTTTTGAGTTGGTCATTATATATTTATTACTGACCTTGGAGTAGACTGGAGATAAACTGCAACCAATACAGCAGAGTCTAGAGCCGAGGCTACTGTCGAGATTGCAGGAGCAATACTGCTTGTCCCATTTAATACTCGAGCAGGGCTTGTGGGAAAGTACCTCAGTTTGTCTCCCTCAGTTTACACACCCCATCAGACACAATTAATTCAGATTTCTGTATTGTTGGCAAGCTATTATCATGGCAACTGAAAAAAGCCACTGATTCCTTTACATATGTACCATTAAAAGCTGAGGCAGTATAATATTGACTGCTGCAAGATATTGTCCTTTACTGCCATCCAGGTTTCCTCTCACAAACCTACACATTCATCTTAATCCTGACCTTCAAAATCCATATTGATTACCGATCACGTTGACTAAGGTGACATTATTACATTGTACATGATTGAAATGTCTTCCTGTGTAGACTGATGTCAACTTTAAACCAAGCTGTGACGCCCAAATGCATGTTGTGTCATCCACATTACTTGTTGATGCTATGTTACTTCTAAATAGTTTTGTCTAAAAAGCCTTCCAGAAATGTATAAAGATTGGGGCTTCAGCTGAATCAGAATGGAAACCAACCCATCTCAAGTGCACATTTGATTTGCAAAGCCCTTTGTAATTTACTCAAATATCATGTTTTCATGGTCAAAATTATAATTGATTGTAGATATGTAGTGTTGATCATTTGGAGAAACCTACCCCATCTAATCAATGGACTCAATGTAGTTATTGACTGCTTACTACAACTAAATATTTTGTTAATCAGTTACAATTAGTATCTTTCTGTTTTACATTGCAAACAACCCCCTAATTACACAATACAGAACAAAGATGAGGATTGACAACTTGACAGTTTGTAGATTACAAATTTAAAATATATACAGTTTTGTATACATATACATTTTATCCACGGGTATTGCTGTTGCACTTTCATTTCAATGCATTGTATACGTATTTAAAGACACATTTTCACAAAGGAGATATTACAGGCTGGTGCACAACAACAGCTGAACCTCTATGCAGGTCAAAATCACTCATATCCGGTATTAAACACAATGATGTGTTAACATTATAACATTATAAAATAACTAATCGTGTAGAAAAAGAAAAAATAAACACAAGTTATACAAACATATTTCATCTATATTGTATTGAAAACGTGGTCGCGTTCTACCCAGGTCTGCGCGGCTCCACCAATGGGATCGCGGGAATGCTGCAGATCTGCGGACATCTGCGCTACAGGAACTCTGCTTTGCTCAGGTAGCGCTGCCCTCTCTCTCTCTCTCTCTCTCTCTCTCTCTCTCTCTCTCTCTCTCTCTCTCTCTCTCCTCCCATTGTATGCGTTGTCAGTGATGTCGTATCCCTAGCCTTTAAACCCCAGCTGAACACGATGCATATTGGATCCACCCTTATATCAAGCAGCAGTCCGACTGTGTACTGGGATGCTACATTAGCAGAAAAGGGCAGCCCTGCGGAAGAGGCTACTGTTTAAATTGGGGGCAGATATGGGAGAGGAATTGGCTGGCCATAGGGATCCGCTGCTGAGTTAACCTCCTCTCCATAGCACACCATGGCCAAGCAGTACGATGTGCTGTTCAGGCTGCTGCTGCTCGGAGACTCCGGGGTGGGGAAGACGTGTTTGCTGTGCAGGTTCACCGACAATGAATTTCATTCTTCACATATTTCCACCATAGGTAAGCAAACCCATTTACTCCCGTTTTATAAATGCAGCCCCAGCTTTCATGCTGCGAAATGTGTTCTTGCCAGGCTGAGCTCAGTGGGTTTTGAACGCTTATCACTGGAGTATCCGTCCCCTATTTGCTCAACCTGTGAATGAACCGTCCATCGGATAAGGGTTTGGTCTACATATGAAACATTTAAAACTGATGCAGAGAAATGCATGATTTGAAACAAATGGGACCGCAGCCTTCAATATATTGTGGCAGTGTGCTTATATCTGATGGCTCTGATTTAAGAAAACATACAGATAATCTGCAGGTGTGTGTGTATATGTATGTAATATGTGTGTTTATATGTATTTATGTATATGTGGATGTGTGTGTATATATATATAATATGTGTGTATTTGTGTTACATATGTATTAATGTGTTAAAATGTTGTGATACATAATAATGCATTTTGTATTGGTGTATTTGAAAGTGAAGGTTCAGCAAAAGGCAGTCTGTACACTGTCTGTAACTGATGGTCTTCCCAGTACAGACAAATCTTTGAGACAAACCTGTGGGACTGAAGTCTTCCTAAACTATCTGTATGTGTATCTTATAAATATATATGTATATGTTATATAACATAGCTCTAATACTGTATCCCTTAGCCTATCTTCCTTCTCAATCTCTCCATCTATGTATCTTTTTTTTCTTTTGAGACGGACTGTCCTCTTTCTTTTATCATTCTTACGTAAGCTAATGATTGTTGGATCTCTGATGCTGTCTTTCTGAAGTGTATAAACCTTTATTTGAAGCAGTCCTATTGGTTGCAGAAAGATGTATTTTTGTGAGACCAAACTGGTAAGATTTACACTTTTAACAGAATACGAGGCGTGTTGCAAACCCCAGCCTGCCTTGGCCAGGGAAGGCTGTAGTGTTTAACGTGCTGTAATAATGCCAGGTAGATCTTGAGCCTGAGTACTTGTGATTTTGGTGAAAGTTTTTGTAGAGCACCATGAGGTATTGAATTAGGTCTCAAAGAACGTGTGTGTTGGCACATCCTACACAGAGGCCAGATATAGTAAACTACAGTGCGTTTGCACACACCAGCACCCAAAGCAGTGGATAATCCTTTGGAAACACAGTCCAAATATATTCCTTCTTATATCTCTTTACCATGGAGTCCTGTCCATTGTCATAGCATCCTGCCTGGAATCGGTTAAATCTTTTATTACAGTGATACGACAATTACAAAAATAGTACAGGCTGCTTTTGGGCCAGGGAAGCACAGTCTGTGGTATAAGGCTCGGTTGTGCACTTGAGTGTAATATGAAAATGATGAGACCAAATTATAGAGTTCAACAACGCATGCAAGGGTTTGTAGCAAGAGGAACCTACCTTAGCCCAGGTTAAGTCTCTACAAACACTGTAATATAGTATATAGAGTACTATAATATATATATATATATATATATATATATATGGTTTTAATGTTATGAATACCTTTTCATCTGTTATGAAAATATATTTATGAAACAAACCCAAAACCTCTTGTTGTTTCGGAGTTCAATAGTGGGTGGAATAGGGCTGTTTAAGATATTCTGAACTAAACACTGGCTGTGCGTTTAATTAAGATCATGTTTCTTTGCTTTCCTTTGAAACCGTGTAATTTCATTAAAAACAAATCGGTAAGTGTCAGTTTAAAACAAGGGACCAAATTCAAACTAGAAACCTGATAGCTGATATCCATTGGGTAGAAGTATGAAGTCTGTGAAGCAAAAAGCTGCTATCAAGTATGAGTTTTGATTATTTGACAGGTTTAACATTTTGTTTTCATTCAGGTGACAGAATAATACGAATAATATAGCGCATGGTATCAAAAAAACTCCAGGAATTAAATTAATTAAGACAAGAAAATCAAAACCCATGTAACAGCAGTCAGTTTTGACTAGACCATGTAGGTTACAGTGTAGGCTTCATGTTGAGCAATTGTTAAATTCTAAAGGGCAAATTTCTTAATCTTAATCCATGACAACAATATATATGACATATACTACACTTGCTCAAAGAAATCATTGCTTGACGCGTCATACTTCTGTGTATAGCAAGATACGTTTCTGCAGAGTGTTCATTACTAAACAGAACTGGGTATTGTGTCTTCCACTTCAGAGATGCACTTCAAAGATGAGTCTGATTTTCTGGATCTGGTACTGATTAAAGTCTGGTTCTGCTGTGCTGTTAAACTCATATTGACTACAATGCCTCTGTTCCTCTGAAAGCAGAAGAAGCTCCAGTCCTCGGGTCGATTACCACCTAGAAAATATATTAGAATGGTTTATGCTAAAACAGTAGTTCTTTACATAATTTAATCACTGTATTTTGTTTTCTTTTAATTTTATTATCAATGCAGATTAAAAGCAATCTAATGATGTGCATCATCATCCTGGAAAACCATACCTTGAGTAAACGAGGAACAAGTGTCTAGAAATAATGGTTTTAATTATCTTGTCAGGGAATTTCTGATTATATTGGAGCTTATGTTCTTATGTCTGAACAGGAAAGAAGTCAATGGGGACTGTCCTGTTTTTTTTTTTTAAATAATCATTTGAGAATAAAAAGGGATTACATTATGATAATACTGCATTTCTTCTGTGTAAGGAACCAAAACAAAATATACCAGTGATATATTGTGTTTAAATTGTGTTGGCACAATGCATTTTAACATTAATTAAGTTAATTAACTGAAGATTGACACATTCAATGAATTCCAACATTTGAATGTGATTAGCATAGCTGTCAATCAGGATAGTGTTTGGATGGTAAATTCTGTATATTATTATAACCAGCAAATCTAGGCCCTTTATTGAAGCCACCACCTTTTTAAAATCATGTACAAATCTGACTCTAATAACTGACTCCACATTAGATGAGGAAGTGCATGCAGGAAACAAATCAGAATTCGCTGCCTTTAATCGGAACAGCATTCAAATACGTTTTTTTCCCATTTAAAGTGGCTTGGTTGGAGGGGAGCAATTAAAAATGACTAGGGGGTGAGTCCCCTGTATTATGATCCTTCCTGGTGACATGGGCGTGTACAGTGAGAAGTTGGATTTTTACATCTGAGGCAAACTGATATGAGCTAGAGCATTTTCCTAATGCGATCTTCTTTGTCACAGTGCTTTTTTGACTGAACAGTTCGAATGTTTGGAAGGAAGTCCAGTAAAGGAAATTGGGGATAATTAAGCCACATATGAACAGAGATGTTCCTTTCTTGAAGCAAACAGTCAGTCCCAAATGAACAGTTAAAGCACAAATAACAATTAAGCATCTTTCTTTCTCTGCAATCAGCACAATTACTGCTATTTTGTGGCTACTAAATAAAGCAGTGGGCGCTTTGCTTTGCTTTAAATAATCTATTCAGACAGTGCAGTTGAGTGATGGGTCTTTGAATAACAAGTTTCAAAACTTGAATAACAAATTCAGGGTTTCCTGGGTCAGATCAGTCAAAGCATGAGATTGGCCGACATGAGACAGGCAGGCAGCTCAATGTAGCCCTCGCATGTCATGCCTCTTTATTTATTAACCGCAAGCATGGCAGGGATTCATAAACCACTTCCAAACCTCTATAAGGGAATTGGAAAATGGGGAAATTGCCTTTATGTGAGCAACACCCACAGAATTGTGATTGTGTATCCATTGGGAGTACTTTACAAGAGTTGTGATCGGGTCTTTAGATCATGAAACACTTCTCCCAATAAGAAAGGAGCAAGATTCTCTCATAATTAAACTGAAATACTGTTAACTTACTAACTCACAGGGTCAAGAAGTGATTTAAAGAGGGCCCCTTTAACATTTCCTTCTCTTTAGGTTTGTCAGATGAATGTGAATAGACAGTTCATATCAACACATTTCTCATTTAAAGGTTTGTGAGTTACATTGAGGACACCATTGACATTTGTGATTTGTTTTCTTTTGACAATTGTTGTTTGTGGTTTAGAAAGACTGGCTTGCACTGCATAATTTCACCGAGAATATAAATTACCCTTCTTTTGTAGAGATATAATACATGTTGAAATTTCGATGGCACTTCATTTTGACAAATGTCTTCATCATGACTTTTCTTGTCTGTGCTGCGATTCATACACATTTGTTTTTCAGTGTTTGTTTTTGGGGTGATTTTGTAGTGAATTCCAAGCATAATGTCTGTATGAATTTCTTGCATTTTTGGAAACTTAACAAAAATTATTCTACATCTGGTGAATAAACACCTGCAGGATATGTTCGCTGTAGCCTCTTCTAATGCTGTTTATGCACCTGTGATTGCAGATGTAATGCCATGAATTATTTCCTTTAAAATAGAATGCCCTGTAGAAAATGAGTTTTAATGGAGGCTGTTTTGCTTTTTTTATAATTAAGTAATCCATGCTCCTAGACACTATTAGTTTATGCATACCTGAAACACTTTTAAAGTATTACAATTAATCCAATGAAAGTACTCTGACAATTGTTACTTTAGACAAATGTGCTTGGTGGTTGAAATTGAGGGCACGCTTTGCTTGTGAAAACAAAACAACACAAAACAAGAAGAACAGAATGTCATCTTTGTGTCCTTACAAGCTTATGCAAACTGTTGTCCAGCTGATGAGGAAGTGACAAATTACTTCTGATAGCAGCAGTGTTTAACATGAGGTGCATGTGCTGGTTTCCTGACCTGTTTTCAATGTTGCAGTAGCATGATTCTTGGTGGTGTGCTTTGAGATCCATTGGACTCCACAATGTTCCAGTGGTTGCGTTTGGGAAATCCTAATGCAGTAGATGGATGCAAATGCACATTGATTAAAACCAGGAAGTGAGATGAAATACTGTTTTCCATTAATGTAAAGCCCAGGGAATAGAACTACACTCAATTACAGGTCTACAGATGTAAGCCAACATCCAGTGCCACCATGACTTTCATGATCTGACTTGCTTAGATGTGTGCCTGTAGTTTTATTGTTATTATTAATTCCTCACCTATCCAAATTGCCTGCTGTGTAGTGAGCTAGTGAGCGACAAAATGTGGCTACTGTGCACCCAGTTCTCAGTGTGCATTGTCTCTTAAACCCAATTTATGTATTCACTTGTGTTGAATTTATGTTGAGTAATATACTTCTGTTTAAGCATAACTAGGACAAACACTTTTTCAGGACACGATTCTGTTTATTTTAACTGAATGTGCCTAAGATATTTCCAAAAAGAAAATAATATATTAGATTAGCCTTCTAAATAGATATTTTTGCCATAGGAAGATAAGCAGTGAATAGAAAAAGCATGCCAGTTTTACAGAAAATAGAATAACAGTGAACAAATCATACCTGAATTAGTGTCTGTTAAATGAGGTGTATGTAACAACAATGCATTTAGTAACCATCTTGTGCAGAAATAGTGACCTTATTGGAGCTGATGGATGTAAAATAAATGTTGTTGTCATTGTGTGTTGATATCAACAGGGACATGGTAATAACAATTACAGTTCGGTTTTGTTGGAAACATTGTCTGACTTGGTTATGAATCATTTAGCTTATCTGGGGCTTTAATATGCATTGATTTACCTGTTATTAATGTTCACGTTAAACTGGTAGGCCTGCTGAATGTTTATCTGCATGGTTCCACAGCTAGATTTATGTGCCACTACAAAACCTCTGTGTTTTCACACATATCAGCATTTTCAATGTACCATTGATTAACTGAAAGCCTTAGTAAAAGATGCAGGTGCTATTAGACAAGAGAAGTCACACAATGCATAGTGCACAAGCCAATATATGAAGATTTTCTCTACTTATCTTTTTATTATAGTATACTAGTCAAAATTGTATACAAAGGGAGTGATTGTCATGAGCTCATGAGATAACATTTAACAAACAAAGATATTTCTAAAACAAGAATGTAATTTAAACTCATAAAAATAGAACTAAACATCGGTGTGACTCACAAAATCGACTTTTCCCATCATAAATAAATCAATGCCATTAAACCTTTTAGGTGAAAATCAATGTATTGTGAATGAAAACAGTATAAACCGTGAACTACATCCAAATACATTTTTGAACAGGCTTATCAGATTAGCTTCGAGGCTATTTTTCATGGTTAAATGCTTGCTACCAGAAAATGTGTTCTTGCTAATATCCCGAGTTTATAATGTCATAAAAACTACTGCGGGTAATGGGTTATGGCTACTTCTAAGGTCTATTTAAGAACATGTCAGTCAGATTAAGAACTCGTCCAGGATAATTTACCTCAGGGAGCCTGCTGTTTGGCAGACAAATGTTACGGTATATCTTTTTCCTTCCTTTGGTGTTAGTGAATGCCCTACAGAAATCCACGTCTTTTCTAAGGCAGGTGTATGAATATCATGTTTCATGACTCTTGCAGTGCTGATAGGGCTTTGTCTCTGTCTACTCGTTTGAAAGAGCACTGCAGGGGCCTTCTGTTGACATTTCAACATGCGGCACGCTTACCCACACTCTCTGACATTTGTGTTTCCATGGTCCCTTTGCATTGTGGATGGGAGAAGCGGAATCACAGGTGACACGGAGCCACGACAGGACAAAGTGTTTCTCATACACACATCTCACCTCTGGTTTCACCTCTCTGCTGAGATTGAGTCATTGCCTCGCTGGAAATACAGAGCTTTTAGCGGGGGCTATTGGAATTTCGAGAAGCTCCGTGATGTAATTTACCAAAGACATGGAAACATCGAGCCAGCAAGGAACCATGCAGTGTGTAGATGAGAAAATGCTCAACAGCAGCAAGATGCAAAAACTGCTTGATTAGAGATTTATTTCCAGCATGTCATTTGCAGTGTGTTAAATTATTGAACATATTAAAATCTGTTCATGTAGGTCAGAACGGTGAAATCATGATCTTAATATTATGACATCAGCCAAGGGTCTCTAATTTAGTCTCTCTGTCTTCACTACATCTTCATTCATAAAATCTACGCCACACTCCGCAAAAACTAAAAATCACCCAGTTTTGTTTCTCCGTTTTCCTCAGTGAGTTTTTTTCAGACCTAAGATGCTTTTGTGTTAGCCTCTTCTGAAATGCCTGTGAGCAGACGACAGAGCATTTTCAGTCAGTAAAAAGAAAGCAGAAATAACTGCTGTTCCGAAGTTATCATCGCACCAGCCACAACATCTCTGAAACCTTGCTGTAACCGAAATTGTTTTTGCGTAACCAGAATCCTGAGGTCTATACAACTGAGTAATGTCATAAAATAAATAAAAAATCAAACAAGGCACGAATATGAAATGTACCACACTAGATCAATCCGTACTATTTGAAAATCGACACAAAATATTATACAGATTTAATCTGAACCATCATTCAGATTTAAATCACTGTTACTTCTCTCATTCGCAGTTTGATAAAAAAAACTAAAAACTAATCTTACTAAATTGGCAAAGTAGGATGAAGGTTACAATAACTTGGTGCCATAATCTGAAGACTGATCACTCTTCTCTCACCATGTCACACAAAGACTCATCAAAACTGGAAGCTTTTTCTTAAGCTTCTCAATTTAAAAATGAAAGAATGCCTCAAAATTATACATAGAACTAAATTAATGTGTGTATTTATATATGCACATATGTGTGTGTATATGTGTTTGTATCCGTGTGAAGTACATACAGGTGTAAAGACCTAACCTTTGAAAATATACATTTAGATTACATTTTTATATATATTATAATCAATAATGTAATTGCTTTCCTTCCCTTTGTTATGTTTTGTCTCTATTTACTAATTATTAGTATTGTCGTCATCTTCGTTGTTGTTATTATTATTATTATTATTATTATTATTATTATTATTATTATTGTGGTCTTTATCTTTGTATTTTCTTTCTTTTTTCTTTTGTAATGTCTGCCAAAAAAACTCACCCTTCACATTGTAGGCCTCTATCATGGTGAGATGGTTTCTAATGGAAACTTTACACCTTATTCCCTTATTAACAAGTTAAAGAGTTAAAGTTAACGTTATTACTGTTGCTTGGATTTGTATTAGTTTGCTTTAACATCCATTTATGAAATAAACGTGTGTGTATTTATGTACTGCTATTCCAGGAGCCTATTCAGGTGCATTCAAAACAAAGAACATGTTTTGTAGAAAGAGAGTCTCACGTTGCTCCCAAAGCCATGCCTCGGCCTCGATCACCGTGAGATGAACAAAGGAGGGAAGTCGTTAAAGCCTCATACAGTATTCATAGTCTTTCCAGGGTGGCAGTGTGTGGAAATTAATTGAAATGCTAGTTCTGCATGGCATGGTAGATTATATGTCATTCTGTTCATCTGCTCTAATACTTAAGATGTGAAATATTTCTCCATGTGAGAGTTCATAGGCAATAGGCATCAACATGAACGCTCAACTGCTGCCATTTTTTGTTAGAGAGCAAAGAATGTCTAGCTTGTGCAAGTGTGACACTCAACAGCTCAAACAACCGTGAGAGTACATTTCTCTCTATAAAACTTGGAATGGGCTTTTACACTTCTGTTTGGTACTCTGAAAATAAGTATTATCTTTCCCTCAGACCTACATGTTAATCTTGTACTACTGCACTAAGGTTCAGTTTCCTGCTCACTCAGCCGAGCTACTTCGACTTCGAAGAGCCTGTAATAGCCTATTATTTAGTGCTTCTCTGCCGAGATTATACAACATAAACACTGACTGCATTTACTGTAGATATGTCTTGCTTTGGAGGATCAGTGACCCCGTGGATCAGTATCCAAGTTTGACTTAGTCTACAGCCATTTTTTATGTATCTGTATAGACCCTGCTGCTTTTAAGATGCCTGTAGTACCCAATGTCTTCAAATACATTTAGTTGACTTTAAAAAAATGTTTATATAAAAGTTTATATTAAAAAATAGCCATATTTTTATTGAAAACAGTGTATTTCTTACATTTCTTTAAGACTTTGGGAACTAGCACAATGGTAATTTGGGTGAACAGTGTATTGTAGGCTTGGTTGTCGATGTCAAGGCCTAACTGTGGATTGTTTCCTTTGCACGGTGCCTGGGATGTGCTGCACCAGCGACAAACTAACCTCGATCCTTGCCTTGGTATGTATCCAGGCAACCCTTGAACTGTGAACCATTAAAAAAGGAGTAGTTATTTTCTCTTTTTTGTTTTTTGCCCCTGGCTTGAAACCAACTGACCATAGAGTTGTTTTTCCTCAGGTCACAGCAGGAATGCTTTCCAGTCAAACTGAAGGCCTTATAATTGTTCTGAGTGCCCTTTTATAAAGCAGCGCATTATAGAGAGCCTGAAATCCAGGCTCTGCTGAAGATCTGAGGATTTCCAAGGAGTTTTTAAAAACATGTTTGCTTAAGTGCCTCTGGACCATGATGCACACATCCACACACACATACAACTAAATACATACATGTCCACGAAGCAAGAATAATGAGTCCAGTGCAGTGAAGAGGACATTCTCGGTTTGTAATCGCAGGCATTAACCGATCGGGAAATGAAGCAGCACAAGGACTGCCACATAGCTCTTATCTGATTTAATGTAGGACGTCTACAACATCCACAATAATTCCATGGATTTATACTCGATTCATTTGATATGTTTAAATCAGGTTAGGCCCACTATATATAGTAATTCTACAAATACTATTCAGAGATGATTGACCTGGCATTCTCATAATTCAATATTCAGGGTTTTAGTGCTACCTATTGGTAAGCTCTTTTCTTGCACTTCTGCTCTGCTGTAGCCAAGGGAAAGGTATATAGAGGGTGGGGTCCGTGGAAGAATATATAATCGTGCATCAGATGAGAATGGATTGTGTGATCTCGCATAATGTCCAATGATGGTGTGATTTATGGTATTGAACTATATCATCCAGATTTAAGTCGGTACTCCTCAGAAAATATATTTATTTTGATGCCAATGTTATTTCCATATAAACAGGCAGAAACTACTAGAGACACAGGAGAGCAGTGGGTCGTGAAATACTGCGTGATGGCTTATCAAACCGTCATCGAAAATCCCCATTCATTCCATTGGGACAGAATGTTTCATACTGGGACCTGCAAGCATCCCTCAGATGGTCTGCAGAAAGGGGAGCAGTGGTAGAGTTCATACATCCAATTGCAAAAGCTGAAATTGAAGGCCTTCAGATTGAACACACAGAAGCAAGAAGAATAGGCATAAATTCAAGATATAACTTTAAGCCAGTAAATTGGAATACTGCGTTTTTTAAAGCTTGGGGATTAAGTAGGTGTCTAAAGTGGTTTTGTTCATTTTTAGGGAGGAGGGGGGATTAAGTTTAATCTGAATTAAATCTTAGTTCTCAGACAATTATATTCAGTCTTAAACTTATTACGCCACAAGATGCAATGTTGTTCAGACTTGCTTCACCAGTGCTTTGTATAAAACCTTCCCATTCAATGGGATAGAACCTAATATATTCTACCCACAGATTGCTTGGTTTCCACGGGACACTTTCTATGATTTGGTTTGCTTCCCTGGAGCACTTGAAGCGGAAATAATTCTTCGGATTCTCTGGGTTCCCCTTGATAAATAGTTTGAGTGTTTTGAATATAAACTCTGAAATGAATTGAACCCTAACCACATGCCGTTGTGTTGGAATTCATTGAGATTGGATTTGAGAGTGAGCTTTGGATAAGGGCACGCTCTCCAAAACCTGTGAGATAAGACCACCGGGCTCTTGAGAGTGTCACGGTATGCAGAATGCATGGTTATATTACCTGAGGTCATCTGTAAAGCAAATGCTCAATTATAAAACCAGTTCAAGCTATTCTTCTAACACTGTTGCTTTTCTTTCCTAGTAAGTCCAGACTTTAATATAATCCCGATATAAGCCTATGTATGTAATGTATGTATGCAATTAATGGTTGTTATTTATTGACACAATTTAAAAATCTGGCATTGAAAATGTTAAGGTTTGAAATGTAAGGCATGCCTGGGCAAGGGATAAACTTCTTCTGTTCTTCAATGTCTATCCATGATTCACAGAGGGGAATTGTCTCCATGGAAACTCCTTTACTAAAGAAACAGTGCCGCATTAACGGCGATGTCTTTAACCCTGTAATGGTGGGGTCGGCACAATTCATGGTTATAAAGGAAAGAAAGGAAGTGAGAAGTGAACAATGTGTTATTTTATAATGGTTAGAAAGTCATCATTTAGGCATTATTATACTTTAGTAGGTATTTTTTACATTGGTTTGTGAAGCCACGATTGCTATGCAAGAAGTTGTGGCTGTGAGTCCTTCAAAACACATCTTGAGTTGTTTGGTTAATAGTAAACTAGATACTAGATAGACAAATGGTTTGTTTAGTAAATTGTGGTGAAGATGTTAACCTTTTCCCCAGAACTGACCTCTTCTTTATCTCATGTCTTTTCTCCATGCTTTATTTTAGGGGTTGATTTCAAAATGAAGACATTAGAAGTAGATGGGATCAAAGTAAGAATACAGATATGGTAAGTTAATCAACTTGTCATTTACCTATTCAATCACATCCATTCAATACATATTTAACATTTCATGGTATACAGTTTATTGCACCTGGTTTTTTTTCCCCTCATGATTGTGGTGTCTTTAATTGTGCTTTCCACCACATACTTATAAACCTGCATTTCGATGTGAAAACATCTGTTAATGACTCTGTATGTTTGTCTCTCTGGTAGGGACACCGCAGGGCAGGAACGCTACCAGACTATCACCAAACAGTATTATAGGAGAGCACAGGTACGCTCACACAGACATTTAATTTAGCAGGACCATGTGTTATGATTGTTGGACAAAACATTGAGGCAAAGTATTCAAACCAGATGAAATGAATGCAAATGAAATGAGAGAAGGTGGCTGAAGAACTGAAAATTAAACTGTTACTATTTTTGAGATTTCAATGAAGTTATATCTAATGAAAAAAAAGGCTGTGAATATCAAACAAGCACATTACATAAGCCAGTGTTTTTTTTTTGTTTTTTTTTGACAATGCAAAAGGTTGACTTTCATTTATACCTGTAATAAATATAATCCCAGGCCCATGGAGTGAAAAAAACAGTCTTTTTGGTTTTTGTTCCAGCTCAACATTTACGAACTTAATTAAACTGAATATTTATCTTGATGGGTCCCTGCCCTCCAGAACTGAATCTGAAAAGCAGTCCACAAAACTATTTGCATAAATAATGATATAATACATTTCAAAGAATAAAGATAGAGCAATCTTCAAACAATACTATATATACACTCACCTAAAGGATTATTAGGAACACCTGTTCAATTTCTCATTAATGCAATTATCTAACCAACCAATCACATGGCAGTTGCTTCAATGCATTTAGGGGTGTGGTCCTGGTCAAGACAATCTCCTGAACTCCAAACTGAATGTCTGAATGGGAAAGAAAGGTGATTTAAGCAATTTTGAGCGTGGCATGGTTGTTGGTGCCAGACGGGCCGGTCTGAGTATTTCACAATCTGCTCAGTTACTGGGATTTTCACGCACAACCATTTCTAGGGTTTACAAAGAATGGTGTGAAAAGGGAAAAACATCCAGTATGCGGCAGTCCTGTGGGCAAAAATGCCTTGTTGATGGTAGAGGTCAGAGGAGAATGGGCCGACTGATTCAAGCTGATAGAAGAGCAACTTTCACTGAAATAACCACTCGTTACAACCGAGGTATGCAGCAAAGCATTTGTGAAGCCACAACACGTACAACCTTGAGGCGGATGGGCTACAACAGCAGAAGACCCCACCGGGTACCACTCATCTCCACTACAAATAGGAAAAAGAGGCTACAATTTGCACAAGCTCACCAAAATTGGACAGTTAAAGACTGGAAAAATGTTGCCTGGTCTGATGAGTCTCGATTTCTGTTGAGACATTCAGATGGTAGAGTCAGAATTTGGCGTAAACAGAATGAGAACATGGATCCATCATGCCTTGTTACCACTGTGCAGGCTGGTGGTGGTGGTGTAATGGTGTGGGGGATGTTTTCTTGGCACACTTTAGGCCCCTTAGTGCCAATTGGGCATCGTTTAAATGCCACGGCCTACCTGAGCATTGTTTCTGACCATGTCCATCCCTTTATGACCACCATGTACCCATCCTCTGATGGCTACTTCCAGCAGGATAATGCACCATGTCACAAAGGTCGAATCATTTCAAATTGGTTTCTTGAACATGACAATGAGTTCACTGTACTAAACTGGCCCCCACAGTCACCAGATCTCAACCCAATAGAGCATCTTTGGGATGTGGTGGAACGGGAGCTTCGTGCCCTGGATGTGCATCCCACAAATCTCCATCAACTGCAAGATGCTATCCTATCAATATGGGCCAACATTTCTAAAGAATGCTTTCAGCACCTTGTTGAATCAATGCCACGTAGAATGAAGGCAGTTCTGAAGGCGAAAGGGGGTCAAACACAGTATTAGTATGGTGTTCCTAATAATCCTTTAGGTGAGTGTATATATACATATATACACACTACCAGTCAAAAGTATTAAAACACCCCAATTTTTCCAGTTTTGATTGAAATTTAAGCAGTTCAAGTCCAGTGAACCTGAAATGGTACAAAGGTAAGTAGTAAACTGCCAGATGTAAAAAAAAAAAAAATGATGAAAAGTGTATATTTCAGAGTAAAAACAAAAGGCATTTTTCAGGGAACATGTAATGGGTTAACAACTTTTGCTGTTTTGCAGCAATGGAAGTGAATTGAAAGTTGATGCTAACAATTCCTACAGGTGTCCCAACTTTTGTTGATTATTTACAAACGCTCTGTCTGTATAAAAGCAGTGTTGGAACAGACTGTTACTACACCCTCTTTCTAGCCATTATGATAGCAATATACTACTTCCTGCAGTACAGTACTGTCCAAATAATGCTTTAAAGGCAATTAACAAAGGAAAACATACAGACCATTATAATAACCCTTAAACGTGTAAATCTTTCCTTTAGAGAAATTGCCAAGAAACCAAGGTGTCAGTGAGTACAGTTTCCTACACCATCAAAAGGAACTTAGAAACTGGAGGAAACTCTGACAGGAAGAGGTCTAGCAGAGCGAAAGCCACAACACAATCAGAAGACAAGTTTCTGAGAGTCAACAGCTTGCTTGATAGGCGGCTCACAGGACAACAGCTTCAAGCATAGCTTAACACTGGTCGAAGTAAGCAAGTCTCAGTTTCAACTGTGAAGAGAAGACTTCGAGCTGCAGGTTTGACAGGTCGAGTGGCAGTAAGAAAGCCATTGCTAAGATGACAAAATAAGAAAAAGAGGCTTGCCTGGGCCATGAAGCACTGCCAGTGGACTACTGAAGACTGGAAGAAGGTCTTATGGACCAATGAATCAGAATTTGAAATCTTTGGTTCATCACGCATGGTTTTTGTACGCCATCGAGTAGTCGAAAGGATGGTTCCTCAGTGTGTGACGCTCTGGTATACGCCTAGTTTTTTCAGGGGTTCATCCTACAGCAAGATAATGACTCAAACCATACCTTCAGGCTATGTCAGAACTACCTTAGAAGAAAAGAACAAGACAGTAGGCTTCAAATCATGGAATGGCCAGCACAGTCTCCAGACTTAAACCCCATCGAGCTGGTTTGGGATGAACTGAACAGAAGGGTGAAAGCAAAGTGCAAAGTGCAACACATTTGTGGGTACTTCTGCAACAGTGTTGGGATGAACTTTCTGAACAATATTTGATTTCCACTGTAGAAAGAATGCCACGAGTGTGTTCGGGTGTTATATATGTTATATGAGTAAAACATTTAGATTAAATTTTGTTATTTATCTCTAATTGTTTATTTGTTCTATGCTTTAATTTCAGAGTACTGTGAGACATTAAACTGCATAAATTTAAATAAAAACTGGAAAAATTCAGGTGTTCTTGAACTTTTGACCGGTAGATTTTTTATATATATATATTTATTTTATCTCTTTTTCTGTTGGCTTCATAATACTGCAGCCTTAGTGTTTTTTATTCTTTATTTCCCAGGGAATCTTTTTAGTGTATGACATCACCAGTGAACGCTCCTTTCAACATATCATGAAGTGGGTTAGTGATGTCGATGAGGTGAGTGTCCATTTTAATACTTTTATAATTGTGTGTGTGTATTATACACACAGCAAATAATGCATGCAGTGCTTACAAGAATTGCAGTTTATCTTATCCAGTGTAAGTTTTTTCTTCTTCAAATTTTAATTGCCCACTGAAAGTCTATGAGGTTTTATTCTCATAAAATTGTCCCTGTGCAGTTTTTTTTTTTTATTATAATGAGCGGAAGCAAAACATTTTTTAAATTTACAGCTTCTGTACAGAGTAGGCTATGTATTATGGCAACAGAAGTGCATGTTTCTTAAAGTCTTTCCATAAGCGACAATCAGTCTAAATTCACACTGCTGTTATTTAGATAGCAGACCCAATTACAATTATTCTAACTCAGCGGGTGCAGCTTATTCCTAGCTCCTCTCTAATCGTTTTTGAGTTATATAATAAATGCAATCTCAGCTGAAGAGGGACAGCTGATTAGTGTGCACTATTTCCAAACTATTTAACAATTCACTGAGGGGGGGGGGGGCGAAGAGGTTTTTATACAGTTTTACAGAAACAGAATTCAGTTTCTCTTGGCTCATTGCCCTGATTTTCACACTGTGGTGTTGTTAGCTAATGACTCCAATTTCCAATGTTATGTACCACATCTTGTCATACAGTGTCATTTTATTAACTCATGCATGTATTCTGGTGTCAAGGAATTCAGCTAAAACTGAAGCAGAATGATATAATTGTCTGTGTTTAAATAGGATTTAGTGTACAGGCTAAGCAGAAATAATGATCAGATGGTGAAAAAGACCCATTCCATATCGCCTACTGTACAGCAACGATCCGAGAGCTTGTTATATTAAATAGACATGATGTGACTGCACCAGTGAGCAAATCCTATCATTTGGAATAATACCCAGCATGCATCTAGGTCTGAAGGGTTCTTGAGTTAATATCCACAGCAACTGAGATGTCACAGATATGAAACAGACATCCAAAACAATGAAGATTAGCAAACAAAGAATTCGGGCTAGTGATTTTTAAACTATGTATATCTTTTATTCCTATTTGTGCAGTATATGTACCCTGTCAACCACTGTACAGTTTCTGCTTATACTCCACAAGTTCAGAAGGCACCAATGCAGCGCTGAACATGCAAAGTACTGTCGCTTCAAGCTGCAAATAAGGCTATGCACTAAATTTCACTGGTATTTCACATACTCTTGTATTTGTTTCTTATTTGAATTGTTCACGAGACAATTGTCCATCCCTATTCTCTTTCAGTATGCACCAGAAAAAGTTCAAAAGATCTTGATTGGAAACAAATCCGACGAAGAGGAGAAAAGACAGGTGGCCACAGAACAGGGGGACAAGGTAAAGCGTTGTGTACTGATCTGCTCGGTGCCTCTCTCTTTCTTTATCTCCCTCCCTCTCACTCTCTCTCTCTCAACAACTCCCCTAACACTTCTGATTGGTTGTATCTTCTTTTTATCCGTACAGCTTGCAAAGACATATGGAATGGACTTCTTTGAGACAAGTGCCTGTACCAATTATAATATTAAAGAGGTGAGAAAATCGTGCTTCTTCTGCAGAAGATTTTATTCCGAGTACACAAGGTGTGATGACCGATTTTATTGGCCAAACACATAGTTTTTAGAAGACACTATTTAAAGGTCTTTACGAAATGCAAAGAAAGTTGGAAACCATTGTGTTTTCCATTGAGTAACCTTTCCCATTGTTCTATGCCATGTAAGCTTCTCGGGTAGTTTCTCGCTGCAGACTGAAGCTGGGAAGCCTGGCTTGTTGATACAGCTACTCACAGACGTATTTGGCTACTTCTGTCATAGCTAGTGTGTTTCAAAGCACATCGAACATTATCTCATGACGGCAGCGTGCTTAGCTAAACCCTTGCAACACAAGCATTTAGTTTCTGTGTCGTCTTCTTCTCTGTTTCAGTCGTTCACTCGGTTAACAGAGCTAGTTCTACAGGCCCACAAGAAAGAGCTCGACTGCCTGAGAGTGTCCATCAACGACGAGCTCAGTATAGCCGACCTAGAGGATGACGACGGCAAGAGAGATGGCATTGGAAACTCCCAGAAAGATTGCTGGTGTTAGGACGGGGCGGGGAGGGGGGGCGAGAACCCCGAGTTGATCTTACTTGCTGCAGCTGCTGAAAAGAGGCACACACTGATATATAGAATCTGTCTGTCAATTTTGTAATGTTTTTTATTTTATCACCATTATTGTAATGTTTTTCCTCAGAAATAATTAGGTGTGTTTTGTCACGTTTTTTTACGACTTCCTTTACGCACTGCCTAGTCTCTTATTTTTTTATTTTTTTAACAAGTAAATTCCCACATCGCTGAGCTTAATCCGTCAAAATCAATCCTGCAGTTCACCGCTTTTTCCACCAGAGGGCGGCATCTATTTCACAGGTTCTCTATTATGTTGGAGGGAACCTCAGTCAGCCCACATAAGGTCAGAGTTCACCTCATACAGCATAATTGTTGGAATGCTACAGAACAGGAGACGCATCTTTATTATTGCCCTGTTGAATTTTTTTCTATTTGTTTTTTGAAACTTTAACTATAATTGCAGATTTTCAGAGATCAATTCATTGAATAGAAGCCTCTTATTGAAAGAGCAATACATTCTCTTTCTCTCTGTCCCTTATTTCCTGACATCAGACCTCCGTTTTAGCCTGTCAACCAGTTTTTGAAAATCAATATTACTATTGAAGCACTTAAGTTAGATGTTGTAGGTGTCAATGGGGTAGCAAATGGCACTGGCTTTGAGTGCTGCATCTACTAATCAATCTACTACATAGAGTTGGACCTGAATTTATGCAGGTGTCCCTATATGACATTTGCAATTCAGAATAGTTTTCTTTCACAGATTGCTTTTACATTGCATGGTCTGCCGATTGCAGAATATAGTCCCAGTACTGGAAAAATGTGTTTTGATTCAGTCTGGGTTTAGGAGATGGAAATTTAGAGAGGAAAAATAGCAGTGTATATATTTGTTTTTTAAAGTAATAAGAATTATATTAGACATAGAGGGGCCAGAAAGAATGCTGAATTATTTCAATATACAGATATGATGAAAAATAAATCTTCCTGCAAAGATCAACTTTGGAGGAATTACAATCGACCTGTCAATCATTTTGTAAAAGGTTGCAGTTACACTTGAGACTGCTTTGTGTTTCAGACCAGACGCATCGCGCTCGTCTCTCTGCTCACGGTTGATCTGATCTCATTCAGTATACTCTGATTGCAGATTTTGCAACATTTGCAGAATATTTGTTATACGTCTGTGCCAGAATACTGGCGTTTCTTGACAAATTAAATTAATGAATGTATTAAAAAAAGTAGAGACTTTAAGTGTAGTCACTGTCCTTTCTTTTGTATTGACTATTGTTTTACCTCATTAATAAAACTAAGTAAAGCTAATTGTCTCGTAATAAATATCTCAAGTGTTGCAAAACATTTTCCATTGTTTAAAAATGATCTCGGCGTCTGTGAGAAAAGCAATTACATCCATATTGTGCAGTTTGATTAAATGCCGTTCTTAAAATCTCGGCTTCGCTGTGGCACGGGTATTGCTGTGTGTGTTTAAGCAGCCCTATATGGACATATTTTAAGGAAGCATTTATTCTCTCTGGATGCATTTACATACATGACAAAAACTTTGTAAGTTACTGTATCACTTTTTAAAACCAATTTAGTCTAGTTAGTTGTGATAGCAAAGCGTTCTTTGTTATTCTCATTGAGTTAGACTTCCACGTCATCGGAATTATTCAAATGAATGTATGCAAGTTATATTAAAGGGTATGTAGAATTAAATGGAAACCTGGGTTATACTGTAGAGATTAAAACAATCAAAAATGTATTTGTCGTTACAGCTTGTTTCTGTCTTTTTTTGATTCACACGATTATAAATATTTGATTTTATCTTGGTATTTGTGAAGATGTTAATATGCACATGGGGATACGATATGTTTTGAAAGAATCATGATTTTATTTGCAGGCGTTTAAAAATAAACCTATTCAGGCAAATATTTAACTATGTATGTGTTCCACAGGACTCTCTTTGCAATGTTTAAGTAATTTAAATATCATTTGTCATCCTACATATCTTTGGTCAACTATGAAAAGATTTAGGAGTAAAATGATAATAAAGATTGACAACGCTGTTTTGGTACAGGAATATTAAGGATCCCCATCGAAGATATGTATGTATATTGTTTTGGCAATGCTGTGTGAATAGATGTCTTACCATTATCCCTTTTTATAAGTCTATCAATCAGTCAGTCATTTTTTTATTTGATATAGCGCCTTGCCACAGAGCACGTCCACAGATTTAAAACAAAACCATGCCTGTTACAAAACAAAGTCAGTATAATTATCAATGTCAATTAAATTACCATCAGGTCCAGGGGAAAGAAAAATGAGACAAATAAGTCTGTGGGTAGAACATGATATGTGATCTGCTACAAATAATTTTAAGCAATGCAAATATTAGTTGCATATTACAATTTCTACTAAAATAAAGTATAGTATAGCATTTCAGACTTCGATTTCTGAATTATATTTAGGTGTTGAATTAATTCATGGCCATATCTGTATTAACTGAAGATTTTTGATGTTTAAGATACATTTCACAATAAATAAAAATGGAAACGAAAAAATTCTGATTATTATTTAGTTTTCTTTCTCTGTATTAAGTGAAGATAATTAAGGTAGGTAGTGATTTAATCCAATAAGGCACACCAATTTTGATAGGATTTTGTCAGGAACTAATTACATTTAAATAATTTTTTAGTTAAATCTTATTTGCTCTTCTAATTGATTGTGTGACTTTTAGATTTCAGTGGCACTCCTGTTTATGCCCTAAGGCACACCCATATGGCACAGCGCAGTGCGTGGGAGACACTAAGCTATCAGGATCTATCAGAAACCAGTCTGCTAAAAGATGTTGTAACTATCGACTTAAGGTATAGTCCAGGGAGCTTTGCAAGAAGAGACAAGGATAGATATGCCAAACGCCCATTAGAGAGAAGAAAGGGGCGTCTTATTTTAACAACTCTTTAACAACTTTTTCTAGAAGGACGGTGCTACTTCTTTTCCACCACCAGAGGTCTCCAAACTCCAAGACAGATAATACACAACCTGGTGGCAGGTCTGTACAAACAGTTTCTTATATAGAATATATCGAAAGCAATTTTAAATTCATTAGCTTTAACAATAAAGTAGTGACATTAACACATGGCATGTTAACATTTCACACGCTATAAGCATGTTCTCAATCTCATTAGGTTAATATTAATGAGTGTAGATGATTTTTCCTGGAGTCAGTGAGTTACTTCCCAGTAACTACCTCAGTAAGTGCCTTCAGTTTGATAAATGTGTTCTAGTAATATTTCATATTGCAATACTCTTCTGCTCCACCAAGTGTCTCCATTTACAGTTCTGCATGTGATTACATTCTCACTGTCTTTTTGTTTTTGTTTTTTTCTGGGATTATGTAAAAACCCATTTAATATATATATCAGTCAGAGGTAATGTTGTGAAATTATTTGTCATCAAACTGGAATCCTCTGTTTAGGAAGTCTAGCATGGTTATAAAAAAAGCACTATCAGCATTCATGTATGTTTAATCATCAGAGAAAAGCAGGTAGCACTGTACACTTCACTGTCAGGATGAATATTTAATGGAGAGGAAACCGATACCTGTCATTAAATTACCATACAACCCAAGTTGCACAATTTGCAAGGCAAATCCATCTGCAGGCAGAGCTTTGAAATTCTGTGAAACAAGGACGTTTCTCATTTTACTAATTAGCAAAACCCTTCCTTGTACACAATGACAAAGCATCTTGGTAAATATTATTGAAAACTGAAGGTATATCACAAGGGGGGAAATAAACCAATTGAGAGAAATGAGAGAGACATTTACATTTACAATGAATTTCATATTAACTTGCCAGTACCTGGAATGACCAGCTATTGTGTACTCATGTGTACACAATAGCTGGTGTACTGGTGTACTCATGTACTGATAATCTACTCTATAATCATGCATAAAAGAAGATTCACCTCTGAATGTACCATATAATTATCTTGAAAGTAGTCCTGAAGGCACAGAAAAAGCCTTTTATAATCTATTTGTGTTGGTTGCTTGCAATTAAGGTTAATCATATACATGCAGTTGGCACATTCATCTTAGATACATAAAACACACCTTTTGGGATTTGCAGGCAGTAAAGATTTGTTGGTCGGTTAATGATTCTTTGAACTTTGCTGATTGAGGATTTATGAAGGTCATGTGACATTTCCCCACTAGGATGACGTTGGTTCATTTATATAGTGTTCTAATGCAAGGAGCCTCTAAAGGCGTAGAACAAGCATGGAAACGCAATCAAGAAAGTGTACACAGCACAGTCACTCTGAAAATGTAAAATAGTGACCTTTGTTTCTATGTACCTGATAAGGGTCTTCACCTACTAAATGCAAGCTTTTTTTTTCATTTTTATTTTGCTGCTTTCGACTATGACAATTGTTGACACAATTAAGCCTCTTCTGGGGTTATTATCAGAATAATGTTTTTTAGTGTAGATTAGCAATAGAGTGGCCACGGTGTAGTAAAAGTTCGCTTTTAGAGAAATAAAGTCATAGGCTTGTGTCAGAGCTAATGATGGTTATGTGAAACTGAAGTAGTCCGAGGTCCCTGCGGTAGCATCGAGGAGTATCCATGTCTCTTTTCGGCAGAGTAATTTGACACAAGCCAAAGAACCTTTGTACCTGAAGTCATGTGACCAGTGGCAGCAGGGTTTTAACTGGGCAGGTTTCCTCGGAAACAGGCATTCAAGAGTTTGGTGCCCAGCAGGACCGATGGCCTACATTGCAAAGACCTTCTATGATCTCAGTGCCAAGACACTGGATGGAGAGGTTGTGGACTTCAATGTCTTCAGGGGCCGGGTGGTCCTGATTGAGAATGTGGCGTCCCTCTGAGGAACCACCACCAGGGACTTCACCCAGCTGAACGAGCTGCAGGGCCGGTACCCTCATCGGCTCGTGGTGCTGGCTTTCCCCTGCAATCAATTTGGATACCAGGTCAGTGAGGTCCACTGGGATCAGGGCATCTGGGCTGGTTCTGTATCGTACAGACACTTGACACTATATGAATGCACTGATCTTCACAAGCAGTACAAAAAAAGAATAGAAAAAGGGATTAAAAACTCAGAGTTGAATCCAGGAATAGATTGTTTATGATCAGTCTGAATAGCATCCCTGTCTTTTGAAATATTTGGAGGACTGCCAGGAGGAAGAAAGGAAATGCACTGGTCCAAGAATACACTCTTCTATTAAATAAGACATATCAGAATGATAGAGCGGTTACTGTAATTTAAGAAAGATAAACCATTATAGGCTGGATTTATGGAAACTAAATTCAAGAATAATTTTAAACCATTAAATTATTTATTTTATTATGTATACTAATGCTAATACTACTAATGATGATAATAAGTCTAAAGAGTGAATATGAGTTTACTAGGAAAGTGCCAGAAAGTCTTCCTCAAAAGCAAGGAGGGATAGGAATATTAAATGTTACTCAGTTTTAATATTTCATGGACGTGAATTTTCAGAATCTGAGTGTTGTGTCGTCTATAGGAAGTGTATGGGGCGTATGATAGACTTTCTTGATTCCTGGCAGGAAAACTGTGGGAATGAGGAAATCCTGAGTTCCCTGAAGCACGTTCGTCCGGGAGGAGGTTTCCAGCCCAACTTCAGCATGTTCGAGAAATGTCAGGTAAATGGAGAAAACACCCACCCTGTCTTCGCCTATTTGAAAGCGAAACTCCCTTACCCCGACGACGACCAGACCTCCTTCATGCAAAACCCCCAGTTTCTCATCTGGAGCCCCATCAGCAGGAACGACGTGTCCTGGAATTTCGAGAAGTTCCTCATAGGCCCTGAAGGAGAACCCTTCAAACGATACAGCAAGAACTTTAAAACCATTGACATTGAACCGGACATCCAGCGACTGTTAAAACTAACAAAGTAGAAAAAGAAGAAAATAAAAAAGGTTTCTGTCCGCTTGTTAAATGCAGGCCATAGCTCCGCAGTGTGGACACAGACAGAGGGATCCATTCTGATGTGATAAAGTAGAATGATATAATCTGTATACTTTTGAATCTAACTTAATGAAGGTATTATTCTAAATAACCTGGGAATGATACCTGAAGCCCTGTTAAGGTTAAAAAGTGATGGATTATGCACTCCCCAACTCTTCTGTAACATTGCTTTATGTGAATTAAACTAAAATAAAGACAACAGATGGATTTTGTCTGTGTTGAACAAAACACTACACTCCCAACCACACACATACTTGGCCAAATTTCAGAATAGCAGACTTGAATTTCAGAAGAACCACAACATCTTACATAAGCTTGTGCTTTAACTGCGAGTGTAAACCAACAGTGGCTTTAATATATATATATATGCAATGTGTGTGTGTATGTGTAATACATACTATATACTTATGTTATTAACAATAAATACTAATAATATATAAACACAGACTAAGGGCACAATTAATAAGTAATATGTAATATGCAACTGTACAATTTATTTTTCCTGGACACTGAAGACCAAACCTGCCCTCTAGTGGCCGTTTGAACAATATACATGTTATATTAGTATTTGCAAATGCCTTGGTTTGTTTTAGGAGTAATAATAATAATGCATTACAGTAATGATAATACAATTTTCTTCTGTATAATCCTGTGGCAACTGCATGCATGATTGTCTATAAATACTGACTAGCATCATTCAGTGGATAATGGATCATTTGGACAGATTCTTCCTTTTCTTAAGGTCGGACAAAAAACCTAAACACTTAGATGTTTACTTTGAGTGGATAACAATATAACTACAGAGGAAGCACAATTGAAAACTGTGTGCCTGTAATCAGGTTAAAAGCCCAATAAATACAGCATGTAATTTTCCAGTTTGACAAAAATGCACATCACAAGGACAGGGGCTGATGTGTGGGTGTAATTTGTTTCTGTTCTGGCTGTTGCCATATTATGGAAGCATAAAATAACACACTTTAAACATATATTCATTTTAATATCCACTATGTACACCAAGTAGGTTATGTTAAGGCCTACCAAACATATTGAAATGTCATGCAATATTAAAAGCCGCACTGTTTATTCCGTGCTGCAGTTCTCCATGTGTGCGTATACTTGCTGTGTGTCCAAAGCAGCTAATTGAGGGATTAGAAAATTAGAAATCACATTGCTTCATTTGTCCAGCCACTCTATCAATCAGAGGCAATTGAAAAGGATCTCCATTAGGTCCAGGCTCCTACCATCCTGTCACTAGCAGTATCCAGAGGAGTCCAACAAGAAGCTCCCTTTGCACACCAGTAGATGGCTCTCATTGTAAAGTTAAAAGCACGTCTTCATGCTGTGTGAGATGATTAACATATCCCTTAAATCAGGTGAACTTTACTGTTCATGGGGAATAGGAGGGTGCAGCGATAAAGAATGTCAACAAAACAAAAAAAGGCACAAAACCAACAAACATAATACCCTTAACCCACTTTCATATTACTTATTGCATCATCTTGATGGTATTTTAAGTAGCTAATCTCACACTTGACACTATTATTGTTAAGATGTTGAATGTCAAAGAAATGCATATGTGGAATGTATGAGTATGTTTCAAATACCATCGTTTTAATATTTTGAACACACAGCATGTTTTTATGATTAATTAAGATTACATAGGTTACAGAGTTCTTCAGTGGAAATATAGAATGCCTATCACGGAAGAAATAAGAGATAAAAAACAATTATTTAAAAATAATACCTGGAATTATGCTAGAAATATGAGGTGATTGTATTGCTCTACATTACTGAATTCAAGACTGCAGACTTTACAGAATGTTTTATCCTAATTAAACAAACTGAGGGTTTCTTAGGAATTAAGTTGAATTTAATTTATGATAATAAATGTTAATACAGCATTTGTAAACCAACAAAAGCAGAATGACAATAATCTTCCCCATTGTTTGATTTCCTTAAAGGAGCTCTTCCTTGCATGGTTTTAAAAGTTGATTTCATGTTCATACTAATTGTATACATTAATCAGAAAGATATGTTGCTATATCACTGTTAAAACTGTAGTTTCTACATTTGTGAGGTTTTTAATGGTTGTTGATTAATATTTGTTTGCTCAATCGCTCCTTTATCCAAAGGAACCTGCTCTAGACAGCGATGACAAAGCACCCTCCTTTTCCAAGACTTCACATAACCAAATCAAATTAATTGCACAAGTGATTAATAAGCCAGCGCTGGGCCTCAAGGATATATTTGCCTTGCCAATTCCTTTTACAGAACCAAGAGCACCTAACACAGGAGAGGGAGGTTTTGATCATTTTCAGAACCGCAGACAAAGCATCACTCCAATGGAAATGAATTACAGTCCTTTCATTTAATCTCAGTTATGAAGTGACACATCACACCCTGGGAACAGAGAGTGATTGAAAAGAGTCTATGCTCTTATCAAGTTTCTTATCCAGGGATTTATCATACAAGCAGGTAAGCTTCCTATCCTGCCCTTTTCCAAACAATGCAGTAGATGTAGATCATAAAGACAAGGTCTACACAGGTCAGGGCTGAGGTTTTCTTGTAGAGTTTCCTATTGTTGAGTGAATCTAGGCCAACAAAAGCACAATAACATCCTGAGGACTCTAAATCAAATGAGCAAACACATAAACAATTGTAATTCTAGCTGGTCCTACATATAAGGGTAAGACAATGAAGTCTAGCCCAGTATTACCTGTTGTCTTGAATGGTTTCACTGTCATAGATTTGTCGAAAGTGTGAACTGTGCGGAGAGATTTGGTTTGGATCTGGTAACTGGCGGCCGTTGTACAAACAATGTGCACCAAAACATTTTGATGAGAGTCTAATCCAAAACCAAGATGGCTGACAATAGAACTGCGGTTTTATTTTATTTTGTTTGTTTTTCAATGTTCGGTGCATTCAAGTGAGGCTAGCACAAAATGTACCGGCATCCAATCTACAATCTCTTCCTATAACTGAGTCTTAACACAAACATCGACGAAACTGGTTCCTCCCTACCCACAATCCACACACATGGCTGTGTTACATGTACAGTCCTATTTTCCTATGAGGTGGATGTTTGCCAGGTGAGTCAATTCAGCCTGATTATATGACAAAATAAATGACTTGTTGTCAGTCTTGCTTCTGCCGTGTATTTATTTGTTACGAACTAGAATTTGTCATCTAGCCAGCTGTGCCAGAGTGAATATGTCCAAGGATATTTCACAGTTGATATTCAAGAGAAAAATCACTATATTCTGGGCGTCTTAACCAGAATTACTGTTCAATGTTTTGTGTGCTTACAGTGAAACTGCACGGAGGTCTAACTGAGCAGTCGGAATGAGATTTCGGTGGCTTAACACTTTGGCTTCTGCCGTCTCTGGTCTTAATTAAAAATCTCCTGCTTCGCTCAGCAGAGGGCACTTTCTCGCTTTCACTGCCTCCGTTATTGCTGCGAATGGAGATGGCACTGAAAATCGAGCCATTGAACGGCGAACAGCTTTATATCAGAGCGAGGATTAAAGCAGCGGGATAAATGAAGAGAGTGGGATGAATAGCACCTTACATCACAAGAATAATGTTTGCACAAGAAGTAGATAATCACATACAAAAGCACGGGGAAGGAATCATTATAAGATCTGTGGTAAACTGCTTGAATACTCAGCCCAAATTTAAAAAGGCAATATATATATAAAAAAATGAAAAATTAAACAAGCTCCTTCACTAATCTTCTCTTTTCAATGGACTCTCCTCAATCGTATTAAAACTGCAGTGAGAACATTGCAGATTAATCACCCTGCCTTTGTCCCAGTCACTATCATTACTTCCCATGATCTGGATGGAGTCCCATGCTGGTAGGGAAGGGGTGAACTGAGAAGGAGAACTGTCACAAAAGAACTGGCTCTACCCAGGAAGACTTTGTCCACCAAATGAAATCCTATCACACCTTGGCTCAGTTCGGCACTCCCATTGGTTGGGTTCGCTTCCAGTTCTGCAGAATTTTGCAAAATGTTTCCTCAGGATAGCCCAAAAAATATGTTCTGTTTTATTTCGGGGCAGATGTGCATTTTGTGGGGGTGTGAGTGTAGGTGGGGGGTCCTGCCTGAAGGCACTTTTGAGAACAGAATGATGTCATTCTCCTCCCACCTTCCCACAGAGCAGTCACAGAAGACTGAGTCATACACAGTCTTAAGCTCCTTAGGTATGAGCCACAAAGTGAAATAAGAGCTTCACTGATTTTCACCAGCTTTCTTTTTTTCTGTTTGGAGACATTTTGTGTTCTATTCTACCTTTCACAATAGTCTCTTGGTTAATAGCTTGGTAAACACAAGATTTTCCTTTATTAAAACAGAACCAAGCCACATGATTTATGTAGCTATAACTTATCAGACCAAATATGGAGTCCGCCTTTCAGGTTTTATGATGTTGCTAAGTCTGTATCTCTTCCACAGAAGGAGTAGGCAGTAGGAGTAGGCAGACACAGCTGAAATGCAGGGGCAAGTGGTTTTGCACCTGCTCCAAAAATAAATAATATGAGATTGTATTATTCACGCTGTTGTTGCATGTTGGCACCTGTTCTACATGTCTCAATGGGCCATCAGTGTCTGTATCTGAATGTCTGTGATTATGACACTGGTGTGAGTTAGGAACAGCTAGTCTATACTGCAAGACATCATATTGTTTGTAGTATCAGTGGAATCTGCCATTTAAAATAGCTGATAAATAAACAAACCAGGAGGAATTAGGAAAGACCCTTTCCTTCCTTACAACTGGTTGTTGACTTATAAAACACATTTTGTACAATTGCTTGGTTCTTGTTTGAAAAAAAGAAAACATTTATTTTGTCACAAATTGTTTCCTACAAAGCAGTCTAGGTGGGTGTTTACAAGAACGGTACATGAAATCAGTCAATTTAGGTCGCGCCCAAGAAAAAATCTTCTGTGAATACTAAGGAGGCAGGGATATATTTAAATGGTTCTTTGCAAAGAGTCTTACATTTTAAAACATTTGTGTTTTTAGCATTGTAATTATGACCATTATGACAGACCAGCAGCTCTCTCTCCAGTTGTGTTGGTCTAGATGGTCACCTACAAGGCACAGGACAACTGTCAGGTTAAGCCAATCAGAAGGCCACATCTTCAGGGTCACGTGACCAGATGGACCATTACTATTGGTCGTGTCGAACATTGAGACAAATGGTCTTCCTTTGGGCTGTACATTTTGAGTCAACCCGCTAGTCTATAGCTACTTAGACAAGACACCACGATGCTCACTTCTCCTGTGTTTCCATTGGCTTCACAAACTGTCGCTGTTGGGACCAGATGAACCAGAGCAGAACAAGGCTTCCTTCAGACCCATTTTAGATCTAGGCCAATGATTAAAATATGATTTGGTCTCTTTAGGGATGTTGCAAAAGAATCAACATCAAAGTAGATGAAAGTTTGACATGGGAGAAAAAACTGTAAGACCTGATATCTCTTTGGAAAATCCACAAATATGCTACTTTTACGATTTCAAGAGATTTGAGTAATGTAAAAGTCAAAGATATTCAAACTGTGGGTTGTCAGATTAGTTTATTTAATATGCAAGTTGTCAAAGTTATTTATTAATATCATGGAAATGTTTGTTTATTTTGTTTCATTTCCATATCAGGTTTATGAATAAATTGGATAACATGAATTCTTTATCGAAGGTTTTATTTCTGGAGTGTACCTGTTGCAGTCTAAATCGTGCAGAAAGTGAACTGTTTCTTATTTTGGTAAGGATTTTGTATTTGTTTATTAATTTTAATACCTCTTTCTTCAGAAAGGGCAAATATAACCTATACATCTGATCCAATAAAATCCAAATGACAGAGTATACCTGTATTTTGTTCAGTGTGGCTAGCAAACAGTTTATTATTTCCAATTTTCTATTTTAAGGCAACAGATTTGAGAACTGACGTCAAAATATAGCAACATTTAATCACTGGGGAACGTTTGAAAACCATTCTGGATGCAAATGTTTCAGATGATGCCTTATAAAATGATACCTGCTGATTTTTTAAACTAGAGAGGAAACCTCAATAATAATAACTTTAATCAACAATGTAAAATCAGTAGTTTTATTTCAATCTTACCCAGGACAAGCTTTTCTGATTACAGCTTCTATCATCCTAACTTGCTTGGCTACTAATCTGCATTTTGCTTTTTGTTGTTTATGTGGGGGAGGAGGGAGCTGTGTCACATAAAATGAAACGAAAGTCTTCAGGGATTGCAGCCAAGTACAGATCACCAAAGTGGTGTGACACATGTATGTTTTGTGTATGTGTGTTTAAAACATCATCATCAGCAGGTTTCTCCAGCATCATTGTCAATAGATCTCCCATGATCGTTTCTGGAGTTTCATCCAATAAGAGGCGATGAAATCACTTTTTTGCTGATAGTCACTGTGTATTGATTAGCATTATTTCAGTATTTATTCATTTAGGCAGAGGCCTTTATCCAAGGTGACCTACAAGGTCTGCAAGATTAGAATTGAATGAATATCGATATGCAAGGTTTTGCACTATTGTACTAGTTTAACTGAGATTAAGGGGGTTGCTGGACTGTCTTGCAAAACTCTGAAGCCCTAGCTTGCAGAATTTGAGTTCATTTTTTTAATTGAAGCGCCGACCTAGAGTCTGACAACAATGAGAGAGTGAGAGAGAGAGAGAGAGAGAGAGAGAGAGAAAGGCGGAGTCTGCCAGCTATAATGAAGAGAACAGCCAGAGAGCCCGTGATCTTCTACTTATTGGTCCTGGACAACTGCAGCCAAAGAGGAGATTAAATGCATCTTTCATTGGATTATTGCACGACAGCTCTGGCTCTGATTATTTACCACTGAGATTCTCTTCAGCTCCATTAAGAAGGAATGCCTAATAAAAACTAGCAGCAGGAAGCTGGTTGCACAATGATTGAAAAAAAAAATCTTCCAAGTGTCTCATGCATTAGCCTTTTAAATTGAATAGGGTGAAGTAAAGACCAACCTCCATCTTTACATACCAAAAAAGCTTTGGTGATTCTATTAGTTGAACTACTTGTTTTGCCTCTCAATACTAAAATTATATTTTTTGAAAATGTTTTTACATACATGTGATGTATATGGAGTGTTTCTGATTTGTTAGGTTACCTAACAAATAAACATAAGACATATATTAAAATATGCTGAACAGATACGTTACGTCACAGCACAATATAAAATGACATATTGAAAGTGTTTTCCATCTATATTTCATTACAATGATTGCATCATTTCATTCAGTTTGGCTTCTGAATGAATGCCTGATGTCTTTGTATTGTGCTCCTAGTCATTGTTAAAGTGTCTATTCAATTTTAAAGATGATCTCAAGAGTGTTCAATCAGAAAAAAAACACAAACATGTCCTCTTAAGGCCAGAAGAGGCATCTGACAAGTAAAAACTAATCTTGCTTTGCAAACTACATACTCTCTCACTCATGTATGAACTTCCTATGCATGCTCTTGTAAAAATAGGCACTTGTACATGATAGAAAATATGATCTCTGCACTTTCACACAATAGCTGAGAACACCACTGACTTGAATGGACTAATTTACTACAGTTATTTAAAATGTATTACTGTGTATATTAAAATAATGCTGAAAACACTTCTGTGTTATAACTTATTAGTAAACACATATAATCATATGTGTTATATGTGACTTTTAGTTCTGCCTGGATTATTTTACTAAGTGTCAAGTGTTCCATGAAAATTAGACTGAAAAATATCTCAAATATATCGAGCAGGAGATGCAAATTAGACTCACCTGAAGCCAAGCAGTATTCGTTCAAGCATACATAACACTCACAGACTTGTATGTGTTACTTCCTGTCTTTTAGCTTTGACAATTGTGCAAAGTTGAGAAAGTACAGTGAGATATGCTGCAGAGCAAAAAAAAAAAAATAGTATTTACCTTTCAGATTCAGAGAACTAAGATCTCAAGGCTCACTACAAATGATCAGTGAAATTATTTAAACTAGTGGCCTCTTTTCCATTCTCCCTTGACATTAAAACTAACCCTGCTGAATTCATTTCCAGAACATTTCCACCGTCTTATCACTAACCTACATCAGCTGTAAAAAAAAAGGGGGTGGGGGGGTTTCAATTCAGTACTTCTTGTGCAATATTTAGTGTATTCCTACACTAATGAGACTGAGTATAATACCCTAGGTGGAAATTATTAGGTGACAGTTACTTAATGAAAGTTCTCTACAAAACAGAGAACATAATACGGTATCTTTTCTGATTGCCAGCTGAATATTTTAGAAGAGGAGATATTTAGCTACACTAGAACATATTTCTCAGGCGTGATTTCACTGCAAGTGAAGCTTTTTAATTCAAAGAAAGCACTGGCTGCATCATACCATTTGTACTGTCTAACAAAGATCCTATTTTTGTGGAAGCAACCTGTCAATTTTTCATGTCATGTTCCATTAGTGCCAGAAAAGGGAAGCCGATGAATGGAGCCATTCTTCACTGTACTGAGTTTAACCCCAGTGAGGAATTCCACAGACTGAGGCAAGGTCACACGTGTAGTAAAAGGATTAAACTGTAGAGGGAGCGCCACACTTTCCTTCTCACATCCCTCAATTTGTGCTCCTGCTTTTAGTTTCCTGGTCCTTGAAATTAAAACTATCTACCTAACAAATAAACAAACAAATAAACAAACTTGGTTAATGGTTACAGTATTTTTGCTTTTCTGTAGGTATGAAACACTGTTTAATATCATTTCTTATATTTTGTCCAGGGCAAGGATAGGAATTATTTGTATAGTAATGAATTTTCAAGAGCACGGTTTAAAGTAAAAGACCACAATGTATTTATTAATGTGCCACTTTTTAAGAACATTTAGCCAAACCTGTAAGATTCCCTTTGTTGCTAAAGGTAGTGCCTTTCTGATTGTGGAGTTAGTGCTGATTAAACCAGGGCATGGGCTGTAACTGCTGAGTAATGGTGTAATTTAATTTCAGTCTTGAGCTCTATAGGGAAATGTGCAATGACAGTGGATGCTTCATATCTAAGCATTGCTTTTCATTTTCTCTGAGCTGTGTAATACTCATTGTACAGCATCTCTGGGACTCAAGCTTGCATGTTATTGCTTAAGCTGATATAATGGAGTCATTTTTTATTATTATTTGTATCATTATGGGATAATTATTGTATTTTAAGATGTTCCCATTGATACACAGTGCATAAACTAAATTGAAAATATTGTCGTTTTTGACAATGCAATAAAATAAATCTGTACGTATAATAATATTTATTCATGCAGTGTTCAACGCAAATATACTTCAAATAGCTATGACAGTTGATTGAGCATTAAGGACTGAAAAAGATTCAGTGCATCTTAGCTGCCAGTCAGTTCAGTTTTAATGTGTCCCTCGAGTCTTTGATTGTTCAGGCACAAAGTAGTGCTTGTGGATAATGCTTCCACTGCAGTTCAAGTCCTTGGGTTGATTTGAGATTTTCAATCATCCATGATTGCTTTTCTAGTGGTCTACCATTCTTTCCATCTTGTTTAACATGAATTAAGTGACAATTCTTCTCCTCCTCGATGAATCCTTTTCATCCGTTTCTGTTACGCACAGAGAAATAACACCGTCCAGATAATTTTAGGAGGTCTGCATCAATGTGAAGGCAGTCATAATTTGTAGGTGAGGAGTGCAGCAATAAAAGTAAAGTGAAAAGCAGTCTGGGATGTCAATTTCCACATACTCCTTAAATACTGAATATCTATTCATTTTGTAGAAACCTTTTTGAACCAAACACAACATTTGCTTTCAGGTCCTTTCTTGTTCCTAATTTTATCGGCTTCTCGTTAGATTTCCAGTTATTTAAAACCGTAGCAAAATATCCAGTCAGACCAGTTGAGCCTGGAGTTAATAAGTATCCAATTAAAGTAGGACACCCATAGCATACGGCTACAAAAAAACTGTTTCTAATACTTCAACCACAGACCTCCTCAAGTAATACATCCGATTCATTTCATTATCTGAAATCAACAGGCATGCATCTCTTTATCGCAACAACAAAAAAGGATGCACATTAAGACTGTTGTTACAAGGCACATCTCTTCTTGATTGATGCTGGGCTGAAATAAAGTAGAGGGCACTTTGGCCATGCTGTTGTGCAGGTGCCACCCAACCCACATGCACGTCAACAGACAAGAGGGAAAGTGATGGCGGGGGTCGTTGACAGAGGTGGCTTTTTCTCCAGTGATCGCAGGGGGGTGGTGGGGGGGCACATAGCCTGCCCTGTCGTGTTTTGAGAGCCCAGCAGGCTGATGGCGACGGCGGCCATGTCTCCCTCCACGCCGACTGCAGCGCCGCAGTTTTGCTGTTGCCGGGGCAACGCTCTCCAGAGCCTCTCCCCGCCCCTTCTGACGTCACACCCCCGCACCTCGCGAGACTTGCGCGGCGAGTGCAGTGACCTCATCCCTCCAGCAGCTGCAGAGCCAGCGAGGCGGAGCTGCAACTTTGTACCAACTTCCAACTTCAGCTGCAGCGACATCGCGGGATAATAAGCTGGACTTTCGCTCGGGAGGGAAAACAAGCGGGGATTTTTGTGGCGAGGAGCCCCGTTTTGTGTGTTACACGCCGGCGGCATGTGTGAGTGAGGGCAGACACTGAAGGATTTGGTGGGAGACCACAGGCTTCGGGGGGCGAGAAAGCAAGGTGAGTTGGAAACAGCGTGCGGAGCTGCGATGCCTGGCAGCGATGCATGGGTCTGTTTATTTGGGATGGAAACGGGGTGAGCCTCCAGTGGGGGCTGTGCGGGAGGTCCCATCCACTCCGGGGGGAGAAGCAGGAGAGGTTTTGGGAAGTAGATAAGTTCAGACTTCTTCGTGTTTGTCTTTTTTTTGGGGGGGGGGGTTGTTCTTGCCTTGGCTTGAGGACTTGCAGCACCGACCGCAGCGCTGAACCCGCGACAGGTCTCATTGTCTGGGTTTTCCACTTCTTGGTGAGTTGTGTGAATTGGCGGTGATGTCGCGATCATGCAGTTTTAATGTTGATTGAACCTTTGTGTGTGTGTGTGTGTGTGTGTGTGTGTGTGTGTGTTTTTATATAGACTGCAAGGTGTTTGTGAAGTCCGCTCTTAATTATAACTGGGGCGGATTATTCCTCTTTTGTCCTATATATATCCACTCCGTCCTTGTAATCTTTATAGAGAGGATGAGTATCGCGATTCTTTCACATCTTGCTATTGTGATCCAGGTGCATTGATTCTCAGTGTATTCTCATGTAACAGCATTTTGTCCGAGCTAATGCTGGACCAGGACGTATATGTTCAGCCAAAGGTTGTGATCGGGATCTTATTTTTCTTGTATTGTTTCACAGTAGCCACACAAAGTGATTCTGATTGATTGCAGCCCAGATCCATATTGAACAGCTGACTTACAGCAGGGCAGAGGACACGTGTTTGTACCAGTGGTTGCTGGCAGGTATACATCAATAACATAAGGCTATGTGATACAGCTAAAACAATTAAAATACTTTAATAATTAAACTAGAACCGTTTTCGTAAAAGCTCATTAATGTTGCCGTTGCATTAATTGAAGAAAAAAAGGACCTCTCTAGTACTAGTGGAGACACTTCTCCATTGAAAAAGAGGGGCTGCTTGTGTCTTTTTTGTCTTTACTGGTTGTGTGACAATCTGACAAGTTTTGTTGGGTTTTCATCACTGTAGTAGTCTACCATTAGTCATGCAATGTCGGCTTAATGGATATAGAGCCATACATAGATCTCTTTAGATTGAAATGAAAAAGTCACTAGCCACAACATTCTAGATTTTGCATTGATGGGATTCTTTCTTTAAATTTTAAAACTTAGTTACAACAGGTTCTGATATATATTTTAGGACACATGATCATCTGGGATTTGTGGTCAACGGTCTTGATGGCTGCACTTTTGGATTTATAACATGCTGTAAATGATGCAGTTTGTTATTGTTATAATCTTCCTCAGTACACTTATGTGGTTTCTTGTTGGTGGGGTGTTATTATAATTGATGAGAATGCAGGTTGAAATTGCAGTAGCAGGTGTTTGTTATGTCTTATTACCTTGGGTATATTTGCATACTCAGCTGTTTAGATAAGCTTAAATACATCCATATTTACCTTTTTGCTTAATTGGTACAATGTGTACAGGAGTTTCCAGATCCCAACAGGTATTGTAATAAAACATGAATTAGCTATAATTGGGAAAATGATCTTCCTGGTTTTAAAAGAATGTGCTCATGTTTTCTCTCCCCCCCCCCCCCCCTCTCTCTCTCTCTCTCTCTCTCTCTCTCTCCCTATTATACATGTGCAAGTTGATTGATTTGTGCATTATTGGCCTCTGCATCTTCTCTATCGTTCAAATAAACAAACAATGTGCCGACTGCTGAGCCACACAGTTTTGGGTCTCCAAGTTGGCTTTGATTAAATAACTCCAAGGAACAATTTTAGGTCAGTTACATCACTCCAATTTCTCTCTTGTGTGTGGGTGGTTTATTCAAAGTACTGCAGTGAGACAGGGTTGTAGACTTAGAGTGCTCAAGTGAGGAAAGGGAGCGAGGGTGGGTTTAGTTCTTTCTTGATGAGAAATGGTTCTCCCGAGCTAATGCCTAATGATGCTGCCGACTCGTTTTGACTATGGATGGAGTAAGGGATGTAGGTATAACACCTGCAACCATTGTTACTACAATTAAGCCTCGTTATTCCATTCTTTCCTTTCTATCTGGAGCATATCTGTCATTTTCTTAGTTGCTAGGCTGCGCTCTAATAGATGACTCATCCTGACACCTTGGGTAAAGTGCTAGCCCGGTGGTAAGGTGATATCACGGGGATTCTAAGTGTGAATTTGTGATTGGGCCTTTTCCCTTTGTGATGTCAGAGGTAAAACAGCTGGCATACCTCCTGTACCTGAGAGCAACTGGAGACTGATGATTTCTATTGTACAGTACTTCTGTCCCAGGCTGGTGGTGACCTGCACAGAATGTTGGTCACGTTCAGGAGAATTTTGCTCTCTTCCTTCTCCAAGGATGGCACTTGAACTTTAACACCGTTGTCACACCAAGTGATGTTAAATACACTTAATTTATATATATATATATATATATATATATATATATATATATATATATATATATATATATATATATATATATATATATTAATCAATTTACCAAGACCACTATATCTTTGTTGAACTCAAAACTCTTGACAGCATATCTTGGGAGACTTTTAGCTTTGCAGGGGCTTTATTCTTTATTCTGTTAAATGAAATGAGATCAGGGAAGACGGGGTTAAAAAAATAACAATCTCATGAATGGGGTTAGTGAAGATTATCTCTGTAAATGGAAAAATAAAAAAGGTTATTTGGTGAAACTAGATTATGGACATAATATAAAAGAGGCACATAATTTAAAGTCTAAGTAATGCAATACAAGATCATGCAACACACATGTTTCTGAAAATGCCCCAGTTAGTGGATGACAGATGAGTTATAAACAAGTACAGATTAAAATCAGAATCGAGGAAAGAGTGTGTGTTCCAGTGGGGAATGCTTCTCAAACTTGTCCCCACCTTTTTCACGTGTCATACTAGTATGGCTTTACGCAGTAACGTTGTTACATGTATACATTAAATTGCTCTTGGCAGAATTTGTAGGTTCCTGTGTATCATGTATATGACTCCTCAGAGTTGAATAATTTAGTTTTGATTCTGCATACTGATTTGATTGCTTATTGATCAAAGAGGTTGAGAGATTGCAAAACATGTGAAAACATAAATGGGCACAAAATATTGTTTTTGCAATATAATAATACATTTAATTTACAAACATACAAAAGAGGTCTGCTCTTGCTTCTCAGTAGTCTTTGGTGTTATGTTTTGGATGGCAAGTAAAAAGTATATTGTATTTTCCATGCCTTTTTTTGTGCTATAGTCTGCTATTTTGTTAGCTCAGTGTGAGTCACAATTATGTTCCAAATAAAAATAGCATCTTGGAGATTTGTAAGAGCTAACCTGAAGGAAAGGCACAAGAGAATAAAATATATGAACTTCATTGCTAAAGCCATTGTGCAACAGCTGATACACCAGTGATGCATCTTGGCATATCATTTCCTCTAATTCAGTGAAGTCAGAATATGTTTGTGCAGCTATTGAGTTAGCATGACAATCAATCAAAGCTGAAACACCAGAGAATCAAACCGAACACGCATAATAGGAAATCCACCAAGCAAGAAATTAAATGACAGGGAAATGGAGATTGTTTTACTCCTTTAATACTATTTTTGAGAGACCATAGGCATTTATTCAAATTTGTATAAACTTAAATTGAGGCTATACTGATTAAATGGTTGCCAAACCAATGTAAATATTGGAATATAAACCCCATTGCTTCAAAATAAGTGTGCTCTTCTTTTTTGAACACAAAGAAAATGCTTTTATGGATTATTAAATAAGGTTATTGCTTTTTACTTGCTTTTCTCATTTGAGTATTTTTCAGTTATGCCTAAGGGAAAGATTTGTTTTGAGCATAAATGTTATCATAAAACTACATTTTCTGCTTTAGGGACTGCAACTTCATGTTCTCAATTCTGTCTTAAATAGTAAATTGTGCTATTTTCTTAACGAGCATCCCAAATTTTTAATTTAGTTTGCTGTATGTTTAATCAGCTTAACGCTGATCTCCTGACACTGTGTTTCTCTCTCCAAAAAGGTGCTACATCCCCCTACAGCAAGATAAAAACTATAATCAATTTAAAATCTCATTTAAATGATAAAGCAAAAATGCTTGAAATTAAGGTTCCCTAATTTAATTAAGTTGGACTATATAAAGACTAGACTGATAGAAGAAAAAACAATACTTTTTTTGTTTCATTGGAACAAAGCTGTGTGCGCACTTTTTTTGTGAATGCAGCTTTAGAGCATTGAATGTTGAGGGCTGTGAATGTTTTAGATGTTGTTTTTTATGGCATTTAAAGGACAGCAGTCTTCCAAAAGATATGAGTCAGGGAATGCTGAGGACTGCTATTTTGTAAGATTTTTAACGGCAGTATCATGTCTGTGCAGCTACTGTTGCGCCATAATCCTTTAGCGCTAAAAGGAAGCAACTGGTGGAGAGAACTTAATAACCAGGGAAACCAATAGCAAGTGGGTCTCAGCTGGTATAGTCTGCCCCATCTTCCTTCCCCCGACTCCCAGCTGGTTTCTGTGCTTTGCATCAAACTGTGTGATCCTCAGAGAAGGCATGTGAGCCTGCGGGAAGAATTTCAATCAAGATGCTCTAAAATCATCACTTAAACTGTGGAAGAATAAAGATCTGTCAGTGATATTAGACCTCGCCATGAAACCCGGACCTACCTGCGCAATCAATATAATCGGGCTTTGATGGATGTTTTTCCATCAGCTAATGTCCCCCCACCGTGTGGATTATATGTTCTATAGGAATTTCACCGCTGTTGTGATTCCCTGATGGAAAAATAATCTGTATGGAATTACATTTCACTAGAGAAGCACTAGGCTTACTGCCATTTTTCAAAACGTCTTTAGTCCACGTCCAATAAAAAAGCACTGTTGAATCCAGGATCAACTTACCACCCTTGGTTTAACTGAGAATGGGGTTTGTCTAATGTGAGCTATGTTTTGACTGTTAGGTACTATTTTTCCATTGACAGCCATGTTATGATTTTTCTCTATAACATCGCCTTGTGTTTCCGGGCTACCGAAACTCACACCCGTCTGGTGGAGGTGTCCTAATTGCTGTCACACACGCTGGTACACTCCTCATATTCTTTTTTTGGTGCCGTTAAATACACATCCAATGTTCGTGACTATATACCATCCAAAGTGACGAAAGATCATACTGTGCTAAGCCTCAAATTACATGCTGTTCAGCTATTGTTCTGTGGATCAATAGACTCTCAATAATTATTGGCCTGTCTCTCTGTTGCCATTTCTGGGTGAAATCTAAGGATGCGCTGTAACTTTGCAATTATGTAGTGATTACTTAGTTGACATTCTTAAAATGTAATTCAACCCCGTTTCACAGGGCAATAGTGATTTCCTGATGTATTACGTCACAGTGTATTACTGCAATGTGTTGTGCTTTATATAAAAGGGAAATTAACTGTTTTAGGTCCTGTTTAACAGGCAACATTTTTTCATTGCTGTTTTGTTCAGTTTCCAATTTTGCATTATTTTGCAACAACCATTACTTTCTCAGTTATTTTATTGTGCTAAATATAAACCTTCATGAAGATATATGAAGTAGATGGTTCCACGGATGCATATGAGTAGAATATTCCAATAAATGAAAGGAATTTATAAAATCTGGTCCAAAGCAGAGACTATTTAATTACTGAGCTATTGCTTTGGTTACTACAGACTCCTAATATAAAATGTGCACGTATATGTGCTCTTAATGGGTCATCCACCTTCACTGCAATAATACAGATGGATGTAATGTTGTTAAAACCAGCCTAGATTAATGCTGTACTTTTTCCAATGCACACTTGGGATGACACATTAATATAGATTAGCAGCAACTTATGTCAATACTTACTTTTCTTTATACCACTCAGTTCTTTTTTTTTTTTTTTCCCACCGTACTGATCATTGTTGTTACTGATGGTGAAATAAGTCGATCTAAGTCTACCATGAATCCATTAATTTATCCATTATCTACTAGTTTTTTTCTCACATCTGCACAGAAAATGATTAATGCCTGATAGTTTAGTCTTTGCATGTTCTGCTTAAGCTCTAAGTGCTATTAAACATCTGCTGTTTATAGCAGTGGAAATAATTTTAAAAAATCCTCCATGTTTTAAATGTTGATATACCATTTTGTGGTATAATTGAACCAAATACCAGTTTTGTTGTCTTAAAGCCTCATTTCCATTCTGCAGCTGCATCAAGTTGCAAACAAGTTGTCTCAGAACTGGAACTGATGACAGACTTGGTTTGGAGGAGAAAGCAGTGTTTCTGTCAATGTGAACTGTAAACAGGTCCTCCTCCTACCCTCATACCAGGAAAGAGACGATTGATACTGTTCTTTCGAGTATTTCAACATTTTTTTGTGGATCTGGATCTCTTGGGAAATAGTAGGTAATCCAAGTACTGTAGGAAGGTTTGTAGATGTGTTTTTAAGTTCTTCTTAATATTTGCACTATTTTGTCCTCCCCCCTCTCTCTCTCTCTCTCTCTCTCTCTCTCCCAATCATGTGAATATTGATATTCATAATATCTACACTGGGAATTGTAAATAATATTTTTTTTGCTTGATAAATGGGGACTATTTGGTTTTCATAAATGGGATTTGAATGTGCAACCTGAACCAGGCTTTTTGAACTCTTCCCTTCTGCTAGAGATTTTACCAGCCTCCAGTCTTCAGAGGCCGACGGCTTTTGCATTGCTTGTCTTTCTTCCTGATATTAAAAAAATATATTGTTGAAGATCCAGTGTGCATGAAATTACATGTGGTGAAGCAAAAGGATTCGGTATGTTCTGTCTTCTGTTGTTCAAGGCTGGTCATATTTACAAATAACCTTTGTTAAGTGGAACTCGAGCTGTGAAACACGATGACTCATATTGTCATTGTCAGTGCTGATTAAACTGACACTGATAAACCACAAACTCATAATACACTGTTAAGAAGCTTTCTTGTCGTCTTTCTTTGATTAAGTGTACGCTGTAAATAGCCTGGTAGGTTGCAGAGTTGAGTGGTAGGAAATGTAAAGAAGGATTAAATAATGAAATATCCCTTTTAATGAGCCCAGAGTCAAATTTACTATTTCATATCTGTGTTCTTGTTTGATTATCAGAAGCTTCAGGGACTTGGACATTAGAGTGGAGGTCAATGAAAGTGCTTTTTCTGTGTGTCAATCAATAAATACTACTAGGAATAATTAAAAACAAACTTGTATATATAAATTATAACAAACTATGGTGACAAAAAAAGGATTTGAAAAACTGAAAGTCGATCAAAGGTCTGATAGGATTCTGAAGAATGAGTCATAGAAAAGGTTGTGTATTTTGTTGCCATTGCTTTTAACGTCAGTCCGTATTAGAAAATTAAAATGTAGGCTAACTGGCACTTTTCAAAAAGCAGCCTAGCTGTAATGAAGTACTGTAGATGCTATTTGTCTGAAAATGGACAACCCTGTATTCTTTTCTTGTCTTGTACATACGTCAACATACTCAATCTTATATTCTCTTTCTTTTATGAAGCATTCATGAAAAGAGATGGTTAGGCTACCTTCTTTATGGTACAGTGCAATTTGGAGTTCAATTAATTGTTGTTTAGTATTACATTATTTTAAGATAATGTGATGCCAAGTAAGTCAGAACTATGACCTGCGTAAGCATATCATTCATCTTAATGGATACCCATTGTTTTTACTCCCTGTGTTTTGAATTTACTCTTCTCAGAACTTTTGGGCAAAAATAAACCCCCTAAATAATAAAATCTGTTTGTGTTCCTCTGTGCAGTGGCTTATGGGATTGATGGAAGGCAGATGCTCCGGTGAAAACAGGCCAACTGCCAACCAGCAGCAACCAAACTGAGTTGTAATAAGTGGCCTCAATTTGAAAGAGCAATTATGCTAAGTGTACGTAATGAATTGCTTAATGTAATTGTTAGCCGCGTTATGTAATTTGTTAAAGGTGAGTACAATCTGTTTGTCAACATCACTCTACAAGGAAAATGCATCTCATATGCAGGGTCTCCTCTTCAACAGTGCCCTGTAAAACTGAAGACTGAACTAAACTCTTTCCTAATTTTGAAACCATTTTGCTGTTCAACACATTAACAACCAAAAAGTGGACAAATCTAATGTCCTTTTTGATGGTCTCTCTGTATGATTCTTTAGAAGTAGAGGACATTTATGATGGTACATTCAAGTTCTTACAACATGCTGACCCACAGGAATATCCAGAACTTATCTTCTCTCCAAGTAGTTCATCCATGGTGTTAAATTGGTGAAACATAACTCTAACTTAGTCTGGCACTGAGTTACAGGTAGGCCTATATGTTACAGGAAACGTTTTGTTAACAGACACAAGGAGACATACCCATGACAATTGATATCGAAAGCCCCTGGCTGAACTGATTGTTTGGTTTTCAAATTGAATAAAAAAATGGATTCATGCTCACATTTCCAGGGCAAATGGGGCAGGAGCTACAGCTGGAAAGAGCATTTTTGGACATGAGGCTTCCTACTCTATTGTGCCATGTGTATTTTTTACAGACTGGGATCTATCTGCGCGGCACAGCTGGTACAGATGTGTAGCCTGGGCCGAACTGTGAAAGAATACACTTTCAACTTTTTGGCATCCTCACTGAAGGGTGCTTTGGCTCACGTACTGGGGTGCTGCTGAAACAGGGATTGCGTAGCATCCTGCAATTATTCGAGTGGGATGCTAAAAGACTTCCCTAGTTTGTGGTAGATTGCAATTGTTTCAGGAGGAGATGGAGTGCTTCTCACCAGGGTGTGGTTCAGCAGAAGAATATTGTTGAAGAAGGAGATTATGGGGGAGATCTATATTGCAGATGGTTTTACCAAATACCATGTCTCATGTTTCCAAGACAGCAGTTGTATTTAAACACACATTTTCTCAAGAGCCAAAGCCTGCAGAGTGAAGCTGTCAGATTAAAAGAAATTTTCCTTGCATGTCTCCATTTTATCTTGTATTAATTTACGGCTATGCAGTATCTCCCTGCCAGTTAAGGTAGCACAGGAATTAAAGTCTGAATGTGATTTGAGTGCTGTCAGTCATGCCTTAAAATTATTCAAAAGCATCCATGGTTATTATGAAATGGCAATTTTTTTTGTATCCTTAATGATTTTTCTCTGGAAGTTTAGGATGAGATTGAGAAAATAGGTAACCTTTTCCTAGGCTGAAGAGATTGTTTTCCACGGAAACCCATTTGAGCATTCCGGAGTTTAGAATTTGATCCTCAGTTGGTGTTCAGTTATTTAGCTTCAGGTAAATTGAAATATTTTTTCACCTGGTATTAAAACTACAAGTAAGGTAGTGCTGTGGCATTTATTGTTGCAGTCATTTTCAGGGATACTCTGCAAGAACTGGTGTTAAAGTGATTCAATAAGATGCCACATTGATCCCACTTATTCAGATCTATCCTAATTTGTGACCTCTGCAGTACAGAGTAGGAGGAGGATAACAATGAAGCTCATTGTATCTGTCAGAATAACATAATACCACTTGTAATCCAGCTAGTATGCAGACACATTTTCTCTGCAATGTGGCTATGTTTGGCACTCCTTAATAAACTTTATCAGATGCTCTGTTGGTCCAGTTGCAGCTCAAGTTTGGCAGAATTCTGTGCTTTAGTAGTCTGATCTACTTTTCCAAAGATGTAATTAGGAAAGTAGACTTAAAATGTGTAATAAACTAGCAATCTAAAACAAATCCTACTTAAAATATACTGTTCTGATACAAGTCTAGTACTTGCTGTAATACAGTTTCATTTTATATTAGTTTTATTGATTTAAAATGTGTTAGGTCACTGTAAAGCATATAATGGCTTATCCTCCTTGTTAATATTAATTTATTTCTGATTCCTAAGGTCAATCTTTCAATTTTCTGCCTTGAAGTTAATCAAAAGCTACTTCGGTTTCTCAAATAATATGGTTTATAGAAAATGTGCTTCAGGGATCTTATTAAGGCGAGAGATTTTTCCTTTGGGGAATTAAGTGGCTTGAAATTATTTCTGTGCTTTACCACCTATATTTTTTATTTCATAGTTTTGGGAGAATGTATTTATGTTTAGTTAAAAGCAGTGGCATGGGTGTTGTCTTTGATGAATTTTGCTTACTGCTTGCTATCACTTAAAAGGCACATAATGACAGAATTCCCCCCCACACACCCCCACAGTCAACATATTTGTCTTTAAAGTCTTTAAATGATTTTTAAAGACATGCACCTGACCACATTGAGCTCGCCTAGTGGACCAGTGGACCAGTGGACCTCCTACTCTCGTGGGATAGTGTACAGAGCAGTACAGGGGTTAATTGAAGTATAAACTTTAACTGCCCCTGAAAAGCAAGTGTGTGCACATTAATATTCCCCAGAGCACTTTTAGATTGAAAACATTTCAGGTGGAATAATGGTCTTGCAAAGGAAGTTGTCACTGTTTTCTGGAGTTGCTAATACACCATCTATTTTATTTATAGTTTGCTAATAGCGCCAAATGGCTGTTGGCTTGAAGCCCATTTCGGAGTCCGAAAGTCTCTTGTTTCATAGCAAACATAGGTAATGTCGTATATCGCTGGAAATGTATCCCTCAGAACTGTCCAGGGTTCAGGGTAACGGATTATTCCGCTCAAAATGTCCGGGTTTTGTTGTGCGATAGGAGATAATTAGTCTTGCTTGAAGAGTCACCTTAAAGCGTAGCTTCTCTGCCTTTTTTTGGTGCAGCAAATTTTTCCTGACATTACGGTGGAGTATTAGGCCACTGGTTTGACTAACTAATGGCTTAGACGTTTGGCCTGCAGAGTGGAAATTCAAGGTTTCGATACCTACAGAAAGCTAATGGTGTGGCTTAGCTTACTCAAGATGAAAATTGAATTCAACTGCTGTCCACCTACGTATCAACCCTTGACAAAAGCTTTAAGGAAGTTTTGAGGTTAAACTGTAGAAGACTTAGGCACTTGAGTGTGAAATTGGCTATAGAGGCTTGTAAGACATTCAGGACACAACATGAATCGCTACTTAGAAAACAATAAGTGCTTCAGATCTATTAGCTTTTAAATATGTTTATTGTAGGGATGCTCCGATCATTCTTTTTACAGCTGATACCGATCACAGATTTTCATTAGAATTGGCCGATACCGATTTCCCCCCCCCCATGCAAGTCACTACACTAAGCTCCTTTGAAACCAGTTATGTACTATGCATAATGTTAGTGCTACCTTAGTTATTTTGAACTGTAGACCACAGGTGTAATTTTATTTTTTTTATTGAAAAAATGAAATGCAGAGAGTTTATGGCTTTTGCAACAAATAATCATTTTAAATTAATGTTTATTAATAAAACAATAGGTCCACATAAGGCTACATTTCATGGCATATATGGCCTCTTCATTACACATTAAACCAACAGTTGTATTTAAATTAAAGGTAGCCTATAACAAATAAAAATATCAAAGACATCAGCCCATAAAGAACATAAGCAATATTGGGCAAGGTTATAACATGTAGGCTAATCAGTTAAGATTAATAAAAGGTGTAGGCCTACACTAAACCTTTTTCATGTAAGGCTACAAATGATGGCACTGGGCATGTCTTTATCAGCAATTCAAACCATGTTTTTAATTAAATTAAATTAAACGTTGCCTACAACAGAATGTGCGTTCAAATTCAACGAATTCAACAAAAAGACAGCAGCTCACAAAGAAAATGCATTATTGGGTAAGGTAGGCTAGAGATTGGCCATCTATTTTTAACTAAGCATCGAGGGCAGGTTCTTAATGAATATGAGCATCTCTGCATGTTTTGAGGACAATCTGTTCCTCTTCTCATCCAGAATGTGCGCTGCTGTACCGAATAGACGTTTGCTGTCTATACTTATGCAAGGATCGCAAAGGTAAATCCCAGCTACCTTCTGGCAGTGCAGAGAAACGGCCTTTATTCATCTTCCAAAAGACCAGCAGCTCTGCAGTTCTTGACATGAGTTGCTCACTCAGACATTTAGTTCCGACGTCACATCGTTTTGTTCGTATTTGTCGCCGTTCTTTTTGCTCACAATTTCCTTGTGCATTGCCTGCAGAATACTTGTGCTTTTGGCAAAGGCTCGGTTGCTTGCGATCTCTCATCAGTTGGTTTCCCACAGCACATACCTTACAAACTGCACATTTTTCATCTTTAGCAGAAAAGTGATAAAACTGCCAACCTGTGAGGACATGCTGCAGTGTTATTGTAGGCGCGTCAATCAAAAAAAAAAAAAAAAAAAAAAAAAGCTTGGTTGTTTTGATGGGCCACTGAAGCGACCACCGATCAAGTAATTTTAAATTGAAATTGGCCGTTAACGATCAGCATCCGATTGATTGGAGTGTCCCTAGTTTGTTGTTTTGAATACTTGAACTTTTAGGCTGAAACATCATGATGTAATCTGAATTTGACTTTACCAATGTGTGTGTGTTGTACACTGTGTCATTGTTAACAAGAATTAACATAGCAGTGCAATGCTGGTCTCTGTTTTCAATGGGAATTTGTTAACTAACACTTAACAATAATGGAAGCTTTACTGAGTATGAACCCTTGCAGTAACAGATCCACTTTAAACAGCACACTGAACCGGGAAAGGTCAGTAAGGGTTTGCTTTGAGCACTTGCTCCCATTGCAGAGGATCTCTGGATATGGGCCCACAGCCTGTTGCATCACCGACGCACTGATAACGTTTTCCCATCAACCTTTGGAATGCTGGCCGCCTGCGAGGGCCGGGCGAGCGCTGAGTGCCAGCTGATAGAATAGACGAGAGCCCTGCCGGCACAATGGGGATGAGGTCATCTCTTTCAACTCTGGAGTGGTGAGCAAAGCTGTGCAAATACAGGAACAATTAAACCTGACGGCCCATCCCCCACCTCCCACACATGTGTACTTTCCAGTTTATGGAAACACTAAGAAAACATTTACTGTTGATTTATTATGCACCCCCAACTCACTGTTTAAATAGGCATGTCTGAAGTGTGTGTGTGCATTTGGCAAAGCAAGCACATGTGCTCGTACAACTTCTATTTGAGGGCTTTCTGTGGGACTACAGCTCAAATCTGCCTTCCACACTGGCTATTGCTGATGATGTTTTATTTGTATATTAAATGTAATCAGTACATGTGATCTTTGAAGCTGTTTGAAGAAATGGTTTATTTAAGTAGTTTTATTTGCGTTCTTTGTGGCAATCAGTTTGACAGAATGTATTCAAATTGGTTGATAGTCATTTTGTTTTAATCATGTGTACCCAAAAAAACACCTGCTCTATTCGACTTCCCCCTTATGAGTTCTGGGTAGGAAATGGTTTAACGTTTCATTTGAAATCAAAGCGACAAAAGTGTAGGCAGGCCATTCAATGTTAGCTGGTTGATTGAATACCAACAAACTTTCCGAAAACGGCTCGAATGGCTTGAAGTGAGGTGGTCTTGGGATGGTGGGGTTAGTTGGAGCAGTATTATGACATACCTTAGGTGGGAGAGCCGTGTGAGGACGTTGCGGACGTGGCAGACCTCCAATGAGCTTCTCCAGCTCAACTAAACAGGGTTCAGCAGGATACGATGGAGGGAGTGCCTTTTATGGCGGCTGTGGGATCCCTGCAATCAGTTAACATAGCAGTCTTTAAAGTCCCATTTAATTAGAGGTTTCAATCGCACCATTTGACTAAATTCAATTTACTTGGGTGTTAGCTAGATGCCTTACCCAAAAAGCTTATCTGAAAGAGTGATAACGCACAGTGCGCAATCTGTTCTTTTTGCTTCTAGCCCAGCACAGATAACACTCAAAGAAATGATCACAGTGTTCTGTAGATAGATGGCAATGAATGGCTGATATTTCTATATTAGTCTCTGGGGAGTCCCTGAATTGCAAAAGGCTTTGCCCTTGGCTTGGCAGACAAAACTCAGTTAATTTAACAGTTTAATATGTAGCTAACGGAACCATTAAATATTGCCACTTTGTTTAAAAGCTTGCTGCCGCAGACGGTCTGGAGTGCAGAATGAATAATAAGTGAGGTAGGAGACGCACCGTTTGTAACATTTTATGGTCTGACTTGCCTTGTGAAGGAATCCTTTGCAGATTTGACCTCAACAGATAAACAGTGGCTGGGCTGAGTAAAGCTGAATGAGGACCAGATGGGCATCTCCAGTCAGTGCCAACCCCTCCCAAGATAACTGTTGTCCTAACTTACTTGCTCCCAGCATTTCTCGGCTGCCTACAGTGCCCACAACTGACCGTAGATCCGTTCAGGCTGGACTGATGAGGGCAGTCTGAGGGGATTGTCATGACAATTGCCATTCCAAGACGGTTGTTAAACGGATGTCACAATTATGCAACAGTCAGAAAACGGCAGCTCTCTCTGAACTGATGTGCACTTTCTAATTCTTCTTCACTGACTAAAAGGTAGAGATTATCTTTGCCTAGGCAAGGGAACCCTCCCCCTAGTAGTTGGAATGAGTCAAGGAGATGTGTTTAAGATGGAGGAGGGATGCAAAGTGAAGAATGCTGGGAAAGTGCATGTGTAACTGCATGCTTATGCTTGGGAAGGCATTTGGATTGTCCTCCTTCCAAACCTTGGTTTAAAAATCCATTGCCTATATGTAGAAAAGTGTTGGTTATTCATATGATGAGCGTCTCAACTCTGTAATCTCAACTTTTCTAAGTAACAGAACCTTTTTATTGTGTAGGCTACAGTTTGAAAAAATGATTCTACTGATTTGTGATGACAACAAACCTTTTTCGGAGCAAAGTGTGCAAGACCTAGTTTCACAACTACATTTTGAAATGAGCTGTAATGTTTTGGAGCATTTTCTCATGGCAAAAACTATTATTCTAAGTGTTTCTTTCTATACTGAGAAATGGGGGTGGGGGAGCCTTATGATACTCTATCTGATACCGCTGTGTGAATACCAGGGTAAGAGCGACAGGTGACTGAGTAAGGCTAGCCAGCACAGACCGAGGCAGACAGCCAGGCAAACTGCAGGCTTAATGAGCCGGGAAACCTGTACGCGCAATAGTGCAGAACACGCAGCCAACCAGATGTGACTGACCATAACCTTTGCACTGAGTGAATTTTGGCCAAGGACTCTTAAAATATATATATTTGTAATCCAAACTGACATAAAATAGTCTTAACACTCTATGCATCAGGAATAATGTTTTCTGAGCTTCAAAATAAACATATGGTGTGCAAGAAAGGCCAAAGGAACAGCACACAATGTCAAGAAGAAAGTTTTTTCTAAATAATTAATGTTTGAATGAAGAGGAAACAGGGAAGGCATATTCTACTGTTAAAAAGTAAATCTGGACCAGGCAGTAATTTTAAAATGGTTTGAATAGGATTAACACACTATTTGCTAGGAATGGAGGAAGTAGCTGTGTATTTTTCAATTGTAATGTTAATTAAATAGTGAATATTCTCTTCTGTTTATTAGTGGGCCATTTGTGATCATCTTGGAGCTGAATATTTATAAAGAGACTCCAGCTGTTATAATCTCATCTTTTTTTTTTTTTATACGTTCTTCAAACTTGCTCCATCCAAGATGACAAATGGCAACAACAAAAACAGTGTGTTGCCCTGGGACTTTGGTTTGTTATGTGCGTCTGCTAGAAGAGGTTCAAATCGCTATTGTCAGCCTGATTTACAAAGCGATTTCATATCACTCTATGGTTCATGGGCAGGAACAGATGCGTTTTCTCAGTTCTTTCATCTTTATGCCAAAAGACAGGTGGAAACGAACCATAACACGCTGTAAGACATTATATAGGGTTATAAGAAGCTCTACCTCCAACTCGGGCATGACTGTGGCCATGCTGCCTGACTTCAGGATGTTACTCCGAGCAAAGAGACACGTCTGACTTAACGATGGTCATTCTAGCTGGGATTTATAGGCCTGTGTAGTATTGGCTTAGCTCAACCTCTAAAGATGCAGGCAGTTTCACACGGTTTCCTGTGGGATTTGTATTGGATGTGTGGCTCAAAAACCAAACCAGATCCCCCCCAGAAAACACAAATAGGGCCCATAGAGGGTGTTGGTCTTAACCATGGGCCAAAACCACTCACTAATAGCAGATTACAAACCTGTACATCTTAGCGGTTACATTCATGATTATAAGAAAGTGTCATCTTACTAAAAAATAATGCCGCAACTGATTACAGTTCTGTAGTTTTCTATTAGCAGGTGGGTCAAAGTTTTGATTTTATTTGGCCCCATGTCTTCCTTTTTTTCGTTGTATTAGTTTGTCACATGGATATTCATTTCTCCATATCCCGCATGCTTTTATTCAGGATTTGCCATGTCAACTTTGGGATCAATAAATAAGCGAAGTACTGTCTGAGCATGCTTTGACAAAAAGGGAGAGTAAAACATGAAATCTAGAGCTTACTTACAGAGGTAGCACAGTAACGATGCTGAATAACATTAAACTAAAGCATCATTGCATACAATGTCTGTCAGTATAATTGGAGCAGGATTTATCATGGAGAATTGATCGCAATTAATATATGAAACAGATTTCAATTGTTTTAATGTCTAAACATTTGCATTTATTTGTCCATCTTTGATCTGTTTTTCTTGCAGTGTGTCCAGCCCATTGCTATTTTCACATTTTCATATTTGTTCTTGGATCCATTCATTTCTTTTTCCATATCTTCTTGTTATTCCAAGCATACATCTTTCCATGCTCCTTTGTGATGTCTGCAGTTTCTCTATCATTATTGCATTATGTGGCCAGGTTTCACAGCCATAAATAAGCACTGCTATTATGTATTGATCAAATACTTTTCTCTTCAGGCAAGTGGGTAGATTTCCTTTCAAAAGTGTGTGGTTCTTTCAAATGCACTATATCCTTTCTTCATTTGATTTCTTCCATAATATCTCAGTCTGTACTGATTTGTTGTCCAAGCTAGATGTAAGTCTTGGTTTGATTGGTTGATCTACTTCACATTTTCATAGATTTAACAAAGTTGTTAAACATGACTGGTTTTACTCTTGTTCATTTGAAGTCCAGTTTTCGTGCTTGCACCTGGAAGTTCTTGAATTTGAAGCTTTAGGTCTTCAGGTGGTGTTTTTGGAAATATGACGATATGATCTGCAAATCGTGAGGTGTTCTAATAAGCTCTGTTTAATATATTCCTTTTTTGTCCCAGTCCAAAGTCTCCAGTCTCCAAATAGTTGCCATGAAGAGTTTTGGAGTGATTGTGTCTCATTGGTGTACTCCTTTACAAATCTTTAACTTGTGAGCGTCTCGGTGGACTTGGATTGTTGATGTAGAATTGTTTGTAGAGATATTTTATTATGTGTTATATGCAAAGTCTCAGAATGTAACAAATACCAGATAAATGGAACAATGCAACTGTCATTCTCCTTCACAAGAAAGGAGACAAAAAGTCTGAAGAACTATAGGCCCATTACTCTACTTCCCATCTTATACACAAAGAATTTACAAAGATATTAACAGATCGCCTTCAACTTTGCCCAACCAAGAGAACAAGCACTCAGAAGTAGATGTACACAATGGGTCATATACAAGATGTGTTGGAAGATGTAGAGAATATGAACTTCTTCTGTGCCTGGGGTTTGTTGACTGAGAGCATTTGATTCAATACTTAGTCATCAGAGCTCTGAGAAACCAAAACTTTGATGACTGCACAGCTGGGTGAACAGTTCAGGGTCATCCTTCTATGTAGTTTGGAAAGGTTAAGTTAATTAAGGATAGACTGGCATTATTGAAAAGGGATGAGACCTACTTCTTACTCAGGTCATCAATATATGGAGGAGTTGGAAAGCTTCACAAAACATTATCTTCCAATGATCTCAGAGAGTTTTAACAAAAAAGCATTTCCACAACGCTACTTGCTTCTACACAAACTGATGAATCACATTTCACACTTGATACTTTGTAGAGTTTGGAAATCTCTTTATAAAACCATTTTCATGTTTGTGCAAATGAAGTGTCCTGAAAACTACCTTTTTAAATTGGGTAGGAATTTTGACTGTACATTAAAACATCTTACATCCTTGTTGCAAGCATTTGTACAGCTTAATTTGACTTATTCCCATTGTTCCTTTTGGGATATTTGTCTCGTGCTTGCAACAAACAGTCTTTTGGTTTATAGAACAGACGAGCCTGTTTATGTTGGGATTTTTCTCCCCTAAATTCTTGAAGAAAAAAGGCCTGATTTGTCATGAGTAATATTGGCGATTTTGTAATACATTTTCTTAAATTTGGTCATTTGCAAATTAGCCTAATTACGTGGTGCTTTTTTGTTATTTTGGTCTGATTTCAACAAACCAAAGTAGGTATGTTACAGTAACTCAAATAAACACCCTTTCTTGTTATACAACACTGTTTTGGAATGTTTGACAAGACATTATATACATTATCATTATTATTAATAATATTAATAATAATATTAATAATAATAATAATAATAATATTATTATTATTATTGTGTCTGTGTTTTTACGTTCAAGTTTACGTGTTTCAAGGCTGGGTCTTTGTCCCTGAGTGATTAACTCATTGTCTGTTTTATCGGTGACTAAGACATTGCGGTGCATCGTGTGAATTGTGAAACAGCTTTAAGGGACCATATGGAAAGGAGACTGCCATTTCCCCTGTTGAGTCACAGTTTGTGTCAAGTGCTTAACATATTAGGATCACCTGTTACCACATTACCATCGGAGTACAGTACAGGCTGAATCACATTAAGAGCTGAATGGACTGGTTAAGCAATTATTTGGATGACACGTTTCAGAAGCAATGTTTCTGGGGGTCAGTTTAGCACTGTTGCCAAAGAACAGCTGCTTGAGACTGTAGTAAAAGGTGCTTATGGAGAGTTTAACACACTGTACCATACAGCAATCCGACCTTCCTTCACTAACACCCAGTCTTCGTGAATGACTCTGTGTGATAGTTCTAATTCAATTCAATCTGTTTTTAATTAAAATTATACACATTGTTTCAATTTTCAGGGAACTATGAGTAACATTTGCAAAACTGTTTTTCATTAAATTCATGTATTTTAATAAGGTTGGAAAAAGTTCATCACCTACTGAGAACATTTAAATTCAGATATCGGTACCAGTTCAAGCATCTGCAGTTTAAATAAAGAGCCACACCATGCTGCACAATTTAATCCCTCCCAGTGAGCATAACCTGAACATTTTAATAAACCATTCCAGCTTTAATAAACTACCTTCAGATATTGTAAGACAACTGTACGGAAATATGAGAGAATGTTGAATGAAAACCAGTCAGCATTTGAGATTGTATACATTCTATCTTCTAACCTTTTTTTAACCCTTTCTTAGCTGTCATATTATAGCCCTGCATTATATTTTACAGGTAACAAAATGGCTAGATTTAACAAGTTCATATGAACTTTCAAAGCACTCAACAGAAACCTTAAATAGACCAGGCAACCAGCAATTGTGACTTTTGATTATTGTTTATGATTGCTTTGCCTATGTAAGGGCTTGGAGTAATTGGTAACCTGCATGTTTTTATTTTATTTTTTGTCACAGAATTGTTTCTCTCTTGCATTGCATTGCTTGCTATAAACAGATGTTAATGGAGAGTTTCTGCTGCATGGGCTTAATAGCATTGACATAAATTTGTTTTCACTTGTACTGGTAGGACAGGATTTGTACCAAATTCACAAGCGTCTGCTTTCATGCGGTGGAAGACGAGAATGCTGCGTCAAGTGCTTTTATGGGAACTGGGGTCTGGTTCTGCATTGCAGCATGCCTTAATAATGGGATGCTGTTTATGATGAACTAGCTGGGAGCCCAGGGAAGGCGAAGGGGTTAAGAGCACACGGGGGAGTTATGTAACGGCAAATTACACCCTTGGCTACCGTGTGCAGGCTTTGTGCAACACGTTAATTTTCTCGGGACTAGACTTACAGTTGCTGTGGCAGCATCCTGGAGCCAATCGAATGCTATTTGACAACCAGCCCTAAAAGACGTATTGTTCTCAACACGGATCTGTGCTGTGCACGATTACTGAACCCAATCAGCCAATCAAGAGAACTGATGTTAATGAGCCTTTAAGCAAAGTGGAAGTTCATCAAAGAATATGAGGAACATTTAACTTCTCCCATCTTAAAAGAATTCTGTTGGAATGTTATTTTCTCAGTTGCTAAGGGCCTCCGACTAGTTTTTTAGTTTTTTAATAAAGATATACAAAGTATTGAATGTATTCTGATGTTCTCAAGTGGTCCTGTTGATAGAGCTGTGCCCTGGGCAGCTACACCTGTAAATGATGAATATCTGCTCAAGCAAGCAACGGTGATAACAGAAGCAAAATGAACAACTGAACTAAAATGAATAATTGAGCTGCTACTCCTATATTCTCCGATCTGTGATGCATATTGTAAATTCAGTTGGTTCACTTTATTTTCTGTGCAGTTGAGCAATAGCATCCAGTTGTTATGAAACAGTTTGTACTAATAGGTAAGTGTCGTGGCTTTGTTTGAAGTGTTTGTGCGTGCGTGCGTGCATGTGTGTGTTTGTGCGTCTGCAGTAGCCCTGTTCCCTGCCTGATTGTAGTGTGTTGTTGTCAGGCAGGAGAGCGGCCCACTCACACAGGGTGCTCAGAGTGCCGGCTGAATTTGAATATATTTATTTATTTAATCCACTCTTCTGCTTACCTACGTAGCTTGCATAATCAGAGAACAAGAGGATTTGTCAATTCCAATGAATACAAACTAAACTACTTGAATGCCTTTACTCAATCCCCAAATATACTGCCTAGTCCAATTTAGAAGTAATATATAGTGTATTATGACTTGACTTTTCTTACTTTACAAATGTAATATTTGATAACATGAAAACAGCGAACTGTCTCTCAGTTTTGTTGCCATTGTGTGTTAATTAGAAGTATTTGTAAGCTTTTGTACTTGCTCATTAGTTCGTATAATACTTACTTTACTTTAGTTTTAGCACCTGTGTATGGTATGAGGTAATGCTATGCCTATTGGTAAGTAGGTTGCTGTGGGACTTAAATAAAATCAATATATATTTCCTCTTTTGTGAGATAGCTTCAAGCTCTCTGATTGTACTAAAATCCTTTCTTGGACATCTAATTCTGTACATAACTGTGTTTGTGTATATACTTCAATTTATTTTATTTTTGCTTTTTCAGTCTACTCTGATTGAAAGAGCATCCTTTTACCTAAAATCTAAACTGAATTTAAAACCAGACCTGTGGCCAAGGAGCTGACCTCCTGTGTCTGCTAACCTCTCCAAAGAATTAAGGCTTGAATGCATGATTTCTCTCTCAGTATATCTATTTTTCCTCCAGCGAGCGCAGCAGCTCGTAGTTTGTGTGGCTGCAGGCTGGAATGTGACCCTGGGAGTGAGGGGGAGGTTCCAGTGGAGCTGGCTGAGGTTGTGAGGGCTGTGTGGGAGTTTGCAGCTGCTTCAGTCCCACCTCTCTTCACTTGCATCCTGAAGCATAGTGACTTTTTTTTTCTTTTTTCTCCACCTCACCATTAATGTGTCTGCACTTTGAAATGTTCATCTACATTGTACAAATCTGCATTTCTAAAGCGATTTGCCTTGCCTTGGCGTTGTAAGTGTTTTTCTGTGGGATGTCACATCTCCTTTTAATATCTTTGGTTAGGTGTTTTTTTCCCCCCCAGTTGTTAAATGTTGATGTTAATCACGGCTAAGTGTGTCATCTGGGGATCCAGTGCAAATTGTCTCCAAAGCACAGTGGGTAGGATCTCCCTCAAATTATACATTTATTTAGAAATTGTGTCAAAAAAACAACAAAGACACAGCTCAGGGCTATGCATCTATCTCCATTTATGTGTATGCTTCTGCATTGAAATATAATATCAGTCAAGAAATGTTAGGGGAAAGATAATGGTTTATTCACTTATTTATTTACTGTAAACGAAGAGAAGATTCTTCATTGGGACTGTTGCCAACTGGAAGGTTTGTCTTTACGTTCTCCAGACTGTGGGCTATTTCTATTTATAACAATGTATGTTTCACTCAAGTAACAGATGGATTTTAATAAGAAGAAATAAGTTTCATTATTACCCTGCCCTTTTTGAAACTAGTCCCTTATCTGTTGCCCATTATGCAGCCCTTGCTACTGGGACATGGGTGAATATTGTCTCGGGGGAGACGTGGGCACGACTGCCAGCTGATACCCCGGAAATGAGCAGACGGTGAAAGATAAATGCTCGAGAAGACCTGCTGTGAAATCAGACAGGTTGTAATTTGTTTCTTTCTTTGCTGGTCAGCGTGCTGTGAGAACAGTCATGTGACAAAAGATGGGAAGCGGAGACCTACAATAAAAAAAAAAAAAGAGAGAAAGGAAAGCAGGGACTCCGCATGCCCGATGACAAGGTATTGCCTCATTGAGATGACAAAAGCAACCCATTGAAGCTCTGTCTGAACACGCACATCGCGGTCGCTGGGCTGGGTCTGATCCCTGTTAACAGGAGATTCCAGTCCATCCACTCGCACAGCACAGACAAAGTGGGAATTGACTGTGCAGGACCGAGCTCGGATAACCGAGAGACGCACACAAGTGAAAAATGCCCCACAGGTATAAGGCCTAACCATGTGAGCCTGTGTTTTTTAGCATTATAGTTTCCTGGCCCCCACAACAATTCAACTTTTATTTTGAAATTGACAAGGCTCTTGTCGATGTTTGTGAATCCACAACTTTTCTTTTGTTGTTATGACATAATCAGGTCCTCGCCTAAGATTTCTGAAGACAGAACTGTGTGTTTTCCTAGATCTTAAATCGGTTTTACCAAACTTTTAATGAAAACTATAGAGGTTAAGTATTAATAAGAGCAGAGACGCAGTGCACCCATACTAGAGAAAAATGTCTCACTGGAACACATAGGATTTGCTGTTCTCTTCTTGCCCACAAATCATAACCTAGCTTTGAGACTCAACCAGAACTCAAGGCTTTTACTTTGACTTTTACCAGCTGAGCTAATGAGGTGTCGAGATAAATTCTTTGCTGGGAATCTAACCCTTTATAACTTCTGCATCGTCTGTTGTCTTCGATACACAAAACATCAAACTTTACGGTCTAGAATTAGGCTTAATACTGAATGTTGACACGAGTAAGAAATCTGCAACACTGGTATTTATTAACTAGCAGACCATGAGGTTATTGTGCTCATGTGAAGCCGCTGCAATCAGTTGAACCAGTGTCTGTAATCGTACTGAAACTGTGCAAATGGATGTTGTCTTTGAAGAGAAGTCGGAATCAATTTTGTTGGCGAAACTGCCAAGTGTGAAACTTAGACCAATAGTTTAAGTTCATGCAGGGCCTCTTTGAATTGGGCTTAATGCCATTTCTTTGATCCCTTTTACCACCCTTTCTGCTGGATAGCATATTGATTGTTGTAACCATTGAGTAGAATCATTACAGTTAAAATATATTCTGATGGGTCCACTCCAGAGCTGGCAGAGCATCCGTAGGAGACCAAACATGAAATGTCTGAATAAGATCAATGGAAAAGAGGCCTGCACTTGCACAAGACTCCTCACTGTGCATCCTTTTAATTTTCTCAAGAAGCGGATTTTCACTCACTGTTCCTTCCATTTGACACTGTGCGCCAAAGGGAAGGGAAGCAAACTTAATGTCAGTGTGCTGTCTTTGTCATCAAAACATTGCTATGTAGCTTCAGGCTAAACAGCAGTGCAGTTGGTTAGTATTACTCATTATTTGTTTTCAAGCTAAATCTTGAACAGTAGCACCACCTGTCCTCTATCAATTACAATTAAATAGGCTGTATATCAAACTAGCAAACATAATTAAATGTTTCACGTTAGCTTGGTTGAAGGAATGTATTTGTGTACAGTGATTAAGTTCTTGACTGCTCTATGAAATCATTTTATTTAAATTTGCCTGAAGTTCAGGGAGTTAAGAATGTGGTTGTTGTCCAGACAGAGCCATGAACTGCAGTAATATACCTGTCTGCAGCTGTCACGGCTGTGTGTACGTGTGATCTGTCCCGATGACTGTTCTGCTTTCCAGTATATTATGCTCTCGAGTCAGATTTGGCAAGTCGTACAGGTCTACCTTATGGTGATAAGGAAGTACAGATTCGGGTTGAGCCACACAAACTTTCTCCTCTGAATCCAGATGGGTCTTTGTTACTTTAGTATTGAGTATTTATGGTCATTTGTAAACTAGATGCTTATCTTCAAATCTGCCAATGCATCCAATATTTACTTCACTGAAGCATGTAACTCTCAGAAAGTGAACTCACCCCATCAGTTTCTAAGGATAAAGTATTTGGCGTGGTTTAGTGTATACTCTATTAATGGCCCACATACTGTTTTCTCATAGACACTCCTTTCAGTATATTTTGAGAAAATATACAGTCAAAGTCGGTCTCGATTGCTGCTGCTCAGTTCTCAATCCTGCCAAGAAAAAGTATGTGGTGATTTTATTTTATTTTTTTGCGTGTAAATGTCGAGAATGTAAAGGAAGAAATGTAAAAAATAAATAAAAATCACATGTTGTTTTTATGAACAGCTTGTTATGGCCTGCACATAAAGAAAGTTGGATTTTGTGTGGTACTGTGCCAAGTATTCACAGTACGGCACAGGAAAAGAGGAAAGCCCATTCCCTGTTGTATTTTTTTGGTCAGGAACTACCCAGATGGCTTTGGTTCTGCACATGACACATCATAACTTGACAACTTGACCTTTTCGAAGCTCTGCAGCAAATGTGGAGAATGGCTGTTTAGGGGAAGGCATCCGAGAGAAAATCGCATCCCAGCGCTTTCATTGAAGAGCGTTTGTGTGGGCAACGTCTCGCATCCTTCAAACTGTCATGTGGTTTGTTGTCGATTTCTCGCACTTCCCTAGACGCATGCGGTGCAGGACAGAGCTGAAAGTCCCAGCGAGAGATTTATCACAAGCTGTGCTAAAGATTTCGCCTGGTCTTCATTTCACCGCCATTACGGGACTCTTATATTCATTGTCAAATATGCGTGTCGTGCTAATTGTTTTGCCTCCTCGCTCCTTAAACACCGGACCAGCTCAGCTTTTCTGAATTTGCACACCGCTCTGTGACAGTGCCTCCTTTGTGTCCATCTAAAAACTTGGTCCATGTGAAATTTCTTAATTTTCTAAAGCTTTGATATATTACTCTGTGAAAGGATTTCACTTACTTTGTTTGTTTTGCTCCTTGTGTCTCTGCCAGTGTAACTTTTTTCCTGTTAAAACTGTTCCAAGATTCCACATCCTTTTCAGAGTCTAGGCACGTAATACATTTCCACGGCATGAATTTCTCCTCGGCTTAAAGTGTGGTTAGAGATGAGGAATGTGAACACTTGGCTTCACAATTACCCTGACCTGTTTACAGTCTGGCCTAGTTTTGCAGATGAAGGGCCAAAATACACAACTTACCTTAAAAGCCATAGCTTCAAGGCACCTGGTGGTGTGGTGGGGATCTGCATTTATTTTAATTGGTGTTGTTGAATAGTATGTTAATACTCTGAGATGAGAGCCTTATTGTGCAGTTGTTAGGGTTACACAAAAGGAGGAATGCTTTAAGGACTTCATTACAGGGATTTCGGATGGCAAAATAGCAATGTTCCTGGCTCAGCTCCTTCAGTGCAGGGCAGGGGGATTGAACAATGATTTTCGGTTTTTTTCTTCCAGAGAACCGTTCGAGTATGAAGAACCTTTGAGATGTTTCAGTTAACGTAAGCCCGCAAGGGAAGTAGGTTAAACTTTGTTTTTTCTGCTGACTGAGCTGCTTACTCTGCAATTCTTGTTATTAAAAAGAAAAAAAGGAAAAAGATACAGAAAAAAAGATAAAGATGAGCAGCTGCTGGGGGCCTAGTCTTGAGCTGATAGAGGTTTTACGAGGTGTCTGTTATAGATCTGCAAGTATGGCTGATCTAGTGGATTCGGTAACTGAGCATGTCTGGAGTGGGGTTTGGCCAACTTTAACTGAGGCACCACATGTTTTATATCTTGATACTAGATAGTGTTCCTCCTGAAATGGCTACTGATTTCTGCGCGTGTTGGGGGAGTTTTCATTGTAAGAAGGAGCTGCTGTCACAGCAAATAGTGCCTTTTATAAATAAAGTATTACAGTTCGAAATGAGTAATATTCAAAATATAAACTGCTTCATTGCACTCCAATATTAACGCCACCCCCAGAATGGACTTGCTAGAAAGAAGGATTCTGACCACTTCCCCCGGAACAGTTTGATTTTTTTTTTTTTTTTTTTTTAGATTTTTCTGATTTACTCATTCGTTTAATCTCGGCGTCACCACAGTGTAATTTAGTTTTTGCATCTGATTAATCTGATTACCGATGTTGCGGAGTTTATGAACCCATACATACATTGCTGTGATAAAACCCCTGCTTCGCTGCTACTTGTGTCTTGGTGGTTTAGTGCGATTTCAGCACTGTTACAAAGGGACTTGCCTCCTCACCCGAGATACTCGGTGAATCAATAATAAATAGCCTTATTAAAAAAACTGGCAGTTCATGTGTGGGCCTTTCCTTCATTCATCCCCGGCGGTGAGCTGTTTTCCTGTCCCATCAAATTCAATCAAGAGTTGGAAACAAAAACAAACAAGCCAACAACAACAAAGAAATTAGGTGTATTTAAATAAATAAAAATAAAAAAATTCCCAGCCTAATCTGTGTGGTTGGAATGAATAAACCTAACAAATGGCTTGAGGTGGTTTTCCAGGTTTTGTGTTCCTGGCTGAATTTCTTGTGTATTGAGTGATTTATTCCTGGCTGCCTTCACAGCAGTTTTACGGCCCGTGTCAGATATAATAGTTCCCAGCATACAAAAAAGTTCCCAGGCGTACAATGTACAAAAGCGAGGCAGCCTGTCTCCTTGGTAACCAGTGCAGAATAATGATACCTACATTTAGCTGTGAGTTAACACCGGCTTAAGTTTCTGTGCTTAAACATACGTTGATGTGAGCGTTCTGTGTTCCTGGGGGGATGTGATCTAACCGAATAACTCGCCATCAGAAAAGAAACTGCAGTATATCTGATTTCAAAAACAGTGAGGGTAATGCTTTGAAAATGAACCCTCATGCTTAATATTTCTGTAAAGAAATGCGTCAAACATTTATACAACTGTAAAATGCATCTTACATAACATGCTTTTCACACGATATTGTGAAATCTTTGGTGGTTTTTATTTATTCATAAGATTTCGATTCATTATTTGATGAAGTGTAGTGAGTGTATGGTCATTTAAACTGGTCATCAGATTCAGGTTGAATGTCGAATCTACGGCGGTGAAATTAAAAAATGTAAACCTTTCATATTTTAAAATCTTGCTGGGTGAATTACATAATTTCGATCACAGTCTCATGACCTAGCTTGGGATCTTCTGTAATGTGCAGTTTTTTAAACTTCTGGCAGGCTTTTGCACGGTTTTTAGGCATCCATGCAAATTACTGAGAATTATTAGCAATCTGGTGTTGAAACATCTGCGCCTGCACGCTTCAATGTCTCCTTCGCCGCACTGTCCATCTCACCACACAGCCACCCGTGATGAACCAGCTTTGAAGTTAGAATTCACAATGCAGATTACTTTGCTTAGCCTGCCAAAGTTTGGCGTGAAAGCCAGCACAAGCTTTTTCACACTTGTCTAAGAAACAACTTGCTTCCATTTGTCCGATTCTTATGTGACAGCCTGGAGTTTGTTTGTTTTTGGTTAAAATGCTGGTAGCAGATACTGAATTATGGCTAATGGTAATAGGCTATGTATGTATGTTTAAATGGATAAATGCATTCTGAACCTATTTCTTTTTGGTTGTTCTTTTTTAAATGTTTTCAGGCTTGCATTGATTCATTTCTAGTTTTATGCTCACGCCAAAACACTTTTGTTTTCTTTAACATTGTGTGCCTTGATATAAAATTACACTGCCACATTTAGAGAAATATGTAAGTAGATTCTATTACAATTAAACAGCTTTGTAATTACATGTATGCAAAGCACATAATATATGGAATTTGATGCATTTATTATATGTTGCAACAGGGACTTGTTTCATGCTTCCCTTATTAGCTACCAGGAACACTTCATAATGACTATGTACCAAAGGGTAGCTGTTGATTTGACTGCTTTAGCTTTTTCATAACCCCCTACTTGCTCCCATTGCTGTTACTCCTCTGTAGATGTTTGTTTTTCAGCAAGCAGTTCAATAAGGGCTGTAATGTCCTTCGCAAGACTTTTCCAAAGGTGGTCTCTGAAAGCACCGCAGTTGGAAATAAATAATACCGGACTTTCAGACACAGGCTCTCAATTAATTCAGGCTTTTGGGTGATTCTGAAACAGAGGCTCCTTCTTTCAAAATGTGACCATAAATGCAAAAATAATTCTGGCCTAGCGTTAGTTCAAGGGTGTCGGGAAGTTTCCAGAAAACAGTGAATGGGCACATTGTTTGCTGAACATTTATTTCCATTCCAGTGCCTTTATTGTAATGCCAGTGGTGGCCTTTTTGTACCGGTGAATATGATTTCCCTGCTGAACATTTCTATGAACATTAATAATGCAGGTGAATCTGACACAGAATCACATAGTAGGTGGCAAAAAAGTCCTGCCGAACAGTATGACGGAATAGATGTATGCTCCATTGTTTGTCACTCACGACTGTTATGACTATGGAGTTATTAAGTTAACCCCTTCAGTACCAGAAATGCTTTGATAGCCATTCAGATTAAACGTATAACCAGTCATGTGCTTGAAGGGGGCCTCTGGAGCCTCTCTGAGTAATAGTTAGAGTTAATAGGTTATTTCTCCTATAACAGTTCTCCCGTGTATCAATCCTATACAATTCTGACTCAAACGGTCTTACAGATTGTACAAGTCCTACTTGTAAAAGTAATGCAATGTAGTGCCTGGCAGGGTTGGTTTCAGCGTTCAGCAGCGGAGGGGATTGCTTACACAATTCTGCCAAATTTCTAAAGACAAAATCAAAATCGCTTGTCCAAAAGCACTACCAAGAAGCTTTTATAGGGTTACTACTATTTTTTTTTTTTTTATATAAAGGCCTGTGTTTTTTTTCCCTTTTGTCAGTATTAGGTCAAGAGCTGGCAGATCTTAAAACGTGAAATGGCTCAAAGTGCGGTGCGAAGAGTCTTATTTGCATTCCTGTTTCGTCCTCTGTAGTTCGAGTGCAGCGTAGTCTTCTGCGTTGTCTGTTTCTGTTAGTGGCTTGAGAAGTGTCGGCTAAGTGACGGGTATGCTCTTTTTGGGATTTTTTCGACTATTTACAGATTATGGGCTGTGGACCGCAAAGTGTGATTTGAGATGATCGCTGCGTAGTGGGCTCGAGGAGATCGGTGGTTAGAGCTGCCGTGTGGAATTAAGGGGCTTGTTTGCTGGGTGGATGCAGCGCGAGGAAGCTGTGTGGGTGGCAGTGGGTTTGAGTAGCTCTGTGGTTAATGTTCTCGGTTGTGGTCGGGGGCAGGCAGTGGAATTGTGCTCCTCGGTGGTTTAGACGGCTGCAGTTACTTCGCCATGCAGCTGAATTAAAGTAGAATAGATGGGCTTTGCTGAGTGACAGTGTGGAAGGCAGTGAGTATAATATCTGAATGCTGAACTACAGCTAGGCACGATGAATTGCAGATTTATAATTTGGGCAAAAGGTGGGTGTGAGTTATTCAGCCTACGTTAAGATAATAGATATGCCTACATGACAGTTGAGATGCTGAAGTGTGTTTGGCACTGTGATCGTATTTTTTTTTTTTTTAATATGGGAGAATACAGAACCCAGTTTTATTCTGTAATATTCAATTTCACGGTACACAAGTGTGTTGCCGTAAAATTAAGGCAAAATGTTTTTGTTGGCTTCTGCATGTGGTGTTAATGTTTAACAGTTCTCAATCAGCTAATTATTTGAGTTTCATTTGCACTGATACATTTTAACAATATTCTGAATATTCAATCAGGGTGTTCTAAAATTGATGTTTTGTTAAAAGTTGGAATAAGCCAGCGGACACCATTCCTCATAGTTTGCAAACTTTTAACAAGGCTGTATTACTTTAGGCACTAATATATATTTTCCCTTTCTGAAAGAATTGCATTGTATTAAATTCTCTTAGCTGTACTTTGTCATGCACCATTTCCTTCCCAACTAAAATAAACCACTCTTGCATAAGACTATGTATAAAAATACATATGTAAATGTACAGGTTTTGCAATGAAGCAAGACATTTTTATGAAATGCAGCAAGAAATACAAAAGCAATTACTGGTGGTGCTTTTACGTCACCGTGGAAACCTAGCCTGCCAAAATTCTGTACAGGAAATACAAATATACAATGGAGTGGAAAAGAATGGATAAATATTAACATCTGCTCTTCTTGAAACTTTGCAGAGCAAGTAAGAGATTAAAGCTTTTCCCACTTTTCCATTTGTTTGTGTGCGAGTGTGTGTGTGTATCCAGTACAATCTATACTGACCTTGATCTGAGATTGTATACCTTCATAGTAAGGTCCAGTAATAGCCACAGCAGTTCAAAAATACTTATCAAGTATTATCATGGCGGTCTTTCTATGAATTTATTATTCTAACACTTGAATCACAAACGCCATTGCTGTTGTTTGGAAGCAGTGTTGATTATTCTTTCATCCTGAGATCCTGGTCTTTTCTTTTCTTCTGAAACTGCAATGCTGTAACAGTTTCATTGAGTTTCTGTCCAGCATTGCCCAGCATCCAAGTTGATAATTTTTTTAATCTTTCTTAATCCTAGTCAAATTTAAAAATGTGTAGTAATTTTGGACTAGTTTAGTTTCTTTTTAGGCCTGTGATTGATCAAATATAGGAAACATGCCTTAAATCATATCTGTAAGTAAAAGTATCTGTTACAGGTGTTTAATTGAATTAATTTTAGAGGCTCAAGCAATTGACTAAAAACATAAAGGTTAATGAGCACCACAAGAGGCTGTGGCTGGTAATGATTGACAGTGATTAGGAAAAGTGTGGTTTTCACACTCGCTGTTGTTTCTACACTGCCTGTAATATGATCACTAATTTCTCCGAGGCGTAGTTCACCCCCTGATTGGTGTGTTTGTGTTCAGTCAGCTGTAGTAAGTATGAACCAATAGCTTTGCATCTATCACCTCTGTCCCAGGTTATAGTCTAAGAAGGGATTACATCAAAGTGAGTTTAGGCTTTAGTATTAAAAGACACCATAGAAGAATTGAAAATAATGCTTTGATTTCTTCTGAAAGACCGTAATCTCGCTCTTAGCGGTTACTTTCCACACACTGCCTGTTTTGGCATTATCTTTCATCAATTATTTAAAGGAGCATTATGAGCTGTGATTTATGCAGCACGATGTGAAAGGATCCTCTCCCATAAGACTTCTTAAATGTCAAGTATTTGCATTTATCAATGTCAAGTCTGAGCCAAATAACTCAGTTGTGAATTGGCCAAGATAACAACAACTACAATAAACAAAAACACATTAAAAACACTTTATATATAAGAAATACATTTTGTTAGTATACATATTCTTGTAGTTGTTTTATGATATTCTTACTATTTTATACTGTGTGAAGCACTGGCATGTTATAATAGGAACCTCTTTTGTGTTTTATGAAAATATTTTAAAATATTTGAACTACTTTGGGGATTAAAGTATCAAATTATTTACCTTTGTGTCACGTCTTGTCCCTTATTGTATTGGCTTGTCTTAATACATCAAAAGCAGAGTCTTCAGCAAATGTTAATCTGATCTGTTTCATTTTCAAACGTTAAACTCTCTGAACAAGATCTGTTTGGTTTGGACGACAAATCAACCAAGCACATTACAATTATTTAAATTAAGTGTACTGTATGTAACTCGACAATAGTTTACGGTCTGCTCTTGTAGAAAATGTCTTAATGTATTTATTTCAAAAAAATTAATGAAAATATGAAGAAGAATTTATGAGAACAGTTTTTAACACATCAGGGCTAGCCAAGTAATTCTCTCACACCATTGAATTTAGAAAGATTCTTGAAGAACATTGGTCTACTGTTCTACATATATGCTGGTATTTAAGACTCTTTGCCTATTGCCTGTTAAACTTACAAGATAAAAAATTAAACAAGCAGGAGAGAAAAGTAAAGGGTATTTTGACTGTGACGGCCTATTGCAAATATGACACACAAGATGCATTTTATGAAAGTGTGCTGGGATGGCTTTGGATGTGTGATGATCTGGGTTTTATATCTGCATGTCGAGTTCTCATGCCCCAAGGGTTTCCCGAACTTAAAACATTGCATTGCTCTTAATGTTTCTCTATCGACAGCAAACTCCATATTTGGAGCTCTAGATCTACGTTTCAGTTCCAACACAGATCTGTGTGCTGTAGTAATGGATTGGCCATGTAATTTAGAGATTGCACCCAGCACTTCAACATTGCAACATGCCACCTAAGGCTGCTCTGAAGTTGTGCCCAGATTTTACATACTTTGCATGTTTTTGCCTGTCTTGGTCCTGACTTTGAATGAATTATCTTTTTTTTCATTTTGGAAGTTTCTTACCACATAAATCTTTCTCAGTAGAGTGGTGACATACAGCCCACATTTTTGCATGCACTGTAACTCTAAAGTGTAGTGTGATAAGGATTTATATGGTGTGTGGAGATCAAAATCTTCAAATCTGTTTTTAACTTAGACAGTTGGCACGTTACTATGAATCTTGTTGAGCAGAATGTCAGTATCCTTACAAAGTAACCCAGAACTCAATCCCCCCCACCCCCCACAAATGAGGAACCTAGGGTGTTATAATCCACACGCATTGAGTCAGGCTTCCAGATAATTTTTTTTCCAATAACTTGTTCCAGAAGACTAAAATGCCGTGACAAACTTACCTAGAGTATCGATCTTACCTTTTAATGCTGCAGTTTGTATGGAGCTGGACAGAATGGCATGAATTCTTCCGAATAGCATAGGGTCTGTGGAAAAAGATGCATCTGTGTTTGCCGCTTTGTCCTTGAAGTGCCTTAACTTCATCAGACAAGGGGGTCAACAGTGTTTTTGCATGGCACCAAGGCCCGTTGTTTGCTTTGTCTATCCGAGTCGGTCCTGCAGCCTTTGGGGGTGATAGCGTTCTTTTAGTCATGTGTGCTTCACAAGATGAACCAGTTAATTTCAGAAGGTGTGCAGGGATTTGATTTGTATTTATTTAGTTGGATTAGATATTATTTTCAATACCTGAAAACCTTGTGTTTTTCTTGACCTGCTCTCTGTTTTCTTTCAGATACATCCGGCAGGGTGGAACAACAGGGAAGAGAATCGAAGCCGACTACAGCGTTCGTGTGAGTTACAGTTTAGATATTTGTAAAACAAGCCTTCACTGGGTTGATTGGAGATCTGATGGACACCTGATCAATTATCTTTCTTCCTCAAACAATCCCCACCCCAAATTGCATTACATACATAAAACCCCAGATCAGTTAAACAAGCGTGTCCTCAGACGTGTCTGAACTCTGTAGACTGACATTTCTCCAGTATTTGTTTTAGAAAGCAGTTCCTCAACATTGAATGAAATGCTTCACAATTTCACACAATTTCAAGGTTTTTGAATTGACAAGAAAGATGGTTGTTTCAAGTGTGCTTATGCAACCTACACACAAGGGTGTTTTTCACTCTTAGCCGTGAAGTACAAATCATGTTTTATTGTTTTGACAAAAAATAACCGCTAACGGTTTTCAAAATCTCTTCTGGGCAAAATGACCGTTTATTACTCTGCATCTTAGCTTATTAAGTTCTAATAAATGTGAATTTGAAAGTGCCTTCTGATTGAAATGTTCCCTCTATTAGATTCAGTTTGTTGTAATTTGTATAATTGATTAAAAAAATACTGAGCTGAAAAACTAATTTAAATAGGTGTGCTAATCCACAGAAAATCTGCTAATGTGTCTCTAGCGAAAAACCATCAAACCCACAAAGTTGGCCCTAGTGTGTGTTGTATTAGTTGTAATGCTTAACCCTGCATGAATTACATTCATTTTCTGCCATTATTAAAATGGTTAAGGATTAAAAACGGGGATTTAGCCAGCCTATGTGAAAGAACATGAGTTTGTATGTAATCTTGGATCTGCATAGACTTAGATAGTTTTACTGTATTTCTTAGAATCACTGTCATCAATCAATCAATCAATCAATCATATTTGAGGTCTTCAACATACAGTTGCATTTTTGGTGCCAGCACCTCTAATTAATTGAAGAGGAAAGTGATTTAATTGCATGCATTGAGATGTATTGCAGTTGGCAGCCCCGGATTAGAAGCCACCTCTCAAAGTCCTTTTGCGTTGATTTGCAAGAACATGGCACACTTTGTCGCCGTTCCCCGCATATTACAGTTAACTCTGGTTTACGTATTTAATCCACTGTTGAAACCGTGAGGCAGTAATGAGACGGAGAGTGGGAGTTTTTGCTAGAGGCTGTTTCTGGTGGCATACCTCTCCCACGGCCCCTCTCAACACTCTCCTGTGTTCTGGTCTTGAAGACGTTAAACATTTGCATAATACGCAAATGCATAGTGAGATTTGCTCCCAACTCAGGTAGCTGTGCAGTACATCTTAGTATTTTTCTTAGTGTATGTGGCTAATTTCACAGTCTACATATTCTACAATTGTATGTGCACAGCGTTCCACAGAAAAAGCTTTTTTTTGTCTTTTCTTTTGTATGCAAACAATTCACAGTTCTGCTTTGCCCTTAAAAAGGCCACCATTGTCCCAGTTCTCATCTCATCATTTTAATTAACACTCGTATTGTCGAATTGAAGTCGAGAGCTCCAGTTGGGAAAGGAGAGTGAGGAGGCGGGAGGCGGGAGGCGGGAGTGTTCATATTAATGCCCCCACAGCTGATCTGAACTCTCTGCCATCTCAAAAGTTAGCCCATACAAAAGAGCTGTTGTATAAAAATGGAACAGAACAATAGCTGTTTGTTGGAGACAGTTCTTCCACACAGCCTGGCCGTTCGGTGGTGTTAATAATGGCTGTGACAGGGAAGGTGACTTTTGTTAAGTATTAAAGGTCCGAAGGGCACTGACAGAAAACTGAAACTTGTCAGCCCCACGGTAACTGCTGACAGTGAACGCCAAGCTTATTTTTCATCCTAGATTTCAGAAGAATTTGAGACTGTGGGGCTTAATGCTAATCTTGTACCGCAACTGACTTGAAGTGTGCGTGGAATTTGGATTTCTAACAGTTGTACCTTTGGTACTGATTTGTGTAAAAGAGAATTACATGCAGAAACATTTTCACACATCTTAGGTTTGCTTTATTGACAGTCACCACCACTGCGTCCAGTTTGAGTGATCTCTTCTGAATAGGAAGACATTACTGTAATCAAGGAAACTTGCTTGTATTGGCATAAGGCAGTGTTAATTATTTCAAATGTCATTGTATTCACTTCACATCTGCCTGGGATCCAGTAAGGATTTTCCTTACTGTGAATGATACTTTAACTTACTTTCTTTGCTAGTGCTCTCTGATGCACTTAAGTGATAATCTTTCAGCTATTAGGCCTACCTGCATTACTTTAGGATATTCTTGTCTCTGTGATAGAATAAAAATATTTTTAATGGACGTCTCCAGATCGTATTTCTGAGTTTTCAGATTGATACATGAGATCTTTACTAATTTACAATCCTACAGATACATGCTCACATAGACGCATACAAATACCAGCGAGACTGACATTTCGTGCATTCTTTTTTTTTTTCTGGGTTTATCCCATCAGTTAGAGATCAAAATACTAGTGTAAGGTGACATAATTCCTCTGGGATTTACATCTGAGGAGATTGACTTTTTAAACCTTGGCTCAAATCCAGCTCCGTGTGAGTGTGTCTGTGACGGTGTATAAATTTGCCGTGTGTCCAACTGACTTTGCCCAGAGTGGACCATCTGTGGACTCCCCACCGTCTCACAGCTCACCCGGTTCCCAAAGGCAGAGATTAGATGTGACGTGCCCACCCTCAGCTCTCTCTTAATACTGCAAAATGAAGTCCTAATGAGGGTGTGCAGGCCTTTGTCTAAAGCAAATGCGCTTCCATACAACACCCAGCGGCTTTGAAATTAGCAGGCACTGGTGCAATCTCTGAAGCTCTTAAGTTTACTTCCCTGACCTGGGGTCAGACTCCAAAAAACATTTAGCAGACTGTTCAATTTTTATGTGTGCTTTTTGAAAAACAATAGCAAGCAGTTATTTATATATAAATGGGTGTTTTTTACTCAACTAACCTTTTGTTTAAAGAAATCTGCGTCAGTGCACTGGAAAAGCAATTTGTGTCTTGTAGACAGCATAAAGTAGTTTTTCTTTTTTTTTGGTTTGTTTCAAGTTAAGTGCATTTGCAGGCTGGGTTTTCACTGACTTCTGTCACAATCATTAATTTGTCAAAGGCAGCACAAGTTATCACAAGAACATGGCCTTACAAGTCACAGCTCTGCGAAACACAAGTTCAGTGCTGTTTTGACTCCAGCCTCTCTGCTTTCGATCACTGACATACTGGTTATCCTTTACCATACTTTATCTGTCACTTTTATGAATACTTTTCAGAATATCTTTTGGTTTGCTCTTTGTCCTCCTAGAACTGAAACGGGGATGATTTTGAAGCCTATGCTTTATACTTAAGATCCCAGAGATGAGCTCTGGGAGCTGTCACCTCTCTCCTTCCTGCTGTGAATGCATACATAATTCAGTGTTTCTAGACAATTCAGCCTTTATATGAAGATGTGTCCATCAACAAATCCTGCACCTGAGCCAGGTTTAACTGTGTGTATAAACTTCCAGCCTTAATTTAGATAAGTCAATGGCCCACTATCGGGTGTGAGCTTGGAACAGTGAAAACCAAAGTATGGAGAATAGATGGGGCAGGGACGTTACCCTAGTGGGACCATGTAACCTTCCTTCTGTTGATACTCTGTTGATAACCCAGTGGTCTGGGGAATTAACCCTTCAGTGTGCCTCTGAACCCTCTTAGCCACAGTGACTTTACACTTAAATTTTCTATTGTCATGTTATTGAAAGGAACATGTCCTGACACAGCCTGTAGAAACATATGTAAAAGAAAGCATTGTTATTGATGGTTGTTTCTTTGGCAACTAAAGATTTAATAGACTTAAAATGGGGAAAAGAAAAGCACATTGCCGAGTCAGAAGTTATCGGCAGCAGCAGATTACAGACGAGATCTCGTTATAATCGCAGCATTCGAGGAAAGGCTTGGTTTAAGGTGAAAGGGTACTTTAGAAAAATGTTCCTGGGGATTACATTTTAAACTACTTATTGCAATGTGATTGTCAACAGTCTTTTGAAGTCTTTAAAATACTTATTAATCTATAAATCTGGACTAAAATAATATAAAATAAATTGAAATATGTATAACCCCCCTCCCCCTTAGAAACCGTTCAAATAAAGGCCATTCCCAGTGAAATGGAAGTCTGTATAGGTAAGTTACTTTCCTACCAATGACAAATTGTCCATATAACTAGATCATTAACTCATAAACGATTAATTCAAGTTGATTATTCTTCATTGGCTTCTTTTGGCTTCTAAGGAACCTAGCTTGTTTTAATGAGCCTCTTAGTTTTTTGTTGTTGTAGTTTTTTAATTGTATTGCAGAGCTTAATTTTTAATAATTAATAAATGGAAAGAGAAAAGAAAAAGCCCCCCCACAGTGCCATCTGAGTTCTGTATCTTATTCCTGGATACAAAGCCTTACAAAATGTCAGATCCTGTTAAGTACTGAAAGCTTTTACAACTTCAAAATGCTTTTGGTGCTTAAAAGGACATAATGCATGTTGTACAGCTTTGTATCTAGGCATTAGAGATACAGTGCTTGGAAAGTTGCTATAAATGTTTTTTCCGGTTTAGTTTGGGGAATGTAACGTGTGGCTGTTGAAATCACCTTTTTTCCTTCCGGTTGTGCTCTCTTGTCTTTGCTTTCTGGCTCTTAGCCCAGGGTGCTGGAGGCGAGAGCTATAACTCAGAGAAACAGCCATGATGTAGTTATTGACACGTCCCCAGCAATAGGATGCGAGTTTGCCTGACCTTACCACAACAAAGTCTTCGATCAAAGGCACTATGCTGGGTTACACCCCATTTCCACCCAGACAGATTTTGTTCAACATGGACAAATTAATTTAGGATGCTTCTCAGAGTTCATGTGTTTCGGGATCCATTTCTTTTAACCTCCCTTTTGTGAGTTTCTACAAAATGAATCAAGACATTCAAGGAGGTTCTGTCCTGCTTTTTGTTGACCTTTTGTCATCTGTGGATTTAAGGATGTAAATTTAAATAGTTCTGGTGGTCTTGTGTTGTCCATCTCTCCACAACTAGCTACTTTAAAGGAAATTAATTATATTTTACAGGGTTTTCTTGATGCAAGAATGGTTTGTGTGGCTAAATTAACATGTTTCAGCCATAAACATGCATTGGTTGCTAGTATTACCAATTTTTAATGAATGCTGACTAATATTGACTGTCTACTGTTGGTGTCACCAGATATTCACTCCTCCAGAGAGGGTTCCACACCCTCACAGTGGTAAATCTCAGTACCTGTTCACAAGCAGCTGATGTTTTCTCCACAGAGATTATTTAGTAGGAAACGATTCTCTGTGTTTCCTGGATGTGTGGTGCGGTGTGTGGCCTTTGCACGGGGGAAGAGCCACCCCTGGCCAGCAGCCAGACAGCTGCTTTGTCTGGCCTCCGCTGACTGTTTAAACAGCTGTTCGTCAAATACTGAACTGTATGTACACAGGTCCCTAAAAGACCCCGATAATGAAAACGAGCACATTTTCACTGTGCGCCCATTCTGCCATGCTGTTATGGCACTTGAGTCAAGCATTATCTCCTAGAGGCTGGTTTTGTGTTCAAATTTTATTTCCCTGTAATGTTAAGACTGCAATAAAATTAGTAGCATAGATATTTAAATTCAGTGCCCTGTGATAAGCAATGTGTTTTTTTCAGGTTTTAGAGGCCTTCACTTAATGTGATTTACAACACACTTGAAACTTATTTTTATTAAACTGTCCTAGACCATTTTTATGTGCGACTAAATCATTGTGAAAGCCTCCCACCCGCCCCCCCACCACCACCTCCACCAGCTTCTTGCACAACCTCACTCAACAATATTCACATACCTTGTAGATGGTATAATCTCATACACACTAGGTGGATAAGACAGACAGGGATGTATTACAAAATGACCAGAATTGAGGTGGGTTGGAAAAATACATGGCAAAAAAAAATAGACATGTTTGTTAATTCTTTTAATCACAGTTTGAATTATTAATGCGGACTCGCCACAGCACTCTGAGACAAGGATTAGAAGAACTGAATAAGGAATAATAGTGGAATTAATACAATTTAATCAAATTAAAACAACACCTGGGTTTATTAATAATTTAAATTGCATTACACTGACCCGAAATTACCATAAATAGAGAGACTTAATTATTTGTTAATTACGGTATGAATGTATTTTTTCCACTGGAGAAGGAGTTCTTCCTGGAATTATGTTGTTCCCATTGTTTCCCTGGGGGCTGCTTCAAATGCGAAAGTAATCTTAATAATGAAGTCTAACGTCTCCTGAAAGACTCGTACAGTACAGATGTAGGATTCGTTCTTTGCGTTTCTTCTGATGTAGACAGGGAAACAAAGGGGAACGGAAAGCAAACACGGGAGTTTGAAGTTTTCCTCTCAAGAACTTCAAGACGTTCATTAATGGCAGCTGAAGCGAGTTTTTACTGGCAGAAAAAAAAAAAAACATCTCATGTTCCATATGCATTGATCGTTATTCACACCAACTCATTTGACTTTATTTCCAATGCTACACAAACACACGTGCACTCACAAACGCAAAATACTATAATAAATACTAAAATAATAGCACTGTTCTTGGCACACACTGTTTTATGATCAACGTTTTGTTTTAAAAGTCTTATCCAGCTGGGGGTGTTGTATTTGTAGGTTAAGTAGATTAAAGAGTCACGCTCGCTTATTTATCATGAGACATTACTTGCTCATAGCCACTGTTGTTTGTGAATCGTCTTTGAAAAAATACACGGTTGGTTCTGAAGGAGACACCAGGTTGATTAATAGTTAGAGATGCCAACAAGCAGCTGTTTTTCGGGAAAGTGTGTAATTTTCTTGTCGTATTGAGAACAGAAGGAAGTTTGAGATTTAATAAAAGACTTTCTGGTGGAACGCGTTTCAGGGTTTGAATGTATGTGGGTTGGAGTGGGTGGGTTTAACATTAAAGCAAAAGCGTAAAAGGTTGACCAGGTCCTAGTTCACAATGTCAAAGTTCACATTTATATTTGAACAAGGCCTTTCACATATTGACTTATCAGGAGGGTAAAAAAATACAAAGTTGATTATTCTTTAAAAGATCTGAAATTCAAAGGAACTTGCCATTCTCTTCTCTTCTGTTGCTCAATGATCTAGAATGATCCAGTCCTTGTTCCAGAATTATCCCTCTAAGATTCTTCTATTGCACTGTAATTTGTAAATTGGATTTGTAATGTTTTATGCCTTGAACTGTACTGTATTTTGCACTTTGTATTGCACTTATTTTTTAAGTCATCCTGGATAAGGTCGTCTGCTAAGAAATAATAATAATGATAATAAAATATCAGCACAACAGGCTGCCTTTTCTTTTATATTAAAGATAAACACTCTTTATAAGCTCCCGTGAGATTTGGGCTGTTAGATTGACTTTGCTTTCAGTTATACTTTGCACAAATCGATTATCCAGAAGAAGAAAACGTGAGTTTTTACGTTTATGAAGTTATCCTATAAATAAGGCATTTGAAGAAATGCTAAATGACTGAACTCTTTCTGCCTTTGTATGAATTTTAATCTCAATTTGAATGTTCAATGAAAGTAAATTGTCCTACGTGGAAAGGCAATTGATTTAAATTCCTTTCACCAGCCATTGTAAAATAGGATTTTAGCAATTATAACTGTAAAGTTACCTGACAATGGTCCTAATTGCAACTCCTCACAGCTCCTGACTTTTCTTTTCTACTTTTCTACAGTTTGAATTGGTCCTGGACCACAGCAGGTGTCTACTTATGCTCCCTTAATTGCAAATTAAATTGCATTTTTTTCCTTTTCTAATCAAGGTGGTTTTATAAAGCTTCATAAAATCATTCTCGGTTTGCCACTATTTGTCTTCTGCCCACTCTTCCTACTCAATGATGTTGCAAACTCCTCTGTTTTCTCTGTGAATCCCCTTTTTGTGAGATTTTTTTAATGCTTTAATGCCAGCTGCATAAGTGTGTTTTAAACCACATCATCAACTTTTAATACTGTCCAATATGAGATGGAAAAAGCTGTTGTTTCTTTACAGGGGAAGATATTATCTATCACTTATGCACCTCAGCGAAAAATTGATTTTACAATGATCTGGTAGTATCACTGTTTCTGCCTACTGACCATTATTTACAGCACATTGTATAGAGAAGTAATGTGGGTTTCATCCTGTCTTCAGCTGAAAAAGATTTAACATGGAGATACAGATATTGTTAACAGGAACAGGAGTTTCCTATAATGTAAAAACATACTCTACTGTACTGCTTTGCCGCTATAATAAGTCACATTTATCCTTTTTTTTTTTTTTTTCTCTGTTAAACAATAGCTCCTGCTTACAAAATCTTGGAGCTTATGAGAGATTTTTTCCCCCTTGCAGGCAATGTAAGCAAAGGAAGGATTTAGAAGGCCTTTGATGCTGCTTCCGATCACAATAGAAAGCCTACATCCTTGTAATCAGCTGATAGCAGATTAGATTATGTTATGCACTGAAAACACCATGTAGCCCTGGTGACCAGACATTTTGCAAGCTCTTCATCATTGGGCAACTCTTCCTTAACATTTTACACAACAGCCCTTCCTATGGGTGGTAGTCTACAAAGTCACCCGTTCTGTAATGTAGCTTTTTCAGTTACACTCATTATAAAGTGCAATGCTCTCGATTTACTAGGGCTATTGTTTTTAATGACTGGTTCATCCCAGCGGATACAATTTGTGGCTTGTTCTGTTGGTGACCCAATCAGAATGCTAGACCGAGGTCATTTCATACATAACAAATTCTCCGGGCTTATGCCCTAAGGAGAAGGAAGTGGGGGTGGGGTTGAACTATTTTAAAAGCATGTCATTCTTGGTGACGAAGGCAAGTGGAAAATGTTCTTCATTCAAAACTCATTTGTGGCGAGATGACTAGATTATGAATCCAGTTTCGCTGTGGTACTCGTGCATCCGAATGCTTCGGATATCGTGGGTCGAAGTGTTGGATACAACCTAAAACACACAGTCAACAGGTTGCTATCCAGTCTTGCAGTAAGAAGAGTGTGGGGAGGACAGATCAATCCGTACAATTTCAATAACCACTTCATCTAGTTTATTTTGTCCCTATGCCAAGTAAGAATTCCTTTAACCCTCAATCCATCTTGCCACCCTTACTCCAGACTCACTATGTAAAGAGCCTAAACCACCTTGTAGTATCGATACAACTAAGGGCTTAATTCAGCAGGGAGGATCGTAGCTACATCTCTTTTCCACGAGGAGCACATTCTAGGCATTGGGCCATCACAGTAACTCATCTAAACAGAGTACGTGGCTCACAATATGTGTGTGTGAGAAGATAGCATTTCCATGTTAGCCAACAGGTGTCGGAGCATTTTCCCCTCATAATACCAAGAAGACGCATCTTAATCCTGAAATGAACACAGCCATGCCATTCAGTCCAGGGTGTCAACCAAGGTAATCTCATTTGACACGTTATCTAATGCAGATTTAAAATGCAGTGCCTCAGGACATAAAAGACCCTGTCAAATCAGCCCGTATTTCTGCTAATTGCCACCGAATCTATACATCTCCTACAATTTGGCTTATTAAGAATCGCCTTTGATGTTAACAAATTATGATAATCTACTGCCTGATATTTTTATTAATGTATGTTGTTTGAAGCTAAAACTGGTTAAACTATTCATATTTCTGCTGTGGTTTTCAGATAAACTCTCAATATAATAACCCCTTTTTCCTCGGGATCTCCAAGTGATTTAATGTGAGTCGATCGTTTTGCAAAAACATTTGCCTTCTGGAGAGCATTTTAAATATATGTAAACGTGCACCTGTCTTTTTGCAGGCTATTGAAACATACTTTTTTGGAAAGTACCGGAGGGGTCATAGGTAGTGACCTCTAGAGCACACACCATTTGGATTGTACACTACTCTGGGACAATATGGATATTCTCAGTTATGATTAATATTATATTCTGATGTAAACTAAGTTTGCATTAGAGGTCACAAGGTCACTTCCTATAACACATTTCTGTCAGAAATAATGGTTGTATTTATGGATTTAGTTTAAAATTGCCCTGCAGAATGCTTGTTTTTGTAAAAAACGTCAAGTCATATAAAGTAATCTGGGGACTCTAAAAGTCAGCAGAGATCTGAGTCCTTTAAATCCTGTCTCTTCTGTAAAACTGTTTTGCAGATTTGTCAGTCTTGTGATCTTTTCTTGTTTTCTTATGTTTTCCCGTATTGCTGGGCTTATTAGAATGAAAAGCAACATCATCTGATAATCATTTGTAATTAGAAATGATTTATTCCTTATCAGATCGGTTTATATGTTGAGTTGGGTGAGGCCTATCAAGGGCTTTTTTCTTCTCAAGGCCTCAACAATCCAGTGTGCCACCTTTCCACTCCGGCTAAGCTTAATTGTTCTCTTGGAAACCATGGCAGCCCCGAACACGATGGGTTGAATTGCTGCCTCTCGTTTGTAAACTTTCTTATGAATCCCCATTACTTGTTTTGGAAAAGGCTGCTGTGGTCAGCATAGTACAAGTGCAGCATGTAGAGGGTCCTGCACTGGACAGTGAGGGATATTGATTTGAGGACCCTGCAGATCTGCTCCCAGCCTGTGTGAGGAGGATGGCATGAGAGACGCGGCTGCTTTCCGCTGTTCAGCTGTGTTTACAGAGGCCGGGATGACTCACAGGCTGGTAATGACGGGCTGCACTGAGAGACGGTGTCTCTGTCAGATTCCTGAGGAAACTCTTACTGCAGGTTGGAAGTCCAGCTTTTTCCAGTCTCTGGAGTTTGAGCTCTCAGGAAGGAGGCGACAGAAGGGGAAAGGAACAAGGTGAGTGCTTGTGCCGGGTTCCTGGCACGTCCGTTCACAGCACGGTGCTGTCCAGGAAAGATGGGGAAGAGGAAGAGATTAAATGATGGTCCAGGATTGAAACCCTGTTTTCTTGGAAGTGTTTGGGTTGTTTCCCCCCACCCCCAAATTCTTTGGATGGTTTGAGTGAGCAGCAGGCTGTAGTTTTTTCAGAAATGGACTCACACATCAGTCAGGAGAATGATTATATTTATGAGTTCTAAACCACAGCATTTGAACTGAAAGAAGGAATTTATTTTGTGGAGTCTGTTTGAAGGGAACAACAAGCCTGAATGTATTATTATAAATGTGTTGTTCTTAGTCCCTTCACCTTCGTCTGAGTAGGATTTGAATGTGGTTGGGAGAGTCTCGGCAGGAGCCCAACACTGAATGGCAAAGATTGGTCAGGTCGGTTTTCTGTTTGAGTTGTTTGCATAAAAACAGTGGCATCTTTTTATTATCAGCTCTATGGAACAAAGTGTTTTTCACTAAGGGGTGAAGGGACAGGATTATTTACACCTTGTCGCAGACAGGACGCCATTTTGGATAGAACTAGAAGACTGCCTCAAACTTTTAATCAGCTTGAAGAATTGAAATGCTTTTCTAACAGTTGACTTATTTATGGTGAGTTATTGTGCTGCACAGAATGATAATTTCAATATCTGCATGAAGGTAAGATACTTGAAGAAAGTCAAGGTTCCTTTGTTTTGCAACTTGCAGTGTAACTAGTTTTAAAAGGAACAGTTTGTTGTGATTACGGATGCCGTCTTAAAGAGATTTGATAGCAGCTTCTAGAAAAGCCTGGTCTTTGGCTCTTCATCAGATTTTGCATCTCAAAAGCTTGGAATTACATGGTGCCGCCTGCTTTTCAGCCACTCCGTTAATTATACTGCTGGGTATCACTGCTATTTTTGTCTTTTCAGTGCTTGTTGCCTTGTCAGTGTTGCTAGGGCTCTTTGGATAGGAGAATGATTTTTTTTCTCAAGGGATGTTGGCTAGCTTAATAACAAATACATGTTTAATGTGTGACAATTTGGAAGGGATTAGTTAACTAACTTTTCTGATTTGCATAGGGCAAGGCAGTGCACTTGTCATGCCCCTAGTCCAGCTGTAAACGATCACTCTGTTCTCAACCCATAACTGGACTGAGGGGACTCAACCAATTTAACAAGCTGGTGAGTCTGAAAACTGCCTGGTCATAAAATGGGGCCAATGAAAGATTTCGTTAATGGAGTCTCGGTCTAGGATGAAACCTACTCCTTATTTGTTGGAGGTTTGAAAACAAAGTACGGCTCTGTTCATCTGGAATGTAATCTGAACTTCATTCAAGAGAAGTGGAAACTGAACCAAAATAATCCTCAGCAACTAACCCATGTCAACTGACTGCACCATGGTCCCAGAGTTACGATTTCCTGACTGTTAATGAGGTTAAGAAGGAAAAGTGAGATCTTCAGAGTGGATTAGACTTGTAAAGCAATCAGGAGTGAACTTCCTCTTCCCCAATGTCCTGAAACCATTCTTCTTGTCTGGAATAGAAACTTTTAGAAGACAGAATTTCAAGGACTGTTTTACTTTTTCTTAATATTTTATTTTAGTTTGTATTTATAAAAGCTTACTAATTCATTAGTAATGGACTGAACTAAACTTGGATCTATGTGAAAAACAGAAACATGGCCTTTCACAGTCAGAATGGCAGAACTTTGATTTTGAAAAGATGCATGCCTTTCCTCCCTTTTTATTTATTTATTGAAATTCAAATTAACAGTTTTATCCTGAGTGCACTGATATCATGTTAGCGACTGTTTTTTGTATAAATGGCTGACAGTTAATTCCCTTATGGACCAGGGAGAATGTGGCTGTCCCAGTTAATACTTAATAGAGGTTTCTGAAGATGCAGCGGCATTTATCTATTTATTATTTATTTTTTATATGGAGTAAAAGCTTGCTGTTCTGTGAGGCTTTCTGAATGCAATTAAGATATATATTATTTGTTTTGAAGTACTTGTTTTTAATGATTCCCCAACACCACATACAGCAGCTAAGGTAAGGAAGTATCTCAGCAAACATGTAATTATGTCTTTATCTCTGAGCTATAAATAGCCGCCCTAGGTGAGTCAGTGAATCGCCAAAGTTTTCTGACCCTGTAATTATAAATAATGCAACTGCTTTGTGCTTGAGTGAAGAACAGTAAGGGTTCTATGAGACCAAGTTGACATGACCTATTTAAGTCGATACATTTGGGCCTGAGATGAAAGCTGTGTAGTGTGAGTAATGAATAAATGCTTGCAACACTCAGTGATACTTTGTTTCACGGTTGTATTGCATAAGAATCAAATGTGTTCTACATGTACTCTGAAGGATCAGATGGTGTTGAAGATGAATCCAGACAGGTAGGCAGTACAGACAGTAAAGTACAGTCACCATTGGCTCTGGACGGTAGTTCAGTTAGGTAGATGACATTGTGTCTGGCAGTTCATATTCCTTCAGGGCACATCTTGATTTGGTCCAGGTCTGCCTAGGGCTTCCTTCCTGCTTTTCGTCCCAGTCGGTCTCTGTGAGAATCCTAGCAGACAGTCATCCATCAAAGAGCTAGCAGCTATTCTTCAATGATGGGAACATCTGGGACAGACTGTTCAAACTTTCAGAGGGATGACATCATGTGGTTGTCTATCAAATCACTGTCTTCAACACGTACTATACGTATACGTAACTTTCTAAACTGGGATTAGGAATGGACAAATTCATTCCATCTGAATGGACTCGAATATTTTTTCACCCAACTTTTTTTTATTAGTGCCAGATACTGATATATTAAATCATTTTTGTGTACTGTGTTTGAAATTCCTCCTGGAACATTTTCTTTTTTTTACATTATCTATTAAACAGATGAAGAGTCCAGGTCCTTGGAAATGTTTCTACTTTTATTTTGTGCTGTTTTGAACAAATCCTGTCACCCCCCTTAAAACCTTGAATTGTTTTACTGCTGTGCTTGTAGGTGGCGATTCTTTAATTTTTTTTTCCGGTTAAAGGGAAGGATGAAAGGTTAAGCTTTTGGCTTCCATCAGTGTTTAGAGACACTGGGATACACAACACGACAGATTCATACCATGGCCACAGTGAGTTGCTTAAAGCGGAGGAAAGAGTTCAAAACACGCAAACATAAACACACTCTGGTTTATTTACGGAGGACTTGTAGTTAAAGTAAGCATAGAGCAAGGTGATTGAAGTGATGATGGCAGCAGACCAGAGACCGCCTGGAACCTCATGTTTACAGCTTCAGTATTATTTCTGGTTTCCAGTGGTTTTGTTAATAAGTAGAAAGAGCTAACTGTCTGGTGTTGTGTCAAGAGAGGATGGAGGAACTTTGTTCACAGCAGTCTATTGCAACACAAAGACAATTAACACCATCAAATGCCTGGTGTCCTGATGCTTCCTGTTGCATTAGCTGTCCCCAGTGAGTAATAATTTATTCATCTGGTTTTGAAAGTATTAAAAACCATCTCTTGAGTGCCTCATTGACTAGAACACCTTTAAAAGTGGAGAATAAAGTTGTTTTTGTTTTTTGGTGGCCATTGTTGAAGGGATAATCCTACTATATTTCCCATCTAACACATTTTAAGCAGCTTTTGACTGAATAGCTGGATTAGTTGTTTCAAATCTTGTGTTGGTCTACAGTAGCATTTGGTGTCACACTTGCATTTTGCCATTGCTGTAATTTAGTTTAATTCCAGACTAATTTCCAAATGTGCATTTTCTATTCTGTGGGAGTATAAGTACACTGTACCCTGTAAATACCTAAGTAGTTATCAGAAGCTTCTTGCCCTTTCAGTATATGTAAACAATTTGACCAGAAAGTAAGAATGAATATAGATATCTGCGAAAATTCAAGATCTTAAGACTGATACATGTGTACGTACCTTGAATGTGGTAATACAAGGGAATGCTAAAGCTGAAAAGGTTTTTCAGTGTGTGTGTCCATGTGCCATGTGCAGTCTCATTGGCAAAGGGTTTTGGTTGCGGCAGATAGTTTTCTTCTTCCTCTTCTTGAGTCCTGTCTGTCGTGTTTAAGCAAGACCACGGAAACCTCAGCCAGCTCAGTATTTTATTTCCAGTGGTGTAAACATGGTCTTCCACAAGACTAATATGTCTTTTCATCCTGAAACCACTGGGCAAACCCAGACTAAGTTTTTACTTGATATGGTTATCATAAAATATCAGTTTTAAAAAATAAAATTGGTTTTGAAATGCAGTATATGTTTTTATATTTAAGTTAGTCTTAGTGTGTTGTAAAATGGGCAAAGGTTTGTAGAAAATGTTCTACACTGTTAGATTTAAACTCCAAAAGCAGCTTATGAAATTTGGTCTACCCAAACTCCTCTATATGTCAATGTGTGGTACCGCTAATGTTTTTTTTGTGACAATCTGCATCTATATGTACGCCAATAAAATCAAGCATATTTTACTGGCGTTTTTAAATGTTAATTTAATGGTATTTGATCATGTTTTACAGAGGGGGAATGTCAAATTCCAACAAAGCGGTGTACAGTAGCATAGCTCAAATGTAATGAGTTGTAATTTTGAACTTAAAGTGTTGAATTGGCCACTCTAGAAATTGAGTTTACATACATTACTTCTGGTCTGTTTTGCAGCCTATACATTGTGGCATTTGGGGCTTCACAATCTGTAAATTCAAACAAGCCTATAATGAAACCGTTGTAGTACTGTAACAAATACGTTGCCTGCTGTCATATATCATTTGGTGAGTCTTTCGCTAGCTAGAGGCTATGTTTAAAATTGTATAAGCACAGATTATAGTCATGCAAGAATTCATAGATGGAAAAAAGCATGATACATTTGAAGTATAGGTTTTAAGCATGATAAAATGTATGGTGTATAATCACATGTATGAAGTACTTACAATAATCCTCATCGTGGAATGCATGTTATTCCCTGGTTGAGTATTTTATTCATATACCAACTTGACAGAGGAAAACCTAGTGACTTGAGAATCTGGTAGATAACTGCTTGGACCAATAACTCTGTTTTCAAATGTTTGTGTAGTTGTTACAGGATATTGATTTTCCTTTATCTACCAGAGCTTAAACTAATGTAATATTTGTACACCTGATTGGTATCAATGACAAAACACTTACAAAAATATTAAAATCTAGCAACAACAGCAAAGAAAACTGGCAACAATAAAACATTCTACTTTTTACTTAGTTTGCTCATTGTGTAATGGTTGGGGAAATTTTATTTAGTATGATATTAAAGCAGGCAGTTCAGGAGGACAGCAATGACCTTTTCACCTTTCTCCTCCCATAGTTTGTCTTGACATGCTGTTTTCTGTCATTCTCCCACCCACTTCCTTTGTTGGTTAAATTTCAGCCTGTGTTCTGAGGTCGCATCCAGGTATTGCTTGTCTGCCAAGAGTTTTCTTTTTTTTTTTTTTTCTTTCTTTCTATTCATTTGTCACGAGGTGTTTGTTGTCTAATTGGTTTGAAATGACAAGTTCCTGTTGAAGCCTTTGTTGACTCTTGAGAGGTTTTGGATTCATGTCTGGTGTCTTTGCGTCTCTTTATATTTTATGGCTTGCCAGAAACAGGAGAAAATGACATGATTTCTGTACATCTTTTCCCTAATGGATTCATGTAGAAAAATGACAGCTCATGTTTATAAATAAAAATTAACTCGCTGTATGAAGTTAACCCTCATTGAAACTAATAAAAACTTAAAAGTAGGAAAGTCAAGGCATTTCATAGCAGTTGTTTTATTGCAGATGAATACTTTTCACATTTTGAACTTTCTTAAAGCATGAAAGCTTATTTTTCTCAGCTTTGACCCCTTTTTGAATGACATAGATCTGTATTCTCTACTTGCAATGCCACCACCTGTGTCAGTCTCCATGATTGAGTTGCAGTAGAGACTCTGCACAGAGCTACAGAAGTGCAGTTAATTACAGAAGAAACATCAGATATGTGCTAAAATAAACCATTGCTTAAAATGAGTTATTGCATAACTTCTACGCAGAGAAATGTAAGCACAGAAAAAAATGACATGCAGCGTCTTGCAAAATTCTGAGCGCTTTCTTTTCCCCAAACTTTGAAGGCTACTGTGTTTGTGTTTTGGGACTTGAAGCTGTAATTTAAACGGGAACCCAGAACTCAGTCTCTGTCTCTGCTAAATATATCAAGAAGTCCAGAGATTGCAAACAAACCACAGGACTTGGCACACATTACAGTTTTTTTTTATGTTTATGTAATTGTTCTTGGACTGCTTTTGTTTCAATATATCAAGCTTTCTTCCAGCAATATAATGACATCAGTTGCCCAAATGATTATGCTGTTGAAATGCTTTAGCAGTTGATTGTTTTAATTTTGCACGGCTAATTACATACATTATAGTGGTGTTTAGAAGGGGAGGTGAAGTAAAAAATCTCGGGGGCTTTAGACTTTAGACTGGGGTTATTGTGATTGTTGTACAATATAATGTACAGCGACACTTCCTGTGTAATCTGTATGGCTAACAAAACCCATAGGTCTTTGGACAAGTGGCCACTAAGACAGCAACGTAATCTGCTGCTTAGTCTTAATATGAAGCGATTAGCCAGAGTATTTAATTTCCGCCTGTGACAGATTTGACGAGGAGGGCTGAGTGCGGTTGCATTTTTACACTGGAAAGAAAAGATAATGCATCACTAAAAATACCAAAAGGCTGTTTTACATGTAAATGGTTCTCGGGGGTTGGGGGGGGCGGGGGGGTGTTTCTTAGTAACGGAATAACTAATTTCTCACTTACTTAATAAGACATTACATTGATTTCTATTGCACGTTTTCATTATTAATTGGTTTAGACAGTGACTATATTTCTAGATCATGGAAATTTCTAGGCACAGATGTACCAGCGCTCATAATGGATAAAGTGGTTACAAGCAAACACTCGGAACACCTTAAATGATCTTTATTTAGACGAGTACAGTCATTTTTTCTGACTGACTTGGTCTGTTTGCAGGAGTTCACTGATTTGGTGGCAGAATGTGCTCTGAGAATTCACGGTTCATTCATGTATGAATGAACCTACCCCTCGCACCTGTAGAGGATTTCGAGGCATTCACCTTCTAAACAGTGGTTTTCTCGCACACATGCATTAGGTCGATTTGGATTTGCTTTTCACATGTTTGCTGCTTCTGAGCTCTGAGCTTTAATTGGTTGGCTCTTTGCTTTCCTAATTGGGCCCCTTTATTGAATTTGCTTGCTGTCGGATCAAAAGCAGAGTTATCTTGTTCAGTTAAGGGTACACAAGGTTGTTCATGTTGTTCCCAACCAGTAGCTAAATATCCTTAAGTTCAAATTGACAAAAGATTTAAGCCCAGGAAAAAATGTAAGTATAGTCACTTTCACTACTTATACACAGTAAACCATACAATAACCATATTAAACCTCAGATGGATTTGCTTGCATAATGAAAACACTAGAGAAGCAAGACTAGCTGGAATAAGAGGACACACACACACACAAATTGCCCTTCACTCACTCTCTCACACACTCTGCTTTCTCATTATTCCCTCGCATCTCATTTAATAAGGTTTTATTATTAAATATTTTAATGTACTTGCATCTCACATGTGATCCTAGCCCTTGTTTCTTTGTTTTTGCTGTTTGCTCCGTTGGCCAGTCTCCTGTTCTGTAGGCTACATATTTTCAGCCGCACCTGCATATGACACTAACCACACAAGTGATGGTAAGAGTGCTGTAAACTGTAAACATCTGAATCCAAGTGCTAATTGCAAAGGCGGGATGAGGTTGAATTCCAGCGTTCTAGCCTCTGTTTTGGATTTCCTCCTTCTCCCCCGCATTCCCTCCCTCCCTCCCTCCCTCCCTCCCTGCATCTTTCTAGCAGGCGGTTGATTAACTCCTTTCAGCGACTCCTCTGTGCCCAGAGCCAGACTCTTATCAATGGCGTCTCTGTAAGTGAAGTGCAGGGATGGGCCACCGGTCAAACTCCAGCAGGGCGCCACAGAGGGGACTTTGTGCCTGCCACCCCAGAGCAGAGCCAGGCCTCTGAGAGACTGAGTGTTCCAGATAGCCTTTCCCCACATGGTGGCCCAGTTCCCCATAGTGTTAAGATCCAGGCCCACTGCCCAGCGTGGCGATGGAGGACAAGCAATTACAGCTTGTCGAGCAGGAGCCCCGGCTCATTGTCTGGTCTTGGGAACATGGTCTGTAACAGTGGGAAAGGAGAGCCCGGCTGTTCTGCAACAGAAAAATGGCCTCCATTGAAACCCTGGGTGTCCCGCCTCCCCCAGGAGACCCTGCCATAAGTCTTTGCCACACGTCTGTTCGTACATTGGCAGTTCCTGGCAGGGAGACCTCTCCGGCTCCTGCACAAACACTCCTCCTGAACTGGAAATGTGTTTGGCTGATGTGTGTAATTTAGGCACAGGGACTCAAAAGCAGGAATTGGAAAACAATTCACATTAAAGGGGCAGTTTAAAGCTTATTGGATCTCTTGTGCATTCACAAGAAATCACTAAAGCACAAGGCCTCTCACCTCCATGTGTTTACCCCACACAATTCATTCTTCGGTGTTCAAGTATTTCAAGTCTGTTTCTATAGCTTTAAGTACCAGTTACTGCTGGACAATATATCACCCAGCTCAAGTTTGAGCTTTCAACAAGCTTTTTAAACTTGCAGTGGAAGTCAGGACCTGAGTTATTACAAGAAAATCTCAGAGTAACATCTTCACGATCTTTTATATAAATGAAAGTTTCATGTTCCAGCATTTATCTGTTATTTGTGCAGTTTAAGTAGGATTTTAAGTATGGGTTCACCATTTACAAGTCAAGTCTTCAGAGTGTGTTTTGTTATTGAGAGACTATTTTAATGAATTAACTAACTTATTTCTTGTTTAATCCATTATCACATAACTATGACCTCAAACAACCTTTAATTCTACTGGCGTTGTAGCAGTTTCTTCGATCAGGACTTGCATTCTCCATTATAGCAGGTGCTGTGGCACCAAACTATTCATCCCCTGTGCTGTGCTGTCAGATTGCTGCAAACACAGCAACACTTTGAAATATCACAGATAAAAACACTCACTTAGTTAAATCTCTGTTGTAAACCATTCACGCATTCTGCAATGGAAATGCTGACCCCTACAAACAGTCCTTTGTATAGGGTCTTTGGGTGAAAGGTAGCTTTTGTTTCCCTTTCAATGGATAACCATTTGATTTATTTTGTTGACAAGGACTGAAATCTTCCTTTACAGAATTAGACATTTATTATGGTCATCATTACCGTTACTAATGTTAATATTATTATTATTATTATTATTATTATTAAGAGTTGGATTTTCTGTCCAAGCTGCAGCCAGTTACAAAAAAATATATTTAAAATCTCAATATAATTTATTTCTCCATTAAATAACACAAGAAAAGGAACCCAGCAATTTTTTCAGAAACTACAATAGCCATTTTGTGTTTTGTTCTTCCCAAAACCGACATTGCAATGCACTGAATAAAGGCCGTCTGTCGCTGATTGTTGCGGCCCACGTCTTGTGAACAGGGCTGTGCGGTCTTTAATTACCTGAAGTAGACCCTAGTTTAATGTCCCATATGAAAGACAGCCCATGCAAGCCCAAAATTCAGCACGGTGTTCCCTGTCACCATATTGTGCCGTGGGTTTGGAATGACCGAACAGTGGCACCTACTGGTCTTTCACCATCACTTATATCTGCAACCTGATTTTCCTTGGAGGTCTCCCAAGCAGGTACTGATCAGCCCCAACCTTTTTAACTTTTAAGTTTTAAAATAATTTCATATTCCTGCCAGATTTCTAAGATGATCTACATACTGTAGGTTGAAATGTTTTGTAGTAGTAATATTATTTAAGTATTGCTGAGCATTTAATTAATTGATGCTTATTTGTTCGTGGATTTTTGTAGGATGTATTAATTATGTTCTCCTCCATCTCCATTTCCTTTACTCTGTAAATCCTAATGCCGCAGATGAAACTAATAGGCAGGTTTGGATGGTTGCTAAGATACAGAAATGTTTATTATATATTTGTAACGGCTCAGCCATCGGATGTGTCTGGAATGTGTAGTTGAAGACTGCAATGTAAAAATAAAAAAAAGACAGAAAAGGGATATTTAGGACAGGCTTTAGTGAAAGCACTGAAGAAATGTTATCTGGTGTTCCTGTAATTCAGTGTCCTTGATGTAATTGTTTCACCAGTTTGCTGAGCTCAATAATACATTGATGAAATAAAACGTTGTGGTTTTTCAGATTAAATCTCTGGTAATGTAAAGTTCGTTTTTTTTTTTTTTCCTAATCTGATGCTGCATTTTAGGCTGCTAAACTAAGCAGATAACAACATGAGATTTGATGTACTTAAGAGGATGCAGTTGTACAACAAGCATGAAGCCCATGGGTTTAACTGTATCAAGCCTTCTACTTATTTCCCTGTCCCTTATCGGATGAGACTGTGGGCATAACAAAGGGGTAAGCAGCACTTTGAGCTGATCACACATGGTGCGTTTCCACCAGCTTCCACTGGAACTTTAATCATGCTTATACAGACACATTAATAGTAGTACTACTACTAATAGCTAGTAGGCCTAATAATAATAATAATAATAGGTGTTTTCTTTTGCCTAATGGTGGTGCTTACCGATGTTAATGCGATGGGTGGGCCTACATCTCTGCACATCTCTGCTCTGCAATGTTAGGCTTAATTGAATACAGTTTCAGCCTTAAGTCTTTCTCAGCATCCAGTTTTTGGTGATATTTTGTCTTCACTGCTGTAAGTGCAGAAAACCCAGCCTCGCATAAGTAAGTTGTAGCGAAGGGCATCAATATCTTCAATGCTAGCTTCGTCAGGTCCGGGTATGTCTGCATCGTCTGTGTCCAAAAATCCACAAGCGGTTTTTGTTTGAACTTCATCTGCAGTTCACTATCAGATGAGAAGTCAATCAGCTGCTCCTGCTCCTGAAATGACAGCTGCGGGACAGGGAAGGAAACTTCAAATGGATTGCGAATCCACATCTGAGATGTGTCCATGGGTGGGAAGTATTTCTGTAGCTGCTCAGCGAGTTGATTGAGGTGTTCAATAATGCGACTTTTCACATGATCACCCAAGACCATGTCGTTTGCTTCCATGAACTCGCGAAGCGTTGGGAAACACAGCAGGGAATTCCCATTCACACAGCTTGCCCAGAAGTGTAGTTTCTTTATCATTGCTTCTGTCTTGTCTTGTGTATTGAACAATGTAACACTGACTCCTTGCAGACTTAAATTCAGTTCATTCAAAACAGAAAAAATGTCTGCTAGCCAATCTATAGCTAACAAGATAGGATGCTTGTAGCGCAATTTTGGTAGGCCCCATGCCTGAATGCAACTGAAGTAGTTTTGGGCTTTTCCGCAGTTCTTCCATTTTAGATAAAAAGCAACAGGCTTTTCTCTTACATTGGCATGTTTTGTATTCAGGTGGCGACGTAAATAAGCGGGTTTAAGACAACTGTTAGCTAGAACCTCAATGGATAGCACACACTGTGGCTTTTGCCACTCGGCATCGCCAGTCCAAGTGAACCCCAGGTAATTGTCATCATATTTTCTCACCTTGCTCCTTGCCCCTTTTGCCTTCTTGCCGACATAATGGCCCATCATTTCCTTCCCGTGCCTCCGTTTCTGTCTCTCCATCTTCCTCCGATTCCCTCTCTGCAAGATCTGACTCTCTCAGTCTCTCAGATCTCTCGGTTTCTCTCGCCTCTGATTCCCTCTCACTTTTCCTCTGCCTCTCTCCTCCTTCATAAGGCCTACTGACCTTATCTTTTAATGGCTGTTTTTAACCAGTTTAGCCAATAGCTAATTTAGCTAGCAAGTTAGGTTAGCTAGAGTTTGTTTTGGCTTACATGCCAACCGTGCATGAGCTCAAGTGCATTTTGGGAAAATAGGTTATTTATTGATAATTTAAGGTTATATTTTTATAATGAAAATTATTACATGTAATATTTCCGAAAAAATCCCACTTAAAAAAATAAATGTGTATATATTTTTTTTAAAGATAATCCGCCATTACATTTTTTTTCTCATGCACCCCTTGGGGGTCAGCCCATGCACCCCTGGGGGTGCGCGCACCACAGTTTGGGAACTGCTGCTATAAACATAGCCCAGATGGCAGCTTGTAGACCTTATAATGTTCTGTAGAGGTGCTTTCCTGTTCACTGCAATGCATTCTGTTCAGGTGCTAAGCTCCGTACGGTATGTATGCTTTTTCCAGCAGGCTTAAATCCTTGCATTGGATGTCACAGATGTCATTTTAATTCCGCCATTACTTGATGTGAGCCCTAAATTTACCATAATCTGGAGCCTTCCATGACTCTTCTGCCCTGGTTGACATTGACTTGAAATGTCTGACCCGGCCGTCAGTGGGAAACAAGTTCTGATGGCTTCATTAAAGTTCCTTCTGTGATGGGCTCTTTGCAGGTGTGATCAGTAGCAGATTACCATAAACAATTTTGAGAATGGATGTGTGGGTGAGGGTATGATGTCACCTTCTGCGATTTGGCCTTATTGCATCCCAGAGGCCAGGTCATGTGTTATTTAGTTGAGGATAGCCACCACGTGAATGTATAACCTTGGCATATCCATAGTATGTAGTAAATGCAGTTCTACTCATCTGTTACATATGTTGATGTTTCCTCTCAGATCTTCCTTCACCATGTGCTTTTCTAGCATTGCACAGTTTGCCATACCTGGTTATATTGGTCAGTTATCATAATTCAAATTCAAAAGTAAACATTTTTTGTCAAATTAATGGAATTGAACAAAACCAGAAACACAGAATGGTGATTCACTGAAAGAAATGCAAAGTTAATTATGTTGCTGCAAATGTCTTTTACATCTCAGATTCACACAGAAAAGCTGCTGAAGCAAGTGACATCAGGGGATGATCGATCTACCCACATGCTTTGAAAAAGGCTTTTTAAAAAATGTGTGTAGGTGCGCTTTGGTTTTAAAAAAAAGTTTGGTTTGATACTATAAGCTGTTCTTAGAATGTTGAATAAGTAAGTTACTGTGCGTCATCTCAAAGTGCTGAGACTTAACATTCACACCGAGATGCTAAATGGCATAAATCCACCCGTTCCAAGTCCTGAGTAGACAAGCCAACCATGAACTAAGCAAGCTGGCACAGATGCATCCATCTCTCATCACCGAGGGAAGTAGTCACCTTGTACTGGCTTATTACATCAAACACACTGCAATATTCCCTTGTAATGGTTTATGCCGCTCTACGAAAAGCTTTTTAAGAGTTCAAAAAACAGTACTGTAAGCATTGGTTCAGAAAAGGGAGATCTTGTCTCCCCAACTGGTTACTGTAGACTCCTTTGAAGCTGAGTCCAATGGATAAGCTAAAGGCATAGTATAGTACATCAACATTGTCAGAAAACGTTTTGACAGGTTAATTCTTTAAAACATTCAAAACTGTGGGAAATCATTGTAAAACCTGGGCAAAGAAAGTGGTATAAACATAATAAAATGTACTTTTCCTCCCCCACAGAATGACATTTGGAGAGGGATAGATATTCTGCTACACTGTTTAAATTCCAAATATGCATTTCACTCCGTGAGTTACATTCGTAAAATAAATATCTGTGAAGTTAAATATTATACACTGAATCTCATTTAAAAACATGCAGCCTATAGCATTTTCCCTGGCTGATACAGAGCTTGTTTTTTAGTTTGCAGAATTTGTTTTTGAAAGGCCAACTGCTATCTGAAATTGAACATATGGAGTAATGCAAAGCAGGGTGGATAATCTGGCACTGAAACAGCCCTGAAAACAGGTGTGTGTGAAGCGGATATCTCTTTCAAATGAAAAAGAATGTGTAAGTCTTCTTAAATGATATATCTGCACTCGTATATACAGTCTTCAGATTTATTTAGCTTGAGTTTATAGAGCACAGGGTTTTTGCTGCCAAAGATGTGTGTAGAACTACTACTACTATTCTGTTGAGGTAATGAATCCGACCCAAGATAATTGTCACTTTTTTTTCAACGGTATGCGCATAATTTAGCCGTAGTTAATAAATTTAAGGTAAACATTTAAAATGGTTAAATAGTTTGTGTTTCAATGCTGCCATTTTTTTTGTGCCCACCATTGTTTGTAATCTTGTACCTCATGGAAATGTATAACTTGAAACTCCGGTCACGGAAGTGGTTTACCAGGGAATCCCTTTACGTTTCTTCTTGTTTTCTTTAGCAATCGATTCTCGCGTCATTTTGAAATGCATTCGTATAACCTTGAGATTTTATTAATTTAATTATTTCTCCAGTTGTTACAGAGTTATAACAACAAGCATAGCCATGAAATTCTGTTGTAGTAAGTACTGGTACATCATGTCTCTCTCATCCATGCAAGAACTAAAAAAAAAAAAGATCTACACGTTGTACTTTCAGAGGTCACTTCAGAAGGGATTTACGCTTACCTTTACATAGCAACATGTTAAAAGGAAATAAACAACATTCAGTTAGTGCTGGGTGAATTGAATTTGATACTGTAGGACATCCTTTAAAAGTGCACTTTTACCGTATTTCATTATTTAGACACTTTTACTTTGCCCTGATTCTTAATCTTTTCGCGTTTACCCCGACGATAGGGTACTGTATCCAAAAATAGATTATACAAGTCCAGTGTAGTATATTTACGCTACACAGCATACTATACTAAATGCATAAACTATATTATTTTTCTTTTTTCATTTTAGCACTGAGGACCCCAAGGCACCATGGGAGAACTCCAGCAGCAGAGACCCAAGCAGTGAGCAGCGACACTAAGGCCGGATCGACAGTATGCAGCAATTCCGTGCTCAGGATTGAGCTCACCTGAAGGAGAGCCACTGCGATCTGTGTGTCTGGGCTTCACTCTCTCTCCCAGCAGAGGCCGGGTAGCGGCTCATGTGCTTGGCAAGCTGTGTGCAGAGGGGGTGGTTTAGCCTGACTGGCAGAGATGGTCTTCTGCTAAAAACCAGGTCATTTCAGGACCATGACCAGCTTGAAGCGTTCGCAGACTGAGCGGTCAGTGGGGGGATCAGTCCCCGCCACAGACGAATTCTACACCCGGCGCCTGCGTCTGCCCAATGGAGGGGCCCCACCCCCCCGCAGCGAGAGTGCCCACCTCTCAGGGTGCACCCCGGGCGTGCCAAAAATGGGAGTGCGAGCTCGGGTGGCCGACTGGCCCCCTCGGAAAGATGGAGGAGTGTGGCATGTGACCGTGGAGACGGATTCCCCGAGTACTACTGGTGTCCAGAGCAACTTGTCAGCGAAACTCGGCCACCTGATCAGTCCCCAGGATTCCTCCATGCTGCGCAACATCCAGAACACCCTGAAAAACAAAACCCATGGCAGCAGTGCCAGCAGCACAGACGGCCGCTTCCTGTCACCTGACGGGTACCTGGGCTCGCCCCGCAAAGGCATGCGCCGCATCCGCCAGCGCAGCAACAGTGACATCACCATCAGTGAGCTCGACGGTAGTGGCGAGGGGGGTGAGGAATGGGGCTCTTCTGGATACAAATGGTCTCCTATACACCGGGAGTATGGCAGCACCTCCTCTATTGACAAGCATGGAGCCTCAGGGGAAAGCTTCTTCGACATGCTGAAGGGCTATCAGGGGGACAAGCCCGACCAGCGCAGCCCGGCCCCTGAGAAGCTGGGGGAACTCCTGACCGTGGCGCAGAAGCAAGGTGGTTTTGACCTCCCAGACGGGCCCATTTCTGGGGCACATCGGGGCAGCCCCTCCAGCCGGTTGAAGGACCGTGAAAAGCACCTGAAGAGGCGCTCTAAATCGGAAACCGGAGGCGACTCCATATTCCGGAAGCTGCGCAGCGTGCGCGCCGAGGGGGATTCTTCCCGGGCCGGCTCTGATGCAGAGGACGGCAGGTCGGAAGACGGTGGTCCACCTCCCAAACCTTGGGCGTGCCAGAAAGGCTTTTCCCACTTTGACGTTCAGAGCATCTTGTTTGACCTGAACGAGGCGGCCCAGAACAGGCAGACAGCCGTCAAGCGCAGAAACACCACCACCGGAGCCTCTGCTGCAGCAGCCGCGGCCTCCACGTCCTCCTCCCTCTCCTCAACTCAGAGCGGTGCCTACAGCTCCCCATCTGGCAGCCAGGAGGAGCTCAACTCCAAGGACAACCCCAGCCTGGACCCGGGTGACGACAAGAGTAATGAACTGGTCATGAGTTGCCCCTGTTTCCGCAATGAGATCGGGGGTGAAGGCGAGCGCAAAATCAGCCTATCCAAGCTGGGGAGCATCGGAAGTGGGGGAGCCGTGAACAGCAGCGGGGAAGCCAGCCCCTTTGAGTCCTCGCTCAGCTCCCACTGCACCAACGCTGGAGTGGCAGTCCTGGAGGTGCCCAAGGACAGCCAGTCTATGCACAACGACCGCGTCAAGAGATACATCGTGGAGCATGTTGACCTGGGCTCCTACTACTACAGGAAGTACTTCTACCTGAGAGGTGAGTCCTCTGCTCTGAGACTCTGTTAATTTCATGTTTTAATCCTCCACTCTAAAGGTAAGACACTGTGGTCCCTTCAGGTAGTCTTTGGAAAGGTTACTTAAATGTGAACAGAGCAGCAGTGGAATTCGAAGACTTCACGAAGAGTTCAATGTTGCTGATCCTGTGGTCTGCAGAGATCTCCTCCAAAACTCAAGTTAGTCAGTAAATTAGAGGTTGGAGAACCACAGTTCATTGGGGAGGTAGCCTGTAATGAGAGGACTAAACAACAGCCTGCTTCAAGAAAAATCACCAGTTTTTCATGGCGCACAGCCTGTAATGTTGCCCTTTATAGACGGTAGCTAGCTCCCAAGTTTGAAAAACATGATTTCAGAAGGTTGAGCCTATGGATGTAACAAGAAGGAATAACAATTCTGAAATATTCATCAACTCTTAACCAAGAACAAAATAGATGTGGATCTATGGCTGACAAATTACAAATGTTGTATTGGTAGTTCTTAAGCTTTATAGCAGAGCTAAAATGGACATTGCATCAGAATTAACCCTGCTAGCCTGAGGTTCCTGTTCAGTCTAAACTTCACTGAGTTGCCAGGGTCTCCTTTGAAAAGCAGCACTGTGACTGTGGCATTAAGAGGCACTTTAATATCCCTTTACTGCAGGTGGGTTACTGTTACTTTAAGAGGACCATTTGTCCAGGGCTCTAGATTTCAAAAATCCACTAGAACTACTTCCTGTTTGGATGTGAAATGCCTTTTTAAACAGTTGCTGTTTTTAAAAGTACCCCTTTAATTGGACATCATGTCCTAAGATGTTTTGTAATTGTTCCTAATTAAATAAATGCGATATCATTGACTTTAGTATTAATACATTTGAGATTAGAAAGGGAAGTGATGGAACCTCTGATGTTTTAATAATTAATAAGGGCTTTTCTTTTTAATGGCCCGCTACGGTATTAGAATGGACAAAGGTTGGAAGCTATTTTGGAGCATTAAGACATGCATTATTTAATGTTATTGTACATTAAGAAAGATTGGAGATTATAACTTTGATTTAAATACAGTTGTGACTTCCAGACGGTAACCTTTCTTAAGTTCACTAAATCAGCCTTGAGCTAAAAGGCTTTAGTGCATTGGTTTCAGACTTCAGAGATCAATACACATTTCTTTATCAGATTAAATAAACATTAGCTAGTGCCTACATATCCTTAAATGTTTTTTAAATCGGTATTATTTTGGCACGTTTTCCTAACTCTAAGATACAATTACAAGTAGAAAAACATGGAAATTTTAACCCTTGACAATCCTGCTACAGACCATGTTTGACTGCGTAAGGTGTCTGGGCACGTGTTTGGGCCTTGTGTCTATTCCAGCAGGCCGAGGGCTGGTCAGTTTTGAGAGAGCCCACATTTTAAATGCATCTCTCCTGTTGGTACTTCTGCCAGCTTTCACCCCAGCGTACGTAGCACAGATGTTAATATGATCACATTTCTGCTTTTACTTGAAATTCCCCTAAACACAATCTTGCACCATCTTTTGTACTTCCTCTTATTTAACTTCACTCCAATGATGACTTAAATTGTATATGTTCTTGCTCTAACTATAATTTGTTTCTAACTAACTATATATTGTGTGAATCGATGTCTGCTAATACATAAATAGGATATTGATTAGAATAATACATTGAAAAAGAAAAAGCTTGAAATCAGTTATTCCGAATAGGAGATGCGTGTTTGAGCGCCTCTGCCACAAAATGTTTGCCTCGGATGACAAAGGACAAAGGACTTTTCCCGTCAGTACAAACGTGTATGTTCGTCCTGATTGGTCAAGTCTCATTGGTCAAATGTATGTCTTGTTCTGATTGGTCACACACCAAACAATGCGTAGCTCATTGTAGGTGTATTCTTATTGGGCAACAATAAATGTTTTTGATTGGTTCTTGTATTTGACCTTTACAGACCAGTGAGAATGATCTCGGGACTTGACCAATCAGGGTGAACATACACATTTTTCATGAAGTTTTTCATGACAGGGAAAAGTCCAGCAGGAGAAATGTATGGCACCTTTGTCACCTCCTTCTCTCTCTCTCTCTCTCTCTCTCTCTCTCTCTCAGGCATCAGCTGTAATTAGTTGTGAGTGTTGTACAATCCCTCTGGGCCCTGTTTCCCTTCACTTAGCATGTAATGAATAGGCATCGGGAATAGTGCCCAAGTTAGTTAGCAGTTCAGCTCTTGTCTCCACATGCCTCCAGCTCCTCGACGGAAGCAACACCTTTTTAATCCTTCCCCTCACTGGGGTGATTACACAAGCGAAGTTGTGCTGCAGGCCTGGTTAGGAGCCATTCAGTTTCCCCTATCTTGATTGTAAAGGACTCTCTGCAGTGCCTCCAGATCATACAATTCCCATCTCACTCCCTCGGCTCTGACCAGTCACCCTGGCTGCCTCTCAGTCCGCCAGCTCCGACCAATGAATCCTCCTCCCTCCCTCCCAGTCCTGTGACTGCAATGCCAGCCCAAGCTCTCGCCCCATTTCTCCATCGAGCCACTCAGCTTCACTGCCTCCTTGTCCCTGTTTCTCTAGCCATCACTCCTCCAGCGCTTTCTAATTGAACGGATGAGCCGTGTTCAGGCAAGGCTTGTGTCTTTTGTCTCACTGCTTCTCTCGCTTCTCTCCCTTCGGTGTGTGCGCGGCGGGCTCGCTCTCCTCTCAGAGCACTGGAATTACTTCGGGGTGGACGACACCCTCGGGCCGGTGGCCGTCAGCCTTCGCCGGGAGAAACTGGAGGACAGCAAGGAGCACGGGCAGCAGTACAACTTCAGGGTCATCTTCCGCACCAGTGAGGTAAGACGTCGCGGCCCCCAGCACTGCCCTCAATTTGAGTCTTCGGGCTTCTATTTTATGGTGGAAGTACGCTTTCAAAGCAGCAGGGCACTCTGGGTAACTGTATCACTGTTTCCTCAATCTCAGGAGCTCGTTTTTCACTTCATTCACAGGAAGGAGCAGTCATTTATAATCTAAAAAGTGGTTCAGTCTGTGTAATTGTATGAATAGCCTAAAGACAAAACCAGGCCAAGATTTTTCTGTTTGCTGCCGTATAGTCATTCTGTAAATCTGACAGCCAACACTGTGTTATGTAATCCGCTTTGAAGTGGCCATCTAGCAGAACTCTCTTGTGAGTGGTATGTCAGATGTCCACTGGTTGTATTTGACTGGCCTGATCAATGTTCCCCTTTTGGCAGTTACTCTGACCTTGGCTCAGTCTTAAATGTCTGATATTCACAAAGGAAATTTGTAGCTTGTCAATGTGTTTTCTTGTTCCAGAGTTTTATTGCTGAGTTAGGACTTAAAGGGACATTTTTGGAAAGAAATCCTTTGTTTGGGGTTATACATGCAGGGTTTAGTGTCAAATTATTTTTTCTAAATCTTGGTCCATCCATCCCCATCACACAGAGACACCTGTTTGACACCATGATGTGCAATTGACAATTATTATACTTGGCGCTTCCTTCCCAAACCAACCAAGCACTGTCCAGATAATTTGAATGCCTGTTCTCTCTTTCTATCACACTGGGCACAGAAATGCCAACATGCAAATTACCGAAAGTCTTTTTCTTGGCCAAATGAACAGTTACACCCCCCCAAAAAGGAAAAAAAAAAAAGGTTTTATGCATGGTTAATAAACCTTCACACATCCCATCTGGTTGTGGCTTCTAATATGTACATTTTATTCAGCTGGTGCTAATCTTTATCTGAGAAACTGTCCTCTGAAAATAAATAACTTAGATCTAGATACCTTACTTTCAATCTTTTCTCAGTCATTTGCGAGAAGCAGGTTCCTGCAGGTGAGACTGTCGACGCTAGCCCGAGGGTAGAGTACGTTGTCCCTCTCTGTCTGTCGATTTTCTTCCAAAAAGTCTGGTGTCAATGTGGAGATCCAGCTAACAGGAAGAGGCCCTTCACAACAGAAACAATATCCTTTTGTTTCTTGCCTGTAGTTTACAATCGGGATGTCCAAGAGGCAGACTGTTCTGCCTTCCAGCGGCACATGATATCGGAGTGACTGAGTTCACTTCCAGTTCAGCACACAATGAGCCCTCTGTTGTCACATTCAGTTTCAATGCAATCTTGTGCACCTCGTTGTTGTTGTTGTTGTTGTTGTTGTTGTTGTTGTTGTTGTTCCAAAATCCCTCCTCTATAATATATTCCAGACAGATCTTTGTACTATAGCCTAGCATTCAGGATAAATAGTTACATTAGCTCCTGCCTTTTTTTCCTTGGGTATATATCTATATATATACACATCTTTCATTCAGTCTACCTCTCATTTTCACTCTCTCCCTTCTTCCTCTGTGACTTTGCTGCAGTTGACCACGCTACGGGGGTCCATCCTGGAGGACGCAGTGCCCTCCACCTCCAAGCATGGCACGGCTCGGGGGCTGCCCCTCAAGGAGGTGCTGGAATACCTGGTGCCAGAGCTGAACGCACACTGCCTGCGCCTGGCCCTCAACACGCCCAAGGTCACCGAGCAGCTCATGAAGCTGGACGAGCAGGGGGTGAGGAGAACGTTTTGGTGTTGGTGTGTACTTCTGAAAAACATGAAAACAAGTCTAAAAACCTGGCCTCCCTGTGTGTTCTCCGTCCTCAGCTGAGCTTCCAGCTGAAAGTGGGCATCATGTACTGCAAGGCCGGTCAGAGCAGCGAGGAGGAGATGTATAACAACGAGTCCGCCGGGCCAGCCATGGAGGAGTTCCTGCAGCTGCTGGGGGAGCGGGTTCGCCTGAAGGGCTTCAGCAAGTACCGGGCCCAGCTTGACACCAAGAGTACGTTCTTTGCTGGGAAGGGGGCACACTCGCACTCTCCCCAAGCTGCAATGAATCATGGGATTGAAGATTGTCACTGGAATATGGAATCGCTTCATTGAAAGTCTAGATACTTTGTGCCTGAGGTTTAATTCAGGTTTCGTTTTAAAAGCTTCGTCATCTTTACTGAACAACTGCCCTCCCATCTCTCTCTCCACTGTGAGCTTCGGGCGAGCTGTCAATTCATTCACTTTCACTACAGTTGGCATGTACTGTAGTGTACTGTGTACTGTGTACTGTGTACTGTGGCCTTTGTAGCGCTAATGAGGTTAGGAAATGGCACCGATTTCTAATCATAGATTTAATTAGCTGTTTGTTATTTCCTCTATCCTGCCTAATTTCAACCGATCCTAAAAATGTGCTGAATGAGATGGCATCCATGGCTTCGGTCAGAGGCAATGTAAAGCTGGTAAAGGTGTGGGAATATTGGTGTATTTGAGGATGTTAAACACATTTCTAGGGTAAAGGAAATCAAAGCTGCAGATAGCCCTCTGACCAGTCTTTCGTAATTGTTTCACAGCGGACTCCACTGGGACCCACTCCTTGTACACAACCTATAAGGACTACGAGATCATGTTCCATGTGTCCACCATGCTGCCCTACACACCCAACAACAAACAGCAGGTAATGTAAAACCGCTACACGTCACTCGAGGAAAACCCTTTAGAGTCAGCGATGGTGTGTGCATAGTGAAGGGGGCTTCTGTGCTGCCAGTACATAAAAACAAAAAAACAAAAAAAAGGACTAAACTGTTTTCTATTGTTTTTTTTATTTTTATAGAAGACATCTTTAAGTGGTTGGTGCCTAACTCTTGAACTTCACACACTGCTTTCCAGTTTGTTTGTGAAATTCTATTCACACACCCCCCCTCTTTCCTCAAGTTCAATTGAGAATAGATGTAGGGAAGTATGATATAATCCAACTTTGATTGCATAAATATTACATTTAAATGAGATTTTAAATTGAACTGAGAATGTATAATAATGGGCACACAAAGTAGGTTTTCTCTTCTGACCATTGTTGAGTGTCTGCTTAAAGTGCATTGTAAATAAATCCCGTAGACGAAAGCTGACTAGAGGTTTCGTGTTGTTGCAGTTACTGAGGAAGAGACACATCGGGAATGACATCGTGACCATCGTGTTCCAGGAGCCCGGGGCCCAGCCCTTCACCCCCAAGAACATCCGCTCGCACTTTCAGCACGTGTTTGTCATCGTCCGGGCACACAGCCCCTGCTCGGACAACGCCTGCTACAGGTAAAACGCTGTGCTTTTCAGCACCAAGAAGCAGTGCTTAATCTGTATTTTATAACGTTTTCCATTTGCTATATTTTACCAATTTTAAGCCTGGCTGATTTAGGGATGTATTTTTGTATCCACTGTTCTGTTACTGTATCACTATGTGGTTGTTAAATTCTTCCAAAATAGTTTATGGTTTTAATTTTTTCCACCCAAGGGCGTTCTGGAGCCATCTTCAGTTAATAAAGCACTAACCCAAATTGAGCTTTGTTTATCTGTGTTTTATCTCTCTATCTGTGCTTCAATTAAATGCTTTGTCCCGAGGCTCTGGTGTTCTCATATGACTTGAACTGGTGAGCACAGTTCACATACAGATGGACAAAAAATACCCAGCAAATTTTTCTCATTAAGCTCTATGCCTTCTTTTTGTAATTATGCTCTGCAGCAGTTTTTTTTTCTTCCTCTCAATAGTTATTAATGGACACATTACCTTCTAGAATATTGTGAACTATAGATCTGGTGTCTGTTGTTCCAGATCTTTTTCATACCTTTGATCTGCTATTATCATAATTTGTTGTTAAAATTTACTTTCTATCAAACAAGAAAGAGTGCATTTAATGAAAAACGTACATCAATGTCAAAGGTCTTGTCCTTGGTTTGATTGAGGCTTTAGTCTTTATAAGGAGAAGTGAACACTGGAAACATTGAGAGGAACAAAGAGATGTTGTATTGCACCAGCTAGCAACAATCTCTGTGAAGTGTGTGCCAGCAACAAAAGTACTGAAGTCTTACAAAAAATGTATTGGTAGTGGAGACAAATATGAAATATTTGAGAGACCTTATGTTAACTTCATGAGTAACTGTGTTTTCAATTCATCACCTTTTGCCATTCAGTTTTGATCAATGCAGGTCAATGAGCTACTGTACGAGCCAGGTACACACAGTCGTAGGAAATTCATCCCATGTCAGCTACAAACGAGTCTGGCCTTCAGTCCAAAATGCCAGTGGAAGTGCCTTAATTGCTAACTACTTTTGATGCTATAGTTTATTAATTAAAATACAACATTAATAACTGTATTCTGCAGAATTAATTAGGTTGTAATAGAGCAAATCCTGTAATGGCAAAATTGTTCTGTAGGATTACAAAAAGGTAAACTGTGCTGGAAGCTGAATATCTCTCGATGTATCCTAGAAACACCCAGTAAAAATGCAACTATTGCCAATTCTAGCTCTGTTAACAATGGTCGGGAACAGATCAGAGAATCGGGGAGCTCTGTGATCGTAGAGCAACAACGAACATTGTCAGCCTGTCACATTCACTGTTGTTGCTCTTTTCTATGCGTCTGAACATCAAGCTAATGGAAATGCTAATTGCTAATCAGGTTTATTACGTGCTGGTTTAATTGTTCCACCGGGGAGCCTCATTCCCTCGCTAACTGCATCATGTGCCATTTTAAAGAGACAAGAAGAAACCATTACAAATAAAACTGGCTTGTCAAGTAGAACTTCCAGCCTGAGGCACTGGTTGCAGGCCAGCAGCACCTTACCCAGAAGAATTGGGTATAAACCATACGGTTGGCCTGGCACACACACAGGTTTAGTTATTCTGGCTTCTACCACAGACCATTATTAACCACAGTCCCGGTGTTTTGGCGTGCGTTCCCCTGCCGTAGTGCCCCGTTGTTCTGCGTGTGCACTTGTCCCCTCTGCAGTCAGACACCATGGAAAAAACCCAGCATCTGGAACAGCTGGAATGTTGAGTAAAACTGGTCTGACCACTTTCCCTTGATTTGATTGTCAATAATTATAACCTGCTGGAGCCAAGTGTGCGAACTGCGGTATATATGCACGGATCTCCGCGGTGCAACTTAATATGCCAAAATGTCAGTGGATTTAGAGGAGCAGCTCACAAATTAGCATAATTTGAGGTTATTCTCCATGTTAAAATCAAGATGACAGGGTTATTGCCTTTCAAGTACAAGGCCTGGGCTTGAAACCAGCTCCTTTCTGACAAGTTATCTTTCTTGGAGTTAGTGTAGCTCCAGAGTGGGCGTGAGTCCAGGCCACTAAACCATCATAGCATGCAGTGATTCTGAACACCTGGGGCCACAAGGGGCCCGGGGTCCGCAGGAGAAGATACTGAACTTGGGTCTCAATTGCTTGACGTGGGTAGTCCTTGCATTGTTCATACGGGTGACTTACAAGAGTAGAAGTCACTAATAAAATAACGAAAAGTAGGCCACTGGCCACAAGTAATTCATTTATCAAACTTTCAGAAAAATATTCCTGAATCTGACTTATATTTTGACTTGATAATCCCTTAAGTAGACTCCGTTCTGTCATTTTGAAGGGAATAAATTCCACTGGGAGGGGTAGTGCAGCTCAGGGAGAGAATCTTTTGGAAGATGTTTTTTTGGCTGAAGATTCCTACCAGCCCTTGACGAGGAAACCCACAGTTGGACAGCCTGCTAACTTACTACGCTGTCTTACTGCGTAGAGAAGAAAAACAAACTGTATTTCGATCTGTTTTTTCACAGACTTTAAAATAAAATAAAAAAAACTGTCTGGGGATGGCCTTGGCTTGTTTCCTCATGGTTTCATTGGTAGTGTTGTATGAGTATACACTGCCACTGCTTAGAAACTCAAGCTGCCTCCAGAGATTTGAAGCCCTCAGGCCTGGGCTCTGTCCAAACCTAATGACTCGCCTCTCTTGGAGACAATAGTGTGCGCCCTGTCGTTTTTTTTTTTTTTTTTCCTTCTGCAGGATCTCTGTCAAAACAAACTGGATTTAATTCCTGTCCACTGCAACCACCGAGTTCTTCGCATACCAGACAATACAGGAAGCTTTAGATGTCCGTTCCAGCAAATTAATTAAAGGAAAAGGCACAAAAAAAGGCAAAGTTTACTCTGCCTGTGTGCTCAGAGTTCCCAGCACTTGGTAAATACCATACATTTGTTGAGGTAGTATGCTTTGTACAAACTGAAGTATAAAAAGTATAGGAAGTATGAAAGAAATGACAACCATTCTCATTTCATCATATGTAGTACTATAAGGTGTTATATATTATTGGAAAATAAATGTTTCCTCCCCCAGTCAACCCCCTCTGAATCCCCTAGGAATAAATTACTTATAAATAAAGAAATATTTTGTTTTAACTAAGGAAGAACTAAGAGCCTGGGAAATATTTATAGACCTGAATATTTTGAAGCTGCACATAATAATTGCGATACATATAATACGAATGAATGAATATTTAAAGAATGAAGATGCATTAAAGGATGTGTCGGTGGAAGTTCAGCCTTTTCATTCTGTATGCTATAAATTTCTCATATCTGTTGCTCCATCTCACTGTCACAGCCAAATCTGTCATTCCATTTTATATGCTGTAAGTACATTAGTCATTGATAGCTGTCAGGGAAGAAAAAGTTTGCACGGTAAATGTTTGAAGGAATATTTTACATTTTTCTGTTGTATCTATCTATATATACTGCTCTTGATCCATGTTCCAGGGCATCAAATCCAGTGAAGGTCTTGACTCATTGTAGGATGAATCATATAGTGTAGGAGGCCATCTTCTCTATATCACATTTGCTGTGTCCCAATAGCGGCTTTACAGTACTGTGGGCTACCGGGGACTATTTTTTATAAGGAAGCAGATGCCTAGGTGGATCAGGTCTTTCCGGTCTCTGTTTCCCAAACGTGTGTCAATTAGCCATTATAAATATGTGGGTGTCAAAAGGATATAAATACTCCATGGAATTACACAGTGTCCAGTTATTTGTGATTTTAGGAGTTAAGTATCATTCTGAAAATATATACATTTAGTCTTAATTAGGGTACGGAATTTTGCGTAAACCATTACAAAAATTTGGATGAATGATTTTCAAAATAGTCTATTAAAAAAAAAAAGCTTGACATTCATCGGATTTTAAAATATTTGATGAAAAAACACTAAACATTTGGTAGAAATCATGTTTTATCCAGAAATAAAGGGAAAAGCACAACATCCACAAGGGAAAGAAATGCTCCACTAGGTTATAGATCAACACATTCTTAAATAGAAAAACATTGAGAGCTTTTTCCATTTGTTTATTTGATCTTCATCTTAGGATTTGCAGGTATAAGTGCATGTAGAATACATGGAAAAGAAAGGCTGTGTTAAAAAGAGGCTCTGGTCATAAATGAATTCTCCAAATAAACAGAGATTGAAGCAAAAACCTTAAAGCTATAATGCCCTAATACTGGGAAAAATAAAAAATAACTAACTGGCTGTTTAGTTTACAGTCAGCATTGCAAATTTTTTCCACTGTTTCTGAGAGTTTTCAGGATTAATCCAAATGTTGATATAACCATTTGGGCAGTTTTGAATCTGCCTAAATCGGCTACAAAGTGAAAATTACAACCCCTATGTCACATCTCTGTCTTTGAATCACCAAGTGCATGTATTTGTCGAGTTTTCAGCTTGTGGGTAGAAATCGTGTTAAATCGGTTAAAACCTGAACTGAATCTGAATGATAGTCTTGATATCTCATGCTGCAGCTATTCGAATGCGGAGATCCTCACTTCTAACTGCATACTCCTCTTTCCCGTTGCAGTGTCGCTGTGGCTCGGTCCCGGGATGTACCTTCCTTTGGCCCCCCTATCCCTAAGGGTGTGACTTTCCCCAAATCCACTGTGTTCCGGGACTTCCTGCTGGCCAAGGTGATCAATGCAGAGAACGCCGCCCACAAGTCGGACAAGTTTCGAGCTATGGCCACGCGCACGCGGCAGGAGTACCTGAGAGACCTGGCGGAGCGCCACGTCACCAGTACCCCCATCGACCCCTCGGGCAAGTTCCCCTTCATCTCCCTGGCTTCCAAGCGCAAGGAGAAGAGCCGGCCGTACAGTGGGGCGGAGCTGCGGAGCACCGGGGCCATCACCTGGCCGGTCTATGCCGAGGACTACAGCTGTGGCTCCGAGCTGGAGTGCCTGCTGGCCATCTCCAATGAGTTCATGATCCTCATCGACCAGGAGGCCAAGTGCGTGGTCTTCAACTGCTCCGTGCGCGATGTCATCGGCTGGACCCTGGGAAGCCCCGCATCTCTGAAGGTGTTCTATGAGCGGGGGGAGTGCATCTCTCTGCGCTCCATCCACAACAACACCGAGGACTTCAGAGAGGTGATCAAGCGCCTGGAGGTAGGTGGCACCCTGCTGCACGGAAGAGCTTGTGCTCCCAGAATAGATTTCCAGGGTTTCCAGGCACAGCATGTGACTTTCCTCTTGCCACATCAGTTAAAACATCCATTTCTGTAAACTGTACATTCATAATGTCGAGTGACAGAGGGCCTCAATTTCTTTATATATATATATATATATATAGAACTTAATGCCGATTTTAAAAATACTTGGTTTCCCAAGTGACGTTGTAACTTGAGGTCATGAACCTTTTACCAGTAAATAACAGGATATCTTTAATTATACTTTTTGCACATACTGATTCTGTACACAGGCATTTTAATTGAAGGGTTCACATTCCTCATGACAGCTACTACCTTTTATAAAATGCCTGCCTTTAGGCGGCATTTTGTTTTTTAATCCTGCAATTGAACTGGCTCTTTCTTTCCCGGATTAAAATGAAAACGGTGATATGAATGTTGAAAGCTTTTATTGTATGATTATTCTTCACTGAACCAGTATCTCAGTCCCTTGGGCTCAGTTCCAACATATAGTGGTGGAAAGAAAGGGAATGTGACTGTATATTATTTATTGTATAGGTTGATAAACAAATCAGTTCTCCTCATTTAGATTTCACAGGCAGTGTGCAGCAGTTTTTGACGCATCATTAAGCTCATGATACAAAAACATCCCCAGCGATACAATTCCACTCCTTAGCACTGGCAAATGGCACTGCTGAGTTAATATGCTCTCTACCCTGCTCCTAAAGCGCCCCCTTGCCCTTTTATTTTTAACTCGAGGGCTGTTCGATTCTCGCTATCTGGAGCACTTATTTCGAGTGCTCTACCCGTTGCCTCCCTCGCTGCTCTGCAAACGTTAGGAACAATCTGCTGACCTCCGTGGGCAGTGGACTGTGGGGTGTCATTAGTTTATTAAATACTTACGAGCACACGTGTGATCTGAGTAATATGTATGCCTGCCGGTATTACTATATTGAATTTAGCCTAAAGATTGAAATTGAGAATAAATCTTCACAAAAAATCATGGCTTAGTAGTTCAAGACGGATTTCAGGTTGCTAAGCTTCTTGCGTATGCCTCGCTGGAATTCATAATAGACCAGCTCTCCTCATGGTAAACAGTTTCCCCTTTTCCCTGGACGATTGTAGAATTGTAATCGAAGCCCTCCTGAAAGACGAACACAGTTATGGGAACAGGCTATTGCAAAATGTGCACTTTGTTTCTTTGTAACCATTTAGCAGTTAAATGGCCAAAAGGACTGCTCTTGTTCACCACACTGAAAATATAAAATTCACTCACAAACTAAACACTTTTCAGGTGGCCAAATAAAAGAGCTGCTGATTGCAACTACTGATTTTCAATTGTAATTTGTAAGGTGTATTTTCAACTGACAATATCTGTAATCAGACTGATAATAAATGTGCCTTTAATAAAGCAAATGTATAAATAAGTAAACATTTTATTTTGGACTTTTGTTGTCAGTGTATAGCCAGGTGGCACTGCATTTTGAAACCAAAAGTAAGGGCAAGGTTATTATAAACAAAACTTGGTCCGGTTCATGTAGCTCAGTAAACATTCGAGTTTCTGATAGAACGCTTTGTGTTTTCAGTTCCTGACCAAGGGCTGCGAGACCACCGAGATGACCCTGCGGCGCAACGGTCTGGGCCAGCTGGGCTTCCACGTGAACTACGAGGGCATCGTGGCGGAGGTGGAGCCCTACGGGTACGCCTGGCAGGCAGGGCTGAGGCAGGGGAGCCGTCTAGTGGAGATCTGCAAGGTGGCGGTGGCCACGCTGTCTCACGAGCAGATGATCGACCTGCTGAGGACCTCGGTGACCGTGAAGGTGGTCATCATCCCTCCCCATGATGATGCCACACCCCGCAGGTATGCCACCAGAAAAACAACACCGTGGTTTTGACTTTTATTTGACTTTTTAGAATGTATTTATGTATTACAGACAGGCTTATTACATGTGGACCTGAGGGCTAATTTGTCAACTTCAACACCACCGACTTTAAATTTGGGGTTGTTTTTGTAGGCTAAATTCATTAGACTACACTCAACAAATACTGAATCTCTCCAGAGAAATTTCATCTGAAAAATGTATGTGGCAACTTTACCCTTCCCTTGAAAGAAAACTCTTCTAGACCTCAGCATATTTGTGACAGTGAATTGATTGAACTATTAAACCTTGCAGGGGCTGTTCAGAGATGTACCGCATGCCAGTGGTGGAATACAAAGCCAACAACGAGGGGGTGCCCTATGAGTACAAGTTCCCGTTCCGCAACAACAACAAGTGGCAGCGCACAGCGTCTAGCCCTCAGCAGTCCCTCACCTCGTCCCCACAGAGCCACGCTGCCACGCCCAGCAGGGCCGTCTCCCTGGGGGGCAGTATGGGTAAAGCCCCGCCTCCGGAGAGGCCAGAGCGGGCTGGCATCATCCCTCGCAGTGTGTCCAGCGATGGGCGCCCACTGGACCCCAAGAGGTATGTGTCGGATGGCTCTGAATCTTATGAAAGCTGGAAGAGGAAATGTGCGTAGAACACCTATAGCTCTTGACTGCCATTTTGAGAGTTAAAATAAAAAATAAAAATAGAGTATTTGCTGTTTGGAATGTGCGTTTCAGAAGAACAGGTGAAAGGATTATGCCTCCTCCTGTGTTCCTTCCCATTTACCTCAGGTTCTCCCCTGGCTCTGAGAGCAACTACGCTCTGGTGTCTATGATCTCCCGCCCGCAGCACAATCGGAATTCTCCCAGCAGCCTCTCCTACTCCAGTGATACGGGCTCAGGGGGCAGCTCACACTGGCGCCAAAAATCCATGCCTGAAGGGTAAGGTCCAAACAGACTAGCTTTTATTTTTTCATTCTAGTAATTCAGGTAGACGTTTATTGTACATGCTACACTAGCCTTTTACTTGACCAAAAAAAAGACTATTTGTATTTTCTGTAACAGTGTTGGGTCAAATGTCCTACTGCTCGTGATAAAATAGTGCACATTCCCACTTTCTTGGCATCTAGTGGGCGAAGTGTCCAGAGACAAATGTGAGAAGGTTCATGTATAGTGTCAGCAGCTCTCTCTCAAGTCTGCTTCAGTGAATGACCCTCAAATGATTAAATAACTGGTATATTTTATATCCTGCATCTGAATTGTGTTGCTGGGCCATCTGTTGAATTTAAATGATCCTTTGCCATTACATAAAATAACAAGATCTTTTTATAACCATCATTAACTCACTGAGGGAAAAGGACATATTCAAAAGGCGGCAATTATCGATACTTTTCTTTAAAGTCTTAAGCGATTGTTTTCACTTTAAACGTAAAAATAAAATCGAAATGTGAGCCAGACGTTTGAAACCTCCAGTCAGAGAAGACCCCCCCAGCTATTGGGCAATCCACATGAGCAGGCAGTAGACTGAATTTCCATAAAACATTTGGTAATAAAAAAGAAAATAATAAGTAAAAGCTTCACGATTTGACTCTTCCTGCCAATTCTTTTGATATGTGAAGATATGACTTTAATACTTCCATAGCATGTTTATTTTATTTCCCACATGCTTAATTTATGTCACAAACTGTCTGATGGCTGTTAGACACCGTGTAACTTTAGTGTAGTCTACAATATCCCTGCAATATGAGTGCTCTGACTAAATATTGGGGTGCTAAAACAAATTTAGTGACTGTACTTCCGATTTGAATATGGGGTAAATTGGAAGACGAATGGCGTGTGATTCTCCACGCCCCCAAATCTGAAGTCTCAAGCTGTTTAATACAGTGTTACATCCTTATCCAGAGTCATGGATCCCAGATTACACCAATGACAAATGTGCTGTTTCGTCATGTTGGCCCAGGTTTGGGGGCAGCCGGCACTCCCCACTGTCAGTGGATCGGCAAAGCACCGGAGAGCCAAGCGGCAGCGGCAAGTCCACCCCGAGTTGGCAGAGGACGGAGGACGCGGCCTCGGGCAACACGGGGACTGGCACAGACAGATCGACACCAGGTGAGACGAGTGACACGGTGGCTTGGAAGACATGGAAGATGTTTGTATTTTTTGGGTGTTTTGTTGAAACCTTCACTCTGACTTTAAAGGTGTTCTTAGCTCCAGGGTCCAGCAAGTTCACATTTCCATATCGTCTGAAATGTGTGCACATGTATAGATAAAGCGCTTCTGCTGCTGCTTCTTAATAACTACATATGCGGTACATGTGACCCTCTTATTGGAATATCTCTCACTCCCACACACAGCTGCTTGTCAGATCGCAGCAAGAGAAGACAGTGATGCATGAGCGATGCTTTTAAGCTGCACCTGTTGGGGCTGTTATGTGTGTGACCAATAACTAAATTTACCGCAGGTTCCTGTGAGCAGCAGCACTAGTGCACCGTACAGCGTGTTTCTGAGGGAGAGAGGTGGTCCCTGGGGGTCCTTACAGGCGAATCCACCGAGTAATGTCTTCAGACATGCTCTGATTTTTTTATTATTATTATGCCAGCCAAAGAATACCTGAAACCATCCCTCAGTGCTCAATTTGACCAAGCTGGCATTTTGCTTTTGCACCACTTTATCCTAATCTACTTGTTTTACATTCAGTGTATGCATCCCTGTTTGGTGTTAACCTTTTAATATCACCCGATCGCTCAAGGTTGCGGATGTTTGGAGGGGTTCTTATCATGCTGATTGCTTTAAAAATTTACACTGCTGATTGAAGGCTCCTGTAACTCCTTGGTTCTGGTTTGGGAGTAAATACCATGCTTGGTTGTCAAAGCCATCTGCCAAGTGCTGGAATCCTGCTATTATCCCGAGAGGGGGGAGTTATATTGTCTTGGGACTGCTGGCTCCCATGTCAGGAGATATATTAATCTATGCCCCCCCCTCCATCTCTTCCACTCACACTGAGCTTTAACTTCATCTCATTTGCCGTCCATGGAATTGCCATCCAGCGTTTCACTGTTGCTAATTATAAATAGCCAACAGCGCATTCACTGTGACCAATAATAATTAAAAAAAAAAAACAGCCAAATAAAATGATCATCAGAAGTGGCTCTTTCTTTTCCTGTGTAGTTGTACAGATAACCTTTATGAGTAAATAGTGTCAAGCACTGTCACACAAGTACACCTATTTTTTTGTATTCCCTCACTCCATTAAATGTATAGATATGAAATGAGTGTTTCTACCCTGCACACCTGAGTAAAAAGTTGAGTCAGTTCACATCTCTGTGGAGCTTATCCTCAGCAAGCCCCTTTTCTTCTGTGCTGTTATCCATGGCTACACTACAACAGCCCCTTTCTTCTTTCCACAATATTTTGAAGAAGATTAAGTTATTTCCATCTGTTTTCAGACTTTTTCCACTCTCCCTCTCTTTCTCTGTCTCTCATATTTCTTTGATTTTCAAGTTTCTTTCCAGCCTCTTTTGGCCCTGCATTTTCTTTCCAATCTTTCTTCCGTTGTTTTGAGTTTTTTATGAGCTAACCACGTCTCTGTCTGCCTCTAAGTGACTTTCCTTGTTTTAATGTGGTTTTCTAACCACGGCTCTTTCCCTACAGCTGTGCTGGTTTTGGTCTTTGCCGATTACTTTTCCTTTCCTAATATTGTCTCCCATTTTTCACTCGTCTGTAGTTTCTTTCCTTTCTTCATTTCATCCCGAGCTGCTATAAATATGAATAGTTTGTACAAGCTTGATATGATTGAATCGGAGAGATATGAGTACAAGAATGGTCCTAGTGCATCTCGCTAGTTAAAATTCCCTCTTTGTAACCAGTAGTCTTGACTACACTGACTCACTGCACCCAGAGGACCACTCAGCAGGGCAGAAAGGTGCTAGGTAGTGGAATTGAGCTCCAGATATTGAAGCTTTCTATAGCGGCAGACTAGTGGGTTATTAGCAAGAACCATGACTTTGCATTTCATAGGCAACAGCTTTGTTTCTATAGTTTTTGTCTTAATATAGTGACTGACATTTACCTTTAAATGCAGGACAATGCATTATCACAGTTCAGGGAGGAATAGTTTTACTGGATTTTTGATAGAAAATTGTGGTGTTGGATAAGGTTTGGGTTTTGGCCCACGTCTGGTGACCTTTTGAGGTAATACAATGTTTTTACAATATCTGGTCTACTTTCCACACTGTAATTCAATTTCACAGTTCGGCATTACGATTCAGATTTTGTTATTTTTAGGCGTGAGGCTAATGAATTGCCATATCTGTATTAACTTACCCAAAGAGATTTCATCTTCTCGCCCACATTCGTATCCGAGGCCGAGCCATCTGGTGTCCTCCGTGCAGCCGGCGCCTTGCTGTGCAGATGTCTCACTCTATATCTCTCCTCTCTTGTATTTAGTGCAATTTGTTTCAGTTTTCGAACCTGGAGAGTCGCATAGTCATTTTGTGGATCATATTCCACAAACAAACCAGACACTGAGCACTTTATGTCCTAAGTTTTTATTATAATTTGTACTTGTTTGCATTCTTAGAGATATTATAAGTCATTATACTTGTTGCATTTCCACAAGGGGACGGTCATGCAGATTCGTAACAGCAATGGCTAAATAAACTGAAAGTGTGTGCCAAGCTGTCGCTACAAACCTTTGTATTTTGATGATTCTTTGGAATGTATCCAGTGGAGTTCCATAGGGAAACTCTATTATCCGTTTTTACCACTTTTGGGGCATTTTGGGTTATTTAAAGAAATAACAGCCGAGGCTAAAGACACTGTTGAGGGTGACACCAGTGTCTCGGGATTGATTACATATTGAAAAGCATGAGGAAAGTGCTGCTGTAGATTTACAGATTACTCACCCTGAGGCCTTGTGTTTTCCAGAGCCCCCCTCCACCAAGTCGGGCCCCCCTTACAGAGAGTCCTCCGGGGGGCCACGAATCCAGCGTCAGGAACAGGTCATCCACCTCTCTCCCAACAAGAACAGCCAGGTGAGGCCTTGGGGTGACGGAGCCGGACTCCAAACCCATCTGCCGCTTCATTCAGACCCTTTCACTGTAAGGTAAATGGACATTGTCTAATCTCAGCTCTTACCCACCCGTGTCTTCCTGTGTCTCCCAGGCGGAGGCCCCGTACTCCAGCCACTCCAGCAGCAACACCCTGTCCAGCAACGCCTCCAGTGCTCACAGCGACGACAAGTGGTACGAGATCGGGGGCGGAGGCGGCGAGCGGCCCGACTCGGAGCTCAACGGCTTCGGGGGTTACCTCCAGGGGGCATCAGCAGACAGCGGAATCGACACCACGTCGTACGGTGCCAGCCACGGCAGCTCGGCCTCCCTGCTTGCCGCCGGGGCCCCAGGGGCCAAAGAGAAGACGCCCTCTCCCTGGCAGAGCCCAGTAGAGGGTGGACGCCGGATCCTGGAACGATCCCCACCCGTGACCGAGTCGCCTGTCCCCCCGGGGACCGCTGGAGAGGGCACTGCCAAGAGCCCCACCACGTACCCCCTGGTACGGGATAGCAGCACCTACAGTCTCAGTGATGTGGCCTCACATTCCAGGTAATGTCCCTGGGCTCGCTGTGTAGCTGCTGGCAATTAAACTCAATCCCACCTTCTCTACTGTCACTTGGGTTTGAGTATTGACCTGTATGTTACATATGATATTGTACTCTTCATTAAACACACTGGCAAATGATTTTTCTTTCCTAACCTACAAAATAAGTATGCATACCCATTTCGTATCCATCAAAATATGCAGTTTGGGTGACAGTTGACGGAGCTGTCTTGTAAACAACAGAAAGGTCATTTCTGTATAATAAGGTGATACTTTCTCAGGTTTCTCAAGCCTAGAATACTTTAAATAACTGACCTCATAAAAGATCTTTACATATAATTTCCTCCTTACACGTATTTTCTCATTTTAGCATTTTGTAAACAGTTATTGTAAAATATACAGAGGCTCATGTAGTCAGTCCAAATTTGGCAGGAAGAAATAATTAGAACTGACATTGTGTTAGAATTTGTCCTTGTAGCATTTTTATGTAATTGTTTAATTATTTGTTTTTGCTGTTGGTCATTGTATATTCCCCAGCAAGGCAGCTTAATCAGACACGGTTTTAAAATTCGATATTCGAACACATAGTAGTACGACGCTTTCCTTTTTATTCCAACAATTCAGTAGATCTGTGTTCATCACACACTTGTATGTTTTGCACACAATTGATCATTTGTAAATTCAATTTCATTCTTTTTCCTATTTTGATCACTGTTATATTGTGACCAAATACCTCAGGCTTTTTATTTTATTTTATTGAATTCTTTCTCTGAAGGAATTGGCTCTCCCAATTGTGCTGTTACATAACTGACACACATCCCTGCCACTATCTCTATGCATCCTCGACTCCCCCGTATTGTCTTTATTCTGTAGCTCGCAACAGCCCTTTCCCTCCCTCGCTGTCTCAGCCTATCTCCCTTCCTGATGTAATAAAAACAGGCTTTCTACAGTAAATCAGTCGTGAAGAACATCTTGTGTCTTAAAAAGAAATAAAGAATCCGACTGCGGATCACAGTGTTCCAATTCAGCGTTATTCCTTTTATTATGCTTTTTAATTTGTGCTCATCTCGACGTCCTTCCGGTTGTATTCATCTTTTTTTTTATTTTTTATTTTTTTGAGATGTTAACCATGGTGTGTCAAGCAACATCTCTGATTACTGCCTCCCATAGCTCCACCTCTCGCGCTGCAGAGACACCCTGCCACACAAGCTGTTTTCGTTCCAGTGACGAGGGGGGGGCTCAATATATTAATGTGCATTCATCATTCTCCAGTGAAATGTCAGTCACCGCGCTCTACCCACCTAGGAGATGATGGGAATGCTAATGTTAATGCACTGTATGCTGAGCTGTATAATTGAAGCACTTGGCCCCTGCTGATGGCGGAGCCTTTCGCGTACACAGCTTGCTAGCAATTTGTTCGGGTCCTTTTTGTCCTTTACTGTGTGCTGCTGTGTAGGGACAGGTAGATCTGCCTGTAAAATGGAGCGAGACATTTAAAAAAGAGCTATTTTTAAATTACAAGTTATTAAAACTCTGCAGGATGTGTTTTTTGTATAAGCTAGAGGGTGTTAGCTCCTCCCACACATGCTCTATGTGTTTAGACTGTCATTGGCTAGTATCTCGGGGGGCACATTTCAAAAGGTTGCCAAAAGTTTACTTTTTTTTTTTTTTTTTAATCTCTCTCAACGGCTTAATTTGCTAAGCGTCCTCTTGTGTATTAAACTCCAGACTTGTCTCAAAAGGCTTCTGTTGCCTTCCTGCATGAGAATATATTTTGTGCATGCCTTCATTGCGATTTAAGCCCGTTGTGTCCCCAAGGAAAGCCCTTGGGGCGACTTCAGCCACATGCATACAAAACATGCCAGGAGTAAGAAGCTACTTTGGCAGCTTAGATGTTGAGTTGAAAAAATATATATAAAAAAAAAAAATCAACGTTTGACAGACATTTCTGCCAAGTGGGTGTATAAATCTTTCTCGCAGCTTCAATAGCGTGCTTATTATCTCATGCTCCTCGGTCACATATGGTGAGAGGAACATAAACCGGAGCACACTGCTTGTAGTGGAGGGCGTGTGGCAGGCTGTGCAATATTCAGAATTTATAGTCGGGCTCGTACATCTTTGCTGCCAATCTGTGTTCCTGGTGGATTGCTGTGCCTCACTGTACTGTTTGAGTTAATAATAGTGCTGCTAATGAACTAGCAATTAATTGTTCTCTCCTTTTTTGCACATTAGCGTCTTCAGTCCTATATGGCTCGTGGGCATCACTTGGTGGTACCATGTTTAATGCTCCGTTTACACATCAGATTGATCGGTGCTTCAGTGATGCTATAATTTCTGTGGCGTTTCTTTGCTGTGGCAGCACTCTCAGCTCCCGGCACTCGGGCAGCCCTGTGGTCCTGGGCTCGAGCCGGAGTTCCCCTCGAGAAGAGTCCATCCCCGCCACCTCCCCCTCCTCCCAGACCTCCCTCTCACCCGGGCCCAAGACCTTCTACCCTCGCCAGGGGGCCACCAGCAAGTACCTGATTGGCTGGAGGAAGCCAGGGGGCACCATTAATTCGGTGGGCTTTGGAGACACTCGGAAGTAAGCCAAGTTTGTTTGGTTTTTAACATCGCTTCTCATTTTTAGAGATTGCGTTTTTTTAAATAACCATATTGAATGGGCATGAATCAGTCGGATTGAGAACTGGAGGAATGTTTCTGTTTCACATTGTGGCTTTCTCGATTCACTTTGCTTTCAAGTGCATGAGCTCCCCCTTGTGGTTCTGAGGTTGACAAGCTTGTTCTTGTAAATTGAGCACATAAATCGATCAGAATTGACTGAATGGACCATTGTAATTGTCTTATCATCCACATTTGCATGCACTAATATACCCCCTGCTTCACTTGCTGATAATTCCTAATACTATCATTAGGTCTAACTGTGCTCACCTCAGGCGGCACCAGAGCGACGGGCCGGACGCCAGCCAGGCCCAGCTGCGCCCCTCCGTGAGGGACCTGCACTCTCCGCAGCGCCTGACCAAGTCCAGCGTGGAGGAGGACCTCAAAAAGCTCATCGCCCTGGACAGCCCCCCACCTGGGTCAGAAGACCAGCACAAGGTACAACCCACAGCACCCAGCTCTTGTTATAGGGTTAATAACTGATTTGACTCCAAAAAGTGGGGGGAAGCATTATATTAAGGCATGTTTCTACCGTTACCTGGCTTTGCACTGTCAGTAGGCCTGCAATTGGCAGTAGGACTGGGGTAGTTTGTTTTACTTCATGAGCTGTACTGAATACTGAGCAGCTGTCCCTGCAGTTCTTGTCTCCCTTCCTGATCAGCAGCTCTCCCCCTGTCCCCCGGCAGCCGTCGTTTCCTAGCACCCCCATCTGCCGGCGCTCTCTGCACCGCACCCTGTCCGACGAGAGCATCTACAGCGGCCAGAGAGACCCCTTGTTTGGCGGCGCTCTGCTGGAGCAGGGCCTCCCCAGCGACCTGCTGTTTAGCTGCTCCACCGTGCCCCGCTCCCCCACCACCCGCAACATGCCCCTGCGCCGGCCCTCCTACACCCTGGGTGTGAAGCTACATGGTAAGACGCTTGTTGCGGATTTTGTACTGCGCTTGCAAATCCATGCGGTGCTTTCTCTTGCTGGGAATCATCTTAACTTTGCCTCTGTGCCGTTCTCCTCAGGGGACCTGTCAGCATCAGACACCTCTCTGTCCGACCTCCATGACCGAAGGAGGCAGCAGCAGCAGCAACCCCTGCAGGACCCCGGCCTCATGCCCCTGCCCGATACAGACACCGGCCTCGACTGGTCACACCTGGTGGATGCCGCAAAAGCTTTCGAGGGTAAGGCTGGCAGAATAAGCCAAAATTATACCTGAAATAGACCGCCATGCCTATGCAAATTTCCGGGGGAAACCCTGGACTCAAAACTTACATCAAACCTCCTTTTGAAAAGCTGCTGTGGTTACATAAGCCTTTGCAGTCCTATTGATGAATTCTGTAGGTATAATGAATCATTACTCCAGTATCCAGGCAGTTGGCAAGCAAGCCTCATTACAAAATGCATTCCAGTCTGTAAACCTGTCCTTGATAGTCTTTTTTTTAATATATTTTAAAAATAAAATTAATGATTTTATGACACACACAGTCACAGGGACCCCTTTTCCTCTTGTGGTTTTACAATAAAGATACCCGACAATTCCACAGAGGCCTTCTGTTTTCCTCCAGGACAAAATGTTAACAACACTGGGATTTTTTTTTCTCCGTGTCATCAGGCAGTGTACCGGGATGGCATTCAACTCCCGGGTCATGTACGAACGTGTGGAGCGTGCGCTGTCCTCCTAGGGTACTGACTGGCACTGTGTCTCCTCCCTCAGACCAGCGGGCTTCAATATTTGCTGCTAAAGACGGGAAGCACAGACCAGAGAGTGCTGCCACCAGCCCCCAGCAGCCAGATCCCCAGCATAGCCCCCAGTCCAGACCCTCACCCAGGTATCTATTTTTCTTATCCGAAACCGAATCAGTTAGTCCACTGCTTTATTGGTCAGGATTTTTTAAGTCTTCACTTGAACGTTGTAGGATTTCTGTTGTAGTTGGTGCCCAGTTTTGGTGCCCGTTGTCTCTGCTGCAGTAAGTCTGTGTAGAATTGGCAGGGATGGCAGTGCAGAATGCTGTCTCCAGGGCAGGACTGACATCTCCTCCTCTCAGTGTGTGTGAGATTGTGTGCTGTGCAGCGTATTATTCGTTGAACCTTTACTTCTTTTTAACAATCTTCCTCCTCTCTGTCTCTGTGTGTGTGTGTGTGATTTAGCAGTGAGGTTCCTTCCAGCCTTGTGGGAAAAGTGAGTCAACTGGAATCAATGGTCAAACATCTTCAGGAAGACTTAAAGAAGGTAAATTATAAAATTAAATAAAAAATCGTACCATTGCTGGGTGAAGACCTCCAAGATGTTTCCGATTGCTTCGATCTACAGCTTCTCTCTTCCATGTCATGCCTGTAAAGTGTATAATTTCATCTTCTCATCTTCTTTAATCTCTTGGGATCCATTCCTTTGTCCATCTTTGTCCATACATTGCTGTTAACTAGCTAGTTCACTTTAGTGAGCAGTATGTCGAAAAAAGTAAATCAATCAACAGATATAAGGAATACCGTCTCTTCCCTGTGTTGACTAGGAGAAGGAGGAGAAGGCCCTTCTGCAAGCCCAGGTACAGAGCCTCCGAGAGGACAACCAGAGACTGCAGGAGGAGTCCCAGAACGCCTCCGCCAAGCTGAAGAAATTCACAGAGTGGGTTTTCAATACCATTGACATGAACTGAGCTGCTGGTCAGACGGACCACGAGACAGCAAGCTGGGGGGTGGGCTGTCAGAGATGGCTAGGTGTGGAAAGTGTGTCCTGTGGCTGCCAGAGCATTCGAGGAGGTGGTTAGAGATTTGAGGCTTTGTAGTCTGGTGGAGTCTGTGTACACCTGAAAGATCTCAAATTAAATCAATCTGGGCTTCTTGAAATCCAGAGCTTGCACCAGTTCCTGTGCAGTCCGCATTTCCGTAAGCGTAAGAGCATTTTATCCAGAATGTTTTGCGGAGGGAAGAGTATTTTCCTTCCTGCACAAAAAGTATTTTCAGAAATGCAAATAAAAACAAAAAAAGTAATTACAATACACTACTGATTCAAAAGCCAGAGCAATTTGAATATTTCAGCATTCACAGCTGAGTTCAAACAGGTTTTCATCAGCAAACCTATTTTTATTCCTTTGTTTTTCCTCATTCCTGGCACTGACTGCTTCAGAGGATAAACTGTTCCACAGACATTAATATCAAGCAGCCTTGTGTTGAGCAGCCTTTTTTTGTGGACATAATTTTGGACATTCACATCTTTAAGGTCTTATTAAAGTCCTCAGCCAATGAGATTGCAACAGGAGGGTAGGAGAGAGACTCATTGTGATAAATCACTTTGGATTCAGAGGAAAAAACAAAAGATTGGTTGTTTTCCAGCCTCCGTACCTAGGTAACTGTAATCCACTTCCCGAATCAGCTTTTAAGTAAAAAAAAAAAAAAAGGGGGGGTTCACTGGCAGCCACAGTAAGAAAAATAAAAACTGGAGGGAAGATTTTTGTATCTCTTTTTGTCATTGTTGTTCTTTGAAAAGGATGATTAGAGGAAATAATTTCTGACGCATCTCTGATGTTGCAGATAGAAAGCTGCTATGAAGTTTCGACCTATATATATATATATATATATATTGGAGGGGGGGACCAAGAAGTTCTATTTCCCTCTGACCATCTGGGTGAGATCTTAGTTTCTTTGACCTCATCAAGAGGTGACGTGGCCAGTGCAGTGCCTGATTGGCCTAGACAGCAGCAGTTATTTTGTAGTCGTATATCTGAGTCCACACATGCTTTTGGTGCATTCCAGCCGTGCAATCCTGCGTTGCACTCCAGCTTCCTGTCACATCATCAACAGAAACTTTCAAGCCAACATTATTATTCTGTTTGCTGTGCAAAAAGATGTAGTTTGGGGTGCCATAGTGACATGATGATCAAGTTTATTATTGGTAATTAAATTTGCACATCTGAAAAAGCAATAGAAATGCAGCTTCTGGTTATTTTTTATTTCTTTGAAGGGGTTTACTGTACTGTTCTATTCTGATTTCATGGGAACAGGTGTGTATCGGCCACTGTCAAGAACGTCTGACTCTCGGTTTCAATACTAGAACAGTGTCGGTATTACAGACGTCTCTGTGGGCTGCAGTGATGCGTTTAAGAGGTGATGTCGCTGAAAATGCCATGTGCCGCAAATATCTGCCACAAGGAGCCAAAAGAACGTTGTTTTGTTCATTTTGAAGGTGTGGATCAAATAAACAGAACATAAGACATTTAACATTTAACGTTTTGTTTCTAGTACAGGCGAAAAATATCTGAATCCAATGTTTTGTTCACCAGAAAAAATGACAACACTGCAGGGATTTTAGAGGGATCACCTGTATGATGTAAATATTTTTATTATAATATTTTTTTTTTGTCTTAACTTGGTCGAGCGATTTTCCTAGCCTGAGTTTCTACAGCTGCAGTGCCATCTACTGACATAAAAAGATGTACCATACTCCAGGAAAATCAAGTGATTAATCTTTCTGCATGTGCACATGTACTTGCTTCTTGAGGTCCCTGAATCTCAAATATCCATACATTTAAAGAACAAAAAACATTTATATATTTATATATAATTTAACTTATTCTGAAGTGATTCAACCAATAAACATGTAGTGATGTTTAGGAAGCCAATGCAAAGAAGACATCACACTTATGAGGTTTTATTTCATGTGAACAATATCAGAGTCTGGGACTCATACGACTGCACTAAAGTTCTGACGTAATTTGACAGCCTGGTCTGACTGATCGAGCTTTTCTTGATAAAGGATGTGTGGGCCGCCACTGTGTTGGACATTGGTGTATTAAAGGAAAGGATGAGGGTGCTTACAACGGGGGCTAAAGTGCATTCTTGCGTTTACATTTCGCAACACACACGCGCTTTTCTGTTCGTTTCTGCATTGCTCCCCTTGACGTCTTTTCTTCCAACCCACAAGGTTTTTAATGCAGAGCACAATGAGCCCCTGACGTTGTGAAACTTTTGTAACAGCAGGTGCCGGTCTAGCAAGAGTCGAACATCAGTAGAGATCTAAATTGGAGATTTTATTTTGGTAGTGATCGTTTATTTGAAGAGCACAGTCCTGTCATTGTGGGTGGAAATTCTGTCACATTTAAGTGTTACCAGTTACCTTTTTTTTTGTTTTTTTTTCTTCCCCAGGTCTCACACAGTATAGGTGTCAGAGCAGAGATAGGTGTGGATCATGACAGCTCCGTTACAGATGACAGTGACACTATGGGCCGCGTAATTGCAATCTAATGGTCTATTTTTCAGCAGTATCTTTCAATCTGTTTTTTTTTTGTATTTTATTTTGTATTTTACTTGAGACCTTTATAATGTGCTGTACAGAAAACATTTTTAACTAGGAAGCAAATCATACTTAGGCAGTATATGATCATGGTTTTCAGAAAATAGTCTGAAATTAAGATTAGGAAGAAACATTTTTTACTGTGGTTATAAATCTACAAGAGCATGTTTAGAGAACTGCAATCAAGGCACTTGGCTACTTGGAGGCATCACCAGAGCCCTTCAGTCACTTCTGCTCTGGTGGGCACTGCCAGGGCAGAAGGGCATTTCCTTTTAGGGAGTTATATTCTAACACTTGAATTTAATAGAATAAATAATGAAAATACAGCCTTATATAACATGCATAGTACATTCTTTGGCTGAAACGACCAATAGGGAAAAGTGTCGGGGTTGGGGGTCGATTACTGGGCTAAAAACCACAAACTTCTCCTTCAAAGTGAACGGAGTCTTCACTATATCACTCTCTCTAATAAATCATTACAATAAATGAATGCTTCTGATTGGTATAAAAACATAAAATGACTAGCATCTGTAATCAATTGAAACCTCCTAAGTAAACTTATGAAACTAATTGATAACGTGTGTTAGCAGACATATACACACCCACACACCCCTCCAGTTATTATTATTTAATTGAAATACTATTTTTTATGATGGAATAATGACTGGATAATTAATTAATTGTATCGGTATACAATGATGTTTCAAGGACCTCAAGATTAAACTGCAGTGAAGAATACGTGCCCGTCGGTTGGGATATCGTTTGGATATTGGATATAAGTGAAGCAGCAGCACAGAGATTGTATTTATTAAAATATATCCTGCATACCTGTAACGCATGAGCAAACACTTGAGATTTCTATTTTTTAATTCAAAGCTGCCGAGAGCAGCGTTACATGGTGAAGAGACCCGAATTCATAAGAAGTATGACTATTTTTATTTCATTTTTCCTTGAATTGTGACCAAGATTGGTATAGAAAGTGTTTAAGATAGTGAGAAATTGGTTCTGTTTTAGGAATCATGGGTAAATTTAACTTTTTTTTTTTTCCTCTCTCTTTGGTTTGCTGCCATTCCTCTAGTCTGAGCTTGGAATGTGTTCCTCCTCTCTTTATCTTTCATTTGGTTATCTGTTTTCCCCCAAAAGTAGGTAAAGCTGCTTTCATTTTTTGTTGCTCCAGCTCTTAAAAGTGTCAAAACATAACTTTGAAGCACCTTAGACATGCTTATACTTTCTGTGAGAATCAGCTGTCTTTTGAACCAGTGAGATCTTCTGTTTTCAGTGATTCTGTTGATGAGTTCTTTACCAATCTGCGCTTGGGCATTTCTTTAATGATTTCAGCTGTTCCAATTTGTGCGATTGCAGTTTTGCAAGAGTAATCTGCCTTTTTTGTTCAAATGAAAACACAAATTACAAAAAAAAAAGTTTTTGAAATGTGAATGTTTTCCTCTGTTTTTCATTTTTCTTTGCACATGATCTGTTTTGTACAAATGATTATTAGGAGATAAAACTAAGAAAGGAAAAAAAAAACTTCTGTGGAACCACTTTGTCTATTTTAGGTTTAATTCTGTTCTACCTATTTGGAAGCATTGTAGTGGCCTCTGTTTTCATAAACGAGTCAGTAGACATCATTAAAGCTTGATTTCTATTTGTGCTGCCTTCAAAAATGCTACTTTGGGTATTTTCTGTATTTTTTTCCAAGTGAAAATGTCTTAAAAAATAAAAAGAAAAAAAAATCTTGTTTGAATTATATGCACACTTAAAGAATATAATTAACAAAGTACTGTTTACATATTCAATGACTTTCTTTTGTAAAATGTAGAGGTTAAAAAGAAAATAAATTTGCAGTGATCACAGTATTAAAGTTTCTTTAAAAAATAAAAAAAACAAATTGCCGTGCTGTAATTTTTGGCTGATGAGCAAGATCTCAAGATGGTCTTGAATGCCTGGGATAAGATGTTTTTGCAGATGCTGACAAGGTCAATAAATTAATTTATATTCCATTAGGAATGCTTGAGTAGACGTCTCCTGTATTTTGATTGCATGATAATACTTGAAGCTCTTAAGTGTCTTTCTTTCTTGCTTTCTTTCTGTAGATGAAAATCGTACAACATTTTAAGCATCCTAAAAAGATTTGTATTTTTTGTTGTGTTTTTGTTTGTTTTTTTGGCTGAGGAATCCATTTTGCTTCCAGCATGCAATATCTCGTTTATGATGTTAAGTGTATTCTCCATAGTGACCACCTGATACATTTATCTTGCCTTCTGTAATCAGTGAACACCACCACAGATATCGATGTAAGACTCCTAAGAGCACTTTTGTGTGTTTGCGAAGGAACGGTCTTGATTACAATCTTAACACATTCACTTCCTGTCAAGGGGCAAAACATTTTGAAACTACACCGTCTTACTGATATTAACTACTATAAAAGCATGCAGGCACCATTAATGCTGGAAATATCCGGTTTCACAATATCACAACACATACTAACAGTAGAAACTAGTGATAGTAATTTTTAATATCCTGCGACCTCTCTTTGTGTATAGTGTATATTAAATATCAGGAAACCAGGCTGAAATTAAAACATTATTTGATTATGTTCATGTGGTAATATTTGGCAGAGAAGAGCTCACCTAAAAAAAAAAATCAACAACATTAAAGTCTCCTTTCAGAGCATAAAAACCTCTGGAATCAATGTTGCTGATGCAGTTTTCTTGCCGATCTCAGACTGTGCTAGCGTGGTCGTTTTGACATTAGTCCTACTTTTGATGCCATTGATCACAATACATCATTGGATTCTTTCAGCTCCATGTAGGTGTTTCAGGGAAATGACTAGACTGGATTACTGGCAATATTTTTCTATTTTCTAATATAGTGGTGGGATTTTTGGGAGTTTTGGGATTACCACTGCAGGGGTTATCACCAGACCGTATTTGGAAGCTTTTGGTTTTTATATAGTTGATCCTCATATAGCAGCTCCACAAAATCTATGCAGTCCAATCAGATGTACGGAAGTGGGCGAAGTCTGATTTGAAGCAGATTTCTTGGCAAAAGTTCTTGCAACGGCCGCCCATCATCTCGGAATATAAATCCTCATCCGATGCAAGCAATCAGTCCCAGACCAAAGGTGAGGAGTTTGATTGTTGTCTGTGTTTCAACCATTTATGTGTGTAATGTTGTAAAAAGGTCTCTCTGCACTACAAGAAATATTACTAAAGTACTGAACCAATTTCGTTCCTCCCAATGTCAGACCCTGAAAAGTTAATTCCTCTCACCGGGACTTGATAGCTGTAATGTTCTTTTTGAAGGTTTCTCAAATCGAATTGCTAATAATCCCTCTGATGGCTGTAAATGCCTCTTCCCGGGACCTTCCACGACCAAAGGGATTTTCCAATTGACCTTAATTGTGACCTCCTGGCGCTGGTTAAAGGGGAAAAGTTAGTCTTGGCTTTCACTGCTTAACCTACACCTGAATAACTTTGCCCTACAATGTCTGCCCCCTCTGTTCTGTACTCTGAGCAGATCCCCCCCCCAGTACTCTGCCCTAGTCAGAGTCCATTATTTGGAGGAAGCGCGCTTGAGGTTCATTAATTCTCCATTACTTCACGGAAATGTCATGGCGTTTTTTTTTTTTTGTTTTTTTTTTTTTTTCTCCTTTCCCTCCGTTCTTTGTATAATGATTCTGACCTGCGTATGTGTGTGGGGAGGGGGTTGGATGAGGAGAACGATAATTATCATTGGCAGATTAGAATAATGAGGCCTGCTTAAGCTGCATATCAAGCCATTAGAGACTGCAGTGTCGCCACGATGAAGTTACTAGCGAGGGTAGAGGAAGGCAGCACATACTGCTAATGGAGTGCTACTGGGACAGACAGGGCCCAGTGGAGGATGACGTGTGTGCCTATTCCACAAAAGCATGTATTTCCATGTTTTCTCAAATACCTTTTTTCCTCCAAAGAAATGTGCAATCTTGTCCATTTTATGTATGGATTGACTGATTTAAACGGCCTACAGAAGTACAGTATTGGTGCCTGGATTGTAGCATCGAAGTAAACGACATGGACGACTGTCGTTCAGGTGAATAAGCGATATCACATGATTAATCTGGACGTTTCTAAGCCTGGTATTCATTTATTTATCACAGCTTTTCCCCCCATCTTGCAGAGTCTTGCTCGAAGAGTCGTTTAGCGTGTGTGATCTCCGTAAGCCACAGTGGTTTGACATCCATATCTTTCATTAATATTTATATCAAGAAGCACTGAGAAGGATAAGTAACTGATGCTGCTGGCTCTGATCACCGATGCTGTCATTCTGCTCATTTCTTTTATTGTGTGTGTGTGTGTGATGTTTATTATCTGGCAGAGCTCTGAAAATGTCTTGCTCTCTTTCATCAATCTTTACAAGCACAATGAATGAACTCTCTTGAAAAGATGGCAGTGAATTTTAAAAAAGCGGTGCCGAGTCAATCGTCAATTTTGTCAGTCCTATACATCTAGGCTGGAGGTTAACAGATAAAAGCCCCCCACACCCACCATCACCATATGGAAGCTGAAAGAAGGAGAGGAGAGCCGTAGGAAGACGTCGGAGTTCTAGAATGCACACTAAATTTATATCTGGTTTCTTAGCAACACAGCTCTCATCTGAGACGTAATCATGCAACCACCTCTGATTAGTAGACAAGGCAGCTCGAGAAGTGAAGATAATGACGCAGCAGTTGGGAGTGACGCAGTCTTTAATTAACTTGAGCAATAAAGTGTCATATCAGAGAAAAATAAAATAATTATTACATAAAAAAAAAAAAGTGTCTTCATATCAGTTTCCCTGCCTCAGTATGCTCTTGGGAAACATCACACCTAGGCTGAAGCAGGTTTGCTAGTCATTAAAAGTAACATCTTGACGTTGTTGACAAATTTGAACTGTGATCCTGCAGTGTGTTTAATTGTTTATTTGAAATCTCACACTTTTAGGTGTAGGCCTGTATCGGGGTTTGCTATTTTGTTTGTTCTGGTATAGGATGAAATGCTGGCCTCTGAATGGGCAGCTGGCAAGTTTTCCTACAAGACTCATACATAAATTATACATGATGCATTATTTACATACATTACATACATTATGCTCATACATAAGTTATCAATCTGGCCAATAGAAAGTAAATTGTATTTGATAGCCAAGTTTACTAACCAGCCATGGAGATCTCATGGAAATGTGATCGGAAATTATTATATTTTCCTTAGGAGATGCCTGTATTCAGTATCTTGCTCAAGAGTATAACAGCAGTGCCCCCCACCTGGGATTGAACCCATAACCCTCCACTCTTCACTTCATCAGCACCCCCTTCCCCCAAGTGGATACAAGTTTCTGAACTATTCATGATCAATATTTCATGCAGTCCTCACATATGATTTCACTGTCCTGCCATTATCACACCGGCCATCCTCTGCCCCAGTGATAAAAGGCGCCAGTTTTTACAATTGACCTACAGCAGTATGAGACCCCACTGTTGAAACCCTGTTTGAACCCCAGCTTTTGTGGGATCGCGAGAAAACAGCGATCAACCCCAAAATCAGTCGACGTGGCAGAGAATGACCGCAACCGAAACTCACCCCTTCAGACGCCCGATCTCGCCTGGGACTCGATCTGGACTCTCACGTCCGGGGCCACAGGGACTGGGGCCTCCGAGCGGCGAGTCCGGGGTGTGGAGGCTGGGCTGAGCCCGCTGAGCCGCGCCTCTTTCCCCGAGTGGAGCTCCGCCGAGGCGCCGGCGTCACGGGCACAGGTGGGCCGCTCAGGCCGGTGAGGGACTCTGCGCGTCAGGCAGCGCTTTGCACCGAGACATAAACCCGGCGGCCGGTTTCTGAACATACAACACATTTTCATTCAGACCCTGAGTGTTTTGCTTCATGGCCAGCTGCTCTGAGACCCGTGCAGTCTGCGTGTGAGAGACCGTGCGCATTGTGTGCGCTGTGAGAGGCCAGTGTATCAGCTACACGGAGCACATGTCTCACGGTACGTGGGCTCTTTTGGATTTTATTTTGCCATTCAGTGTGCTTTATAAATATACACTTTAAATGTAGCTTTTGCAACGTAATAAAAGTGGTCTGTTTTAATGGTGTTTCTGTTGGATGTCGCACTGTTGTTGTCCTCGCCTGCTTTGGCGTTTGCGCGCACAGGGGGAGTCGTGCGGTCGGGCTGTGCAGGCAGGGCTGGCTGAGGGTTGAGCTCACGGCTGGGGGTCGGTGCTGTCCAGACCGCAGCTCTAGACCTTAAAGTTCATCTGTCTGCTCTGTCCCTGGACTGCATTACGTCTCTACAGAGCAGCTTCACTGTGTTCGTTAAAAAGAGTTAACTCAAATGAAAACAGTAGAATATATGGTTATGTATGATAGGGATCAGGTGAGTATGGTTTTGTAGCATTTTGGATATAGGTGTATCTGTGGTCCATTTGGTCTCATCCAGAGTGGTCTTCACTGATGGATTGTGGGGGGCTCGGTCTTTTCCATCCTTCTTTCTCTAGATTCCCTACGTGTGATGGCCAGGTTTTGTTTTTAAGCCCGACACCCCCTGTGGCTATTCTAGTCTTTGGATGAGTACTCATGACTGAGAAGGAGGATTGGTCTGTGACTTGTAACATTGCATGGGTCTTTTCCAGGTTTGTGGATCATTGTGACAACTGCAGATTTCCAGGGAATGGGAAAGTGACCATGGGTAAGACGTGAGGTGAAAAAGTTAAGGAGGAGATGAAGGTATTCATCAGGTGCTTGCTTGATGAGTGTACTGTCAATATTGTGTTCCCCAGGTGCTTTGTTTTTCTCTTTTTTTCAGATGAATCTTTGGTTCTTCAGCGGTGACATGTCAGGTAAGAAGGTGGGCTACAGGTGTCGGGAGAGACTTATCTGTTGAGTGTGAGGTAGGTATTGTTTTCTGCATTTCTTTGTATATAATATTGGTCAAAGTGTGGATCATTAAGCAGTGACTTTATAACAGTAAGTGATTGGAAAACATAAATGCCTTGAATCATACTAATTCAATACCTTTAATAGAAGTTGATACGTGGCGAGACACTCACTCTGGTTCTGATACTGAACGGTGGGGCTGTGGGCTTGGATGGTTGCGGCTTTAATCTTTGTGTATTGTATTCTTTAGTGACATTGACAACAAAATAATAAAAAATAATAATAATTGAGAATTAATCCTACTGTTGTGAATTCAACAAACCACATTTTGCACACACACACACACAATACATCTATTGCAGATCACCATTTAACCAATGCTCTGTTTAATGGTTTGTAAAATGGGTCCCCATCTTTCACAATCTGCTCGTTTGCAATGACTGTTGGCAGATGTGTCTTCATTGGGTTGGCCAGATTTCCTAGGCAATTAACAAATATGCCTGGTTTGGAACTGAAATTAGGCTAATATCTATCCATTCAAATAATAAAAGCTGATTGTTTTGTAGGATCCTATTTCTTAGGCTTACTGATCATTTTAGCCCCCCCCCCCAAAGAAAAATAAGCTAAACAAACAAAACAAAACAAAGCAAACCCATACCCAACACAAACTCACTTATTCTCACCAATTTTAAGTTACACTGCATATCTTAAATAACTTATATCTCAGACAAAGTGACTTCTTAAAGCTGTCTGTGTAGTGGTGTATATCATTGAAGCCATCATAAACCGCTTTTGTCCTGTTGTGCACAATTTATAAAATAAAAATAAAATGAAGAGTAGTTTCCCTACATCAAATGTCTGTTTCTTATGACAACTTGTGCATTTCTGAAGAGATTTCCATTCGTCTCCACAAGTGGCTGCTTTGAGTGAGGCCGCGGCGCAGCCTAGTGCATTAAGACATGGCAGTTAATCTCTAACAGTTGTCCTAGTTTATGCTTAATTTGCTGACTGCTCTCCTTTGCTTCATAATGCAATCTGCTGAACTCACAGATACGCCATGAGAGTAAACACATTAAACGGACTGCATTGATGTGAAATTATTGTGGTTTGCACAACAACAAAGTTCAGGTACTTCTTAAGGATTGATCTCTACTCTGCTTAAGGGTCTTGATCTATCGTTTCGTTGTTTTAATAGATGCTAGCTGTCTGTCTGAACCTTTTAGATGTGAAGATGCTTACTGATTTATTAGTTGTACACTAAAAACACATTATGTAGTTACATCATATATACAGTGACTGAGTGAGTGTGTGTGGGTATTATTCATTATATCAGAGTTTAACTTCAGAGAGTCAAAATATGTACAGTACTGTGCAAACATTTCAGGCAGGTGTGAAAAAATGCTGTAAAGTAAGAATGCTTTCAAAAAGAAAAGAAAAAAATTGGGTGGTCACACCAAATATGGATTTGATTTAGATTTTTCTTCTGTTCAGTCACTTTGCATTTAGTTAATTGATAAATATAATCTATAAACATGTCTAGCATTTTTTCACACCTGCCTATAACTTTTGCATAGTACTGTATAACCTAAAGCCAGGCCTAAAGGTTTTCAAATTGATTGTTGTATACAGAACTTTGCTATATACACTCACCTAAAGGATTATTAGGAACACCTGTTCAATTTCTCATTAATGCAATTATCTAACCAACCAATCACATGGCAGTTGCTTCAATGCATTTAGGGGTGTGGTCCTGGTCAAGACAATCTCCTGAACTCCAAACTGAATGTCTGAATGGGAAAGAAAGGTGATTTAAGCAATTTTGAGCGTGGCATGGTTGTTGGTGCCAGACGGGCCGGTCTGAGTATTTCACAATCTGCTCAGTTACTGGGATTTTCACGCACAACCATTTCTAGGGTTTACAAAGAATGGTGTGAAAAGGGAAAAACATCCAGTATGCGGCAGTCCTGTGGGCAAAAATGCCTTGTTGATGGTAGAGGTCAGAGGAGAATGGGCCGACTGATTCAAGCTGATTGAAGAGCAACTTTGACTGAAATAACCACTCGTTACAACCGAGGTATGCAGCAAAGCATTTGTGAAGCCACAACACGTACAACCTTGAGGCGGATGGGCTACAACAGCAGAAGACCCCACCGGGTACCACTCATCTCCACTACAAATAGGAAAAAGAGGCTACAATTTGCACAAGCTCACCAAAATTGGACAGTTGAAGACTGGAAATATGTTACCTGGTCTGATGAGTCTCGATTTCTGTTGAGACATTCAGATGGTAGAGTCAGAATTTGGCGTAAACAGAATGAGAACATGGATCCATCATGCCTTGTTACCACTGTGCAGGCTGGTGGTGGTGGTGTAATGGTGTGGGGGATGTTTTCTTGGCACACTTTAGGCCCCTTAGTGCCAATTGGGCATCGTTTAAATGCCACGGCCTACCTGAGCATTGTTTCTGACCATGTCCATCCCTTTATGACCACCATGTACCCATCCTCTGATGGCTACTTCCAGCAGGATAATGCACCATGTCACAAAGGTCGATTCATTTCAAATTGGTTTCTTGAACATGACAATGAGTTCACTGTACTAAACTGGCCCCCACAGTCACCAGATCTCAACCCAATAGAGCATCTTTGGGATGTGGTGGAACGGGAGCTTCGTGCCCTGGATGTGCATCCCACAAATCTCCATCAACTGCAAGATGCTATCCTATCAATATGGGCCAACATTTCTAAAGAATGCTTTCAGCACCTTGTTGAATCAATGCCACGTAGAATGAAGGCAGTTCTGAAGGCGAAAGGGGGTCAAACACAGTATTAGTATGGTGTTCCTAATAATCCTTTAGGTGAGTGTATATGACACACTAAGAGCTCCTCTGGTGAAGGTGAAAGAAATAAGATGGCAACTCTTTATTCAGTGAAGGTCCATGAACACAGATCGACCTTCACATATAACATTAAGAAAATGTTATTTAATGTTATTCAGAGTAGGCGAGAAAGAGGCTAATTATATATTTATATACATGAACAGGGAATACTCTGACATGATTCATGCTTTCAACAGATAGATTCTGTTAACATAATATATACATTGCAGTATGTGTATCAGTAAACACAACCAGCGGAGATTAATGCAAAGTCAGTGGGAATAAAAGAGTATTCTGGATGGAAAGAACATTCCATAAAATGCAGTTTGATATATGACTTCATCCTCTAACACACCTTCCCTTGATAATACCCAGTGTAAATCCAATTAAGGGATTTCTGACCATCCTTAATTTATTAACTTTTGATATACTTTCTACTTTGATTTAATTACATCCATTTGTATAATCCATGTTAAAGGTTATCACTGTGTATTGAGTTACCAGGGTCACCAAAAGCAAAGCACAATCCAAACCCCAACGTGCTCTTGCACAACTTGATAAAAGTTTAAGGACGGGACTGGAATGTATTGATTAAATCCTGAAGGAAGGAGCAACAACATTAGGGAGTATGTATAGCAATCTGCAGTCTACGAATAACTTTTTCACCTCTGTGCTGCATTGCTTGTAAGCCCCTGCTACTATTATATAAGTTCAATTATATAAATTGTAACAATGCCAAACTTCACATTGAAGTTCTCTGGTGAAATGGTTTTGAGATTTAATAATTCTGTACATCTGTGGCCGCCCTTTCAGTTTATTTACTCTGCCTCAGGTATACCTGTCAGTTACTGCCTGAGTGAGAAGATTAGGGTCAAACCTGGGCAACAGGGAGAGGAATGTATGGCAGGTGTCAAATTGAGAAGACCGAAGGACTGCGTTTTTTCAGCCTGTCACAGACTATTATGTGGAGGCGAGGTGCTCCACTTCTGTGGAATTGCCAGTGGTCCATGAGTTTTAGAAACATGCTGAAGTGCCTGACATTAGCTAAAGGGCACAGGGCAAGTTTGAATGCATCATGAGTTTTGTCAGAAGACCTGACAGCAAATCGGGTGGCGGACGACTCTATCTGCAAGAAGAGAGAGAGCTGGCGTCAAAAAGTGCAGAAACAGTCCATGAGCAAGCCTGTGGTGAACTTGAGGAGATGCGATTAGTAGGATATTAGAATGCACAACAACCCTCTGTGCTCTTGTACATGGGAATGCATTTAGGCTGAAACATGTTTTTCCTTAGCAGTGTGAAGTGTGGAAAATCTAACAAAAAATAAATTATGAATTCGGTTCTTTTTTTGTTAAATTTGATCTGATTCCTCTTACTTTTGAGAATTTATATTTGTATTACCATAATTTATATATATATATATATATACACGTTTGGAAGGAATAGACCCACTGATAACTTTGGTTGTCTTTCAATTCGAGAACACATGGTACCTCATACAAAACATTTCTCTATCAAAGCTGCCTATAGGCCCGATCGTGTGTCACACAAACAGCCCCTTCCTGTCTCCACTTTGTGTAAATGATGACACACGAACCGGAACTTCCTCTTTGCCTTTTCACCTTGGGGACCTCTGGACATGACATTAAATATGAGTATGATGGAAACTTCTGTGAAGGCTGATGTGTTATTGATCTAAATTGATTACCCTTAAGTAATTTAGGCACCAATGACATAATCAGCACAAACTTGCCTTTTGTGGACCTATCAGCATGGCATTATATGGAAAACTTATTTATATGGAAGATCTTCCATGTTAAATGGCTTTGGATTGGCTCCGGACAGTTGGCTAATGATGTAACTGAGATGGCACTTGTAGAATGCAGTTTGCTTATTAATAGACTATAGAGATAAGGGAGAAGCAACATTTAACAGCACCAATCTGGGAGCATAAAGGGTTGCTACACCCTTGTCAGAAATGCAACAAGACACCCAGCTCTCATATTGACTTTTCCTTGTTGATGATGCATGCAGTGCAACCGTCTTGATTTGTGTTTGGTTTTATGTTGATTTATTATCCTGCCAACCAAATCTCTTTAAAATGAGTTTACCTTTATTCCACAGCTGTTAATGCCAGTTGTCACATCTATTAGGATTTAGTTTCCAAATTCAGACACCGGGAGATTATTCATGTGGTAGAGATTGAGACTCATGTTGCAAACAATTGCTTTCAGTTTCGAGTAAAGACCTGATTTGTTTGCTTTCCCCCGAGTCTTTTGTTTGTAGATCCTCTTCTCTCAAATAGGGATTTAATTTGTTTTCATTTCATATTATGTAGTCCCCACTTCAGATCCTTATTATTGCACTCATTTCTGTGACTAGCTCACATGTTGTATTTAAATATTACATTACAAAAAAAATTAAAAGCAACAGACACAGCATCAAAAACTATGCTAATTCAAGCATGGAAAAACAATCTTCTCATATCATTATGTCTTTTCATAAGAGCTGTTGAAATTGAGTTTAAATGTGCATCTCTTCCAAAAGATTAGCATGTCCAGAACTAAGCTCGTTTTAGGAAGAAAAAGCACAAATTTTATGGTTCTATTTGCCTGGGTTTTATTCACGTAGTCATGTAAGGCGCCTCAACACCTTCCATTTTCTCCAGCAACATGCAAGAATTAGGGATTTTATCTAGTTAAGCTATGCTAAAATTAAACAAGAAAATAGACAAATTAAATGAGTGTAGTTCAAACAATATATTCGGTATTCAAAAGTTACAATAGCATTTTTGTATGGTCTTTTTTAATTTTGTCAACAATTATAATTCTTTTCCTGGGATACTGCCTCTGTGACAAATATATACAAAGCCCTGACAGTAACTAACTAAATTCAAATGATATATTGTGAGTGAAGCAATAGAAGCTGAAATTATAATTGTGAAATACATACAGCTGTATTTTAAGACTTCATTATTGCCATTGGGGAAAGAAATGCAATAATATTTCTCCAACATGACTTTACCCAGTCTGAATTCTTGAGGAAGATCTTGTACACCAACACTCTGGTTAAATACATTCTCAGATGTTCCTCCTTTAGGATTTAGAGCATTAGTACTTCTCATTATATTACTTATCACACTTAAATCTTGAATCTTTTATATTAATTATGTTTCTAGTTTCACCAGTCCCATAGGTGGGAAGTAGTATGTTTGGAACTGTTTAAATTAGTCCCACACTATTGCCACTGTACCGGCAAGGGCTGATACCTTATTAGTGTGGTCCCACTTTCTGAAATGAGATGGTAATGGAGGAGCAATATTAAGGTACTCTGCTGTTGTCTGACACAGTTGAGGAGATTCCTGCTGCGCAATGTTGAGCTCTGAGAAGTTTAAACTACATCAAGCTAAGGTGACTGCAGTGAAAAGACTTGGACAAAAGTCTGCAAATACTGTGCCATACAGCTATGTATGTATCCACGTATCTACCTATATATATAAATGCACCCACAATTAGGTCTAAAGTTAGTATTGTAACTTATAATGATCTTATTCTTGTTGTGTGTTGGATAGAGAGTGCCCTTTTTACAATTAACATATACACCCTACGAATGTGGTTAGTAAAATCATTATAAATGGTTCACAAATGATCCAGAAATATATATAGTATTAGAAGCAAAGCCTGCTTATCAAAGTTTTAATAATCATGAGGTTATAAAAACAGATTTCAGATGATTACAGGATTACGGGATACTGGGACATCAAAAGCTGATCTGATTATTTGGTATGCTCTTGGAGGAGACAAGGCTACTAGCTACTGTGATGAATAAAACTGGAAACCGAAGAACAGCTGCAACACTTTGTATTGATTAAGCGGTGGTGGTTGGGAGGAAATGAAAGGAACTGCATCACCTGGCAAGAGAGGAAAGGAGCTGTTGAGACATCCTAATCAAATACTCTGTGGCTTGTCATTCACTCTATGGTCAATTATTCTACAGCTTGTCATTCACTCTTCAGTCAATTACTCGAAGGCTTGTCAATCATGTAGTAGTTTTCCACTGAATACATAATTAGAGTAACTTGGCCCAGAACTACACTTGGAAATCGGAGCTTAAGCTCTTCCGTGTCCTTCATATTGAACTCTTCCCAGTAAATTACATCCAAATAATGAAATAATACATTCCTGCCACTCAACAGGAAATAAGCAAGCATAAGCAAGCACACATGTTATTCTGCTGTCTGCTGTCCTTGGTGCTAAAGGTGAAGGTATTCATGCGGTCTGTCACAAGACCCTCCTCTCTACACAGTATCTTTTATTCTATTTTTTCTCATTCATTATATCTAGGAGGATGAAATCACTCCAATATCCCAGGGACTGAAATTGGGTTTTAAGTTTCCTCAATTCCCATTCGTATCCTTTCCCCAGATGTGTAGTAATCTCTATATTACTTTATTTCCATTTAATGGAAAATGTAAAAAATGTTCCTGTTATTGCAGTTTTTCTCTGGTGTGAATGTTAGTATGTTTAGAAGGGCTCACCACAAATCTGCACAAAAGTATTTGCATTCAGAAGCAAATACAGGTATGTTATTAAAACAACAAGCATTTTTTAAATTAGACGTAACATTGTATCAAAATGTGCCACCATGTAAGTAACATGGACAGATTGGCAGCAAGATCAAATAACATGGGGGTTGATTGATTAATTTCATCAGTGGGGTTTCAAATTAGTTTTACTTCTCCATGTAAGGCACATTTATAAAAGTCACTATTTACAGTGGTGTGGGTTTTCATTTCTGGATTGTGAGCTGTGTGTACATGTGAAAAACATCCTTAGGGGGTCGGGGGAACTCATTGTAATAAAAGAAAAAAACATTTTCTTCACCTCCCTCCAGGGAACAAATTACTTCAGCCATTTCAGTTCCACTGGACCCAGGGCTCCTTGCTATTATATGACACTGAGAGAAAAAGCTCCATGTGGGACTGCTGCAAATGTCTACATTACATTTGTGACAATTGGATTAGCAGGCTTGCCAACTCGAATTTGAAGTAAAATACAAATTAAATGCAATAATTCCATTTTTTTTAATTCCTCAAATACCATGAAAAATTTAGATTTCAAATTTAAACTGCTGTATTTGTATCTATTTGTTTTTGCTCTGTTTATTTGCACATGTATTTTATTATTGTAGGTAACTTCACAAAGTCACAAAACAGGAGATGCTACTCAAGAGTGACAAGAAACTGTCAATGTTAGCAATACAGTACCTGGTTTATAATACATACCTTAGTAAAAGCCCTTTCTCAGTTGGAAATACAGCTTTAATTTGGGAGTTTCTTTTTCTGTCCTACTTAAGCCCATCAAACTGTGCAATACCCATTGACTATGACACCATTTTATTTAGTGGCCATGAATAATACTTTGAAATACAAATTTAGAGGTTTGGCCAATCTATATCAGTCAGCTCACAACGATTACAAGTTTAATATTTTGCTATTTTGCCCACTGTAAGATGCCCACTTGAAAATCTCAAATGATCACACCGCATTCAATCTGAAAATTGTATATTGCCTTCATGTCACTGCAATGCACTGATAAAAGCTTAGAGTTGTGTTTTGTATCCCCCATGCTTTAGAATGTCTTATGAGATATTTTATAGTACTGGCATTTCTGATGCAAACATGAGGAAAGTACTGAAGTGCCCAGTTGTGAGAAGTCTTCAGAAAAGTCCTTGAGGCATAACGCTGTGCCCTGCTTAAAGTGCTTTCTTTCAGATAGACATCTGCTCCTTAATATTTTTGCTTTGGTAATACAGCCCAAATATTGGAACTTAATTACTATCTGAAGGTTTTCAAATTACCATCTGAATATCAGAGGAAAGGGGTTGGTGACTTTCTGTTAAATTATGTTTAAAACACATCCAAAATAGTCCCATGCTGCTGATGAGGACCTGAATTCAAGGCTTTGCTTTTGTATTGTCTTGGCTAACACTGAAGACTAGAGGTATAAGACAAGATCAGCTTTCAATTCTACTATCTGTTTTTGCATATGCTGTGCATTTCATGAAGAAATAAATAAACTGTTTTATTGATATATATATATATATATATATATATATATATATATATATATATATATATTCAGTACAGGGTTCTCCCACTAAACTATGGACAAAGATATGATATCCAGAAGTTCAAGGAGATTGTGGCTTGGGGTGTCATTCATTCATTGTTTGAAGAGTGTGAGATTTTTTTGCAATCCTAGAGATGTCACTGGACCTCTTTGCACGGAGGGCTGCCCTGCGATCTGCACTCTTATTGAAACTGAACGAGAAGATTTATATATACATACATATATATATATATATATATAAGATTCTAATATATCATGCTATCCCTTTGAATGTTTACACAGTGTGTGTGTGTCTGTGTGGTTGGGGAGTAAAAAAATACTCCTGTGCATTTAAATGAACACCTTGTTTGACTGCCTTATAAGCATCTTAAACCACACAGAAAAATGGCCAATCATGTTGTACAGTCTTACAAATGTGTGTCTCCCCCCACTCTTGGTGATTTGTGATGTTTCACATATTCATTTTAAACTTAGCCCAGTTAATGCCTGAATCGTCATTCCCATGTAAAAAAAATATTCTTTATTTCAGCATCAGTGGGCGCTGCTGTAATATGTTCAGAACCTCTGCCCTCCTTTTCTTTTCCCACAGCATCCCAGCATTTCTCACTCTCTCTCTCGCTCACTCTCTCTCTCTCTCTCTCTCTCTCTCTCTCTCTCTCTCTCTCTCTCTCTCTCTCTCTCTCTCTCTCTCTCTCTCCTGTTCTATAAATTCTCTGTTCCCAGAGAAGGCTTTCTGTGCCTGGCAATAGAGAGAGACTCTGAGGGAGGCATACTTCAGCCGGCAAGCTCTCTGACTCTCTCCTCCTCTCTCCCTCGCTCTCACACACACACATAAGCACACACAAGAGGATCTTTCTACCTGACTCCTCTTCTGCTGAAATCACTCAAAGCCACCCACCAAAACTGAACCGGCAAAGAAGCACAAGGAGAAATACTGCAGTAGGCAAGCAGCCGTTTCTGCTTTTCTTATCTTCACATCTGTTTGTTTATTAATTTATAATTTAGTTATTTATTATTTTATTTAAAACATTTTCTCCAAGCTTGATTTTATCATGAACCTGCCTTCCGCTTGTTGCTAAGGAAAGTAAAATAAAGAGGAGTGGACAAGGCACTATTTTGTTGCTAAGGTAATGAATGCTTCATTAAGCAGTTGCGAAATGTGTCAAAAATATTGAATTACACGGCTAAGCTTAAGAGGGGGGAGATGTGTTGTTTTTGCATGCCTGTTTATTTGCAGGGATCATTTCTCTTTTGCAGGGTTAGAGATTTAGTCTCAGTGCAGCAGTGGTGGTATCTAGCTCAATTTAAACTGTTGTATCTTGCTGTCTTTAAAACCAGAAGTGATCATTTTTAGAAAATGCTGTACAAATGACTCTGACTACATATGATGATGCATGCAATGCGTTTTTGAGTGAGTCTGCTTTGATAACAAATGTTCTAATTAAATACTGTTGTAAACACGTCTTTGAGACTTTTCTATATATGAACATATTATATACTGGTGCTGGTATGAATTAACATTCTTGATACTTTTAAAGACAAGACATTTGCGAAGAAGCGGGTTCACGTCCTTTGCAGAAACTCTGGGTCTTGTGTGTGTGCTGTCAGTTTCTGAGATGCTGGGAATTCAGTGGCTTTGGGAGAACCTGGTATAGATTTAGGCTTAATCCTTAATCCAGTGAGTACCTATTGACTTCAGTACAAGGCTACCTCAGTTTGTGTGCATTTAAATCTGATGTACACTACTGTGTGTTTCTTTTTTTCTTTTGTTAATAATGTAGGTATCTAATTATTGACTCTGTGCTAGTACACATAACAGATTAACAGATTACAGAGTACACATAACAGATTAAGAGGCTGTTCTTGAACACCACTTGTTTCTAGTGAACAACCAGTGTGTTTATGAGAAATCATCTCTTTCAGGGCACTTGTCTTTAGACCTTGTTTTTATGTTCTCTCAATTATTAAGCGGTTTGACTATGCAATAGCAGTACACAATGCGTTGCATGCCATTGACGCAGTTTATAGGTATATTGTTGATGAGTTTAATTACACAAGGAGCAATTACAGCGCCTGCAAAGAAGCCTGCTGTTTTTAACAAGTCAATCCAGCACAGGTGAAAAGATGAGACACCGACTCTGCCTGGCAGCCTTTTCTCAAATCCAAGCCTGATTAAAGAAAGTGAGACGTATAACATTTCATGTACTGCATTGTACTATTAAAGTGTGAATCACGGTTCAGCTTTTGGAAATGGATTTTCACTCAACTTTAGAAGGGTTTCCACAGACGTATACATGTCTTTTCCCGCAGCGTTAACAATTTTCACAAAGTGCCTGCTTTTGTACAGATACTGGACAGCTGGTGTAGTTCTGTTATTGCCCTATAATAAGCTCAAATCATTTTCCATGTAGAGCAAAGGTATCCATTCAAATGGGGGTTGAATATCCATCAAATTATAAGTTAGTCCATTGGAAACACACTTTTTTTGACAGTTGCATATACAATAAATGTTTGCCTAGTCTTTTATTATGGAATAGCAGACAAATCAACAAGCTACGTGTTTTTTTCTGTAAATTGAGCTGGAAATGAAACATCAGTTAGGAAGGAACCCACTTGCATAGCTTGACACTCTTGGGCTGGCATTAAAAGTGTACCCCAGTAGAGAATATCCTTTTTGCTGGTGCATTTTTTAGTTTTTATGTATAGCACATATAGTCAAAAACGTTCTATATAATACTAATTTATGATATATACATTATATTTATATAATGAGTGATGACCTATGAAACACTGCCTTGTTTGCATTAATGACCTTAACATCTTGTCTCTGATTGTAACACATTAAATAAGTTTAGCAGGTTGGCTTTTTTGTACTCTTTTGTATCCTTGAAGAATCAGATTCTTGGAAGTGAATTAATTTATAACCACATTAATAGTGCCTTAATGGGTTGTTATAAATCCTACTAGTGTATAGAATGTTTATTAACTTCTGTTTGTGTAGCCTTACTATGAAGGATTATCCTTTTCTGTGATTAAAAAAATATATATAATGTCTGAACTGGGCTATATAACACACTCCAATTACAAACTTCGGTCATGGGCACACAGACTGAAAACATGCTGGATAGAGGACTGGGACAGCTGCACATTTTAAAATGAAAAAACTACTTCAATGTACCAATGATAAGCTCTGAGTGGACACAGAATAACACCCCTCCCCCGCTCTGTGGACCATATTTAGTGATTGGCAAAATCAAGACTCCCGCTGTGCTTCACTGAAGAGTTGAGAATCCGGAGAGGGATTGTTTTAAATATATCTGTAGGAATAATAGTTCAAAATACACACACAGACCAGACCTACGTGAAGCACATGACAATAAGCCATAAGTAGATTCAGGCCAGGTGTTAACGTTTGACAAGTGCTTACGGATCAATGAATTGGCCACCAGATGATCGTTTGTAACCTTTGTATGTCTGTATGACTTAGCATAAAAAACTGATGGTAACACAAACAGATCTAGGGGACACTGCTAAAGGAAGATGTGAGTCCTGGTTCATTAGGGCAAATTCATCATCCTTCAATGAATGCCTTGAGATGAGATCAATAAGAATGGGCTGTACAAGTCTGCAGTGGTTTTCAACCTTTCTAACATTTAGCCTAAGAGCAGGCAGTGGGCTGGGAGCAGGCTGCAGGAAGTTGTGTTGTGTTGTGTGTAGGAAGTACATAGTGACGTTCTTGTTTCAAATTCATGCAGTGGTGTTACTGTCTCTGCGGGTTTGCAGCCCAATGCTTTTATAGAAATATACATGTAAATCATCACCATCACCCTCAGCCTATATTGATCCACTGCTGGATGAAGGCCTCCCCAAGATGTTTCCACTTGCTTTGATCTATACCTTTTTTTTCCCATGTCACGCCTGCACACTTTATCATTTCATCTTTTATGTGGTCTTTTTTCATCTCTTGGGATCCATTCCATAGCTGCCTTTGTCCATCTTTGATCTGTTCTTCTTGCAATGTGTCAATTCGGATCCATGGATTTTTCTGTCTCATTGTTATTCCAAGCATACATCTCTAATTTCATTGAGTGGGGTGCTCTCCCATCGTTGCGGCTTCACTTATACTGTGAACTCTGCCTACTACTGGTCTTTCTTGACTTACGGGACTGCAAATTGATGTATCTTTGCTAGAACAAAACGTGACGCAGGGCAGCACGTGGTTTGATTGCTTTCCTGGATATGGACACCCAAGGATACTTGATTTGTCAACAGTCATAACTCGGCAAGCTTGTTGAGCACAGAGTACTTGAGCTTTAATAATAACAGTGAATTGGAAAAATGGGTTAGGCTGCCCTTCAGTAAAGCAGTGTTACATGCCAAGAGTAAAGAAGCAGTTTTTATACTCAGCACAGAGAGGGTATACTCCTGAGCTGCAAGTAACCACTGCGTTCAAGCATCTTCTCAGTTGGATGTAGCTCTTTATAGTATTAGATAGTATCTGTAGTATTTTGCACTGTTTCAGCTTTCCTTGATGGAAATAGTGACCCATTTATACAGATGTTTTTTTCCAGGAGCAATAGGTACAATGCCTTGCTCAAGGGTACAACAGCAGTGTCCCCCACCTGGGACTGAACCCACAATCCTCCTCTCCAGAGTCAAGAGCCCTACTCCAAACAGCTGCAAATAACAGTATAATGTCCACAGGAAGGCAATGTACCCAGGCTGCTCCTCACGTCAAGCTCAGTCTCGTTTGCCTGGGAGTCTTCTCTTCTTCCTTGACCTGCTCCAACAATGTATTAGCATGCTAAATAGAGCTCGCTTCCAGATTGAATTCAGGGCTGACACTTTTCCAGTATAATTTCAGGCTCTGTATTCAATAAACATTTGCCACAGAAACTGTGTTATCAATATTTTGGCAACTGTTGACACCTCAAGGGAGAGAGCTGCAGCACACAAAGGTATAATTTTGAAATGTCATCTAATACAGTTTAATGTTAGAATGTTAAATGGTTTCCTCAGTCATGAGCATGTGTTTCTATATAACGGGCTCATGAACGACTAGAATTCACACTAATTCAACCGAGTTAAGATAGGGGGATGTCAGCCTTTGACGGCCATTCTTCAGAAATCAGTCCTTTTTTCTTTTTCAGGAGCCCTAGTGCAGATTTCAGTCATATGTGCCAACTATTCCATGTTAGCATCGGCATGTGTTATGTGCCCTTTCTGTACAGTGCAAATCTGCCTTGTGAAGTGCTAAAATGAAGTGCAACACCTGACCTTCACCTGCAGGCTACAGCTCACACTTTGAAAAACTACCTGGTGCTGTTGTTGGGCACCTTTAGATTTGGAATCGATGCCAGTCTCTGGAAGCTAATTTGTTTTATTTGCTTATTTTCAGCCCTGGAAGAAAGCAGGAATGGCCCAAGGACACAAAGATCAGGGGGCTGTGGGGACGGCAGACCCTGATGAAGACTCTCCGAACATGATTGTCTACAGAAAGGTAAGAGATTTTCCAGTTTTATCTCTTGCTCAGTTAGTTCAGGTTACCTGGTAATCAAGTCAAGCCCATCTCCTCAATACCAAATACTTGCACCCTGCTCGCTCTTTGCCCTCCAATTAGGTGTGAATGAGATTTTTAACGCCATGCTTAACACCTATTATTCTGCAATATTCCACAGACTGTGTTCGGTTTCGGTTTCCCTCTTCCTTTCCACGAGGTGATGGGAAACCCACACTGTCAAGACACCCTTCAAAGAGAGTGGGGCAAAAGAAAAAGGCCTGTAATTAATTCCATTCACACGAAACCGTGTTGGCGAAGATACTCAGATCACCCTGTAGTGCTCGGCACACACAGATGTGAAAATAAATAGCTCATTAGCTACTGCTCAGAGGTGCTTACAGACACTTGAGGGTTCGTTTTGATGTTTTGCCTCCCCTTCATGGATTTCAATATATTCTTTTAGCGGCGTAAAAAAAATAAAAGCTTATCAGAAGCATTTGCATATCGCATTGTGAGTTCTGATTGCGCAGTATAGTGTATAGTTGTCTGTTTTGTGGTTTTTTTGGATGTCCTCTTGTTAGGTTTCATTGAAATGTTCCTCAATTAGCATATTACTGACCACCTGCTACAGAACGTCCATGTTTAATGAGCATTGGATCTGTAAATATCTAGAAGAGAGGGGGGTCTCAATTACATCCTCCCTCCTGTGGGTTCAGTTGTTTTAATGACACAATTTATATGGCAAAACACGGAGCATCGATGCTGATCATCAGGCATAATATAGAGAATGAAAAACGAAATTGCATGAAGAAACGGCATCTGATGACACAGATCGTTTCCATCCATATGAAGGAGTTATCCCTGATTTATATTCTTTGACGCTGACATTTATTATGCTATTGATGTTCCTTCATTATGTTCTAAAGTGGTTTGGCTGGCAGGAATTTGTTATGATAGAGAGAAAATGTTGAGGTAAACGGTCTAAAATATCAGATATTCATAAATGTGTCATATTGCTATTGTGTGGGAGCCATTTGGTCCAACATTTTGCACAATGCTGCAGCTATAGCCATTACTGATTTGATCGACTGTTATACTCTGACTATACTAGTCCTTTCAACTTCTGCAGGTTCCACAAGACATTGATTCATTTATTAACAAACAAGGGGGGTTTTGTTTCTGTTATTAATCGCGATTTGGAAGATTCAAAGGGAAATAAGAACTGCTGTATGTGTTATTGCTCTTCTTGTAAGACACCATTAATTGTTCTACTTCTCCTATATGTTTGTGTGTGTCTGTGTCATGCTGTGGACATTGTTTCTGTATTAAGCAATTTGATTATTAATTCTTTGAAGCTGAAAAATGCCATTATAACTTCAAGTGATTGGGGGTAATACTCTATATGCAGGGGCTCTGTGATTGCAAACCTAATAAGCTGAGTGCCTTTACAGCTCTCCAAACAACTGGCAAGAAACTAATTCAGTTATGACAGCACAGAAGCGATGGACAGCATTTGAACACTGTGTCAGACTCCAGCAAATAAAAAGTAAAAGTCTGGAGGAATGTAAATTGGATTTCAGATCAGAATTGGCACATACTGTAGGCAGCACTTAAAGCACACATATTAAACTTTCTGTAAGCTTTCTCAGTTTATTACATTTTTCCTAAGAATGCATTTATGAATCTTGTGCTCCTTTTTGGAAAATGATCTGCCTGGTACTATTTTAGTGTATGTGCATTGATACTAACCTATATTTAAGTGTAGTAATAGGAGGCACTTGTGCAGAAAGCTTACTATAATGTTCTTTAAAAGGTTTTTTTTCCTTCAAATGTAGAGGTATAATTTCACAATTGCTAGCAAACTGCCACCTTGGAATAAGACATCATTTTTGCCTGAGATATTCAAAGCAATTGATTTGTGAAAATTACTTTTTTTTAAGCGGTATTTGGAAATATGCCTCAGAATCCAAGTAATGGAGTGTGATTTATAAATCTCTATTATTCTCTAAATGAAACACTGAAGGGCTATCTGTAAAGCTGATTGCCGGTTAATTTTAGTTTTCACATTGATCTCTTGTAATTTGCCTCTGCATTCCCAGTTCTAGATCGGTGGGGGCTTATGGTAGGGTATTCACTGAAACGTTTTTTGTTTGAATGTTAAAAGTGTATTTCTGATCTTAAAATAACATTCTTTGGCAAATAGCCACATCTGCTGACATACAACAGGCCAAAAATGGCAAACCTACTCCCTCATACAATTAGCCTGTCCATTATGCATCTCACAGAATAATTATTTTATTTAGTTTTTAGCTCATGCAGTAAACCACATGGTATATTTACTCAGGATACTTTATGGGATTAAGTTGCTTGGTAAAGTTCCAGTTTGTTCTACTGCACCTACTTCGCTCAAACAATATATTTCCTCAAAGCCAAGCCTGACTTAAGTGTAATGAGTCTGCCAGTGAGCAATCTGCAGACCTGTGACTAGACCAGTTTGATTTATGAATGGAGCCCTTAGCTCAGTGAATATATATTTCTTACATATTCTGCTACTCCATGTTTCTGAAATATTGCAAGCTGTTTGTTGAAATTGTATCAACGTAGAATATTTCAGTTAAACTGGGCTGCCAGGCCTCTGTAAACAGCAGGAAGAATATATATATAGGCTATACTGTATGCTGTATGCTCTCAAGCTTAGCACCTTGTTTCTTCAGTTTATTTGGCCTTGTGCATTGATAAAGCATGGTTCTCCCTCACAAAATCACACACAAAAACCACATGAACTATTGTGATCTCATCAATGCTCTTAAATTAAAAGTGTGGCATCTCCTCTAGACTTTGCTTCGATTTTATTAAATGCAAAACAGTCGTTTGGCCTATAGCCCTTTGGTAAGTTAATTAGGTGTACTCATTCACTAAAATCATTATATGTGATGTATTACTCATACAAATGTTTTTTGGTCTGCTATCTACATTAATTTGGTTGAGTTAATTTTTTTCATTATTCAGTAAAAGACCGATAAATAGAAATATCATGAGGTTATACATGGTAAATCTTTTAAATACCCCAAGCCCCTCTCTACATAATTTACTATTCAACAACAGAAGGCTCTTCTTTCCTGAAGTTAAATGACATGAGATCGAGTAACAAGGGGATAGAGAAATCAAGAAAGCCAGAATTTGTTCTGCATGCTAATACAATCCCAGTAAGACTGGATTATACAGCGAACATAAGTGAGATGTGACTTTTGGGATAAAAGCAATACTTTAATATTGTACTTACAAAAATGCAAACAGATGGTTAGTAATGATACACCTGCTGACTTATTTCTATAGCGGTAATGCTCAGTACAATGGACAGGGGCACGGGAGGGGGCTCCTGCTGGGGCTTAACACAGTGATGAAGATACAATTTTTATCAGTACAGTGCTAACCCTGAGACTGGCGTGATTGGTTGAAACAGCAGGAAAAGGGTCGGGCGTGATTTGCTGAGAGAAGCCAATATGTAGCCTATTCAGTTGCACAACAGCCAATCAGTGCTGTGGTGGCTGTCTTGGGTTTTGTTTATTCCATGTTGGTCATTTTGGGTCACTAACTATAATCCACTTCTCGCAGACAAGTTTGTGTAGTAACTAATAATTAAAAATGGCAATGACTTTACTTTCAGTCAGCAGCACCCCCTGCTCAAAACATCTTCCCGTGTCTGTGACAGTGGGATGTGTTATTGTGTCTATCTGCACAGTGCACAAAGCATGTGCTGTTAAAGATGCCTTGCTTGATGAACCGCTGAGTGTTGAACAGATGCCCATAAGAACTGAGCCAAGTGTGTGAAAAAGATGTGTTTTGGTACATTTTGGCCTTAGTAACTACATTTAATTTATTTTTACCAAACATATATATTTTCCATTCCAGTTACTGAACTATTTCTATCACAGTGAATTTATGTGTGTATTTATTTGTTTGTTTGTTTTTTAATTAGGCCTGCATATTTAAAGTTTGATTGTTTGGCCTACTAGTTCTCAGCAAAACAATGATTAATCATGTGTGACTCAATTTCTCTTCTCATATGCCTCATGATAAAAAGTTCTGTCTCCATTTCAATATTTTATTTAATTATTTATAAGTTTATGTGCATTGATTAATTATTTAATCAATTGCATATAATTGGCTTCCTACCTAATCTTTTTAACATGAAAAAATTTATGATAAAATATTCTTGTGTGTACTAGAAAAAATAACATAAAATGGGTAAGAGATATAAGATTCTGAATTTATAAAAGTACATTTTTAATTGCTTTGAATTTAATTATGATTAAAATGTATTTTTAACTTTCCCAACTAAAGCTGCTTTGAATATTTAATATAATGACATTTCCTGGGAAGATTTGTTTTCCACAGATAACACAAGTTATAGTCTTGTGTAATTGTCTTTTTAAATGTCTTACATTTATGCAGTATCATTTACCCAAGTTTATTTATTTATATAGTTATACCTATTGCTCTTACTGATATGATTGTCCTGTATTATCCATTGGCTGTTGCTGCATGAGTGTGAAAAATAAAAATAAGCTGAGGTCCCACTGTATTCCAACTAGAGCATGTGCTGCTTTTTCTGTGTAGAGAATATGTACATTTTCAGGCTATTGTGGGAGGGAGGGTTGATGTTTGTGGGAGGATATAATATATAATATCATGCAGTATTTGTAGACTGAGATTTACCGTTATTCATAGGACAGTCAGTACCAGTCCTTGAGGGCCACAGGTCCTCTAATTTGTTTTCTACTTGATTTAATTTCACATCATTGAACCATTTATTTGGCTAAGAAGCAATGCAATGCAATGTGATACCTCCACATTTTTTTGGTTAATTGGAAGGTACTTCTAAAACCTTCAGGAATTTTGACCTCAAAGACTGGAGCTGGCCATCCTTGGGTATTGATATTTTTTGTACCACACAAATTATTACATTTAAAAAGCCAATGTTATGCGATTAAATGGGAAAACAAAGTTTATAACCTTAGCAAATAATGCTTACAATTTTTGACACTGATGACATTTTTAGAAATATATCTTTTCCATAGTCAGAACGGGTTCCTGTTCCATTCTAACCCTTTGTGAGTTCTAACCAAATGTGCAGCCATTTGTAAAATTGATTTCAGAATGTTTTTGATGTTTAAGACTTCAGTGATGTTTGTCAGAGTCTTGAAATTGCAATATGGCGACCCTAACACTTTACCTCAAAGGGATTTCTGCAGTAATAAACCTCCCAGCTTACTAATCAGGTTTCAAGTGCATCAGGCATTTTCCTCTGATAACTGCCCACAGAAGGTAGAATTAGATTTAAAGGTATACAATCCCGATGCTGCATCAGAAAAGTACAGTAACAATCGTAAAATTCTCACAAGAAAAATAATACAGAAAAATTGCATGATACGTTTGGGTGCTTGTAAGCTTCTTTTTCATCTTGGAGTTTGGGAAATAATTCCTTTGGGAAATAATTCTGTGATGAAGTGTTGGTTATGGTTATTGTTATTGATCTTGTAACATTATTGTACTTTGTTACTTTAAATGCACTTCAGAGCCAAAATAAATTGGAAGGACTGAGGTGAAATCTGGAAGTGTCATTGTTTATTTCACCTAAAATAGTCCCGTTAAAGAGGGGCGAAAATAAAAACAGCTACCACCAAATTAAGTCAGAATAATACAGGCATAAATCAAATGTTCTACTCTAACGTAATCACTAAACAATACATACAGCCAAATGAGAAAAAATATGTACAGTGAGGGAAAAAGTATTTGATCCCCTGCTGATTTTGTACGTTTGCCCACTGACAAATAAATGATCAGTCTATAATTTTAATGGTAGGTGTATTTTAACAGTGAGAGACAGAATAACAGCAAAACAATCCAGAAAAAAGGAATTCAAAAAAGTTATGAACTGATTTGCATGTTAATGAGGGAAATAAGTATTTGATCCCCTATCAATCAGCAAGATTTCTGGCTCCCAGGTGTCTTTTATACAGGTAACGAGCTGAGATTAGGAGCACTCTCTTAAAGGGACTGCTCCTAATCTCAGCTCGTTACCTGTATAAAAGACACCTGTCCACAGAATCAATCAATCAATCAGATTCCAAACTCTCCACCATGGCCAAGACCAAAGAGCTGTCCAAGGATGTCAGGGACAAGACTGTAGACCTACACAAGGCTGGAATGGGCTACAAGACCATCGCCAAGCAACTTGGTGAGAAGGTGACAACAGTTGGTGCGATTATTCGCAAATGGAAGAAACACAAAATAACTGTCAGTCTCCCTCGGTCTGGGGCTCCATGCAAGATCTCACCTCGTGGAGTTTCAATGATCATGAGAACGGTGAGGAATCAGCCCAGAACTACACGGGAGGATCTTGTTAATGATCTCAAGGCAGCTGGGACCATAGTCACCAAGAAAACAATTGGTAACACACTACGCCGTGAAGGACTGAAATCCTGCAGCGCCTGCAAGGTCCCCCTGCTCAAGAAAGCACATGTACAGGCCCGTCTGAAGTTTGCCAATGAACATCTGAATGATTCAGAGGAGAACTGGGTGAAAGTGTTGTGGTCAGATGAGACCAAAATCGAGCTCTTTGGCATCAACTTGCCGTGTTTAGATGAGGAGGAATGACCCCAAGAACACCATCCCCACCGTCAAACATGGAGGTGGAAACATTATGCTTTGGGGGTGTTTTTCTGCTACGGGGACAGGACAACTGCACCGCATCAAAGGGACGATGGACGGGGCCATATACCGCCAAATCTTGGGTGAGAACCTCCTTCCCTCAGCCAGGGCATTGAAAATGGGTCGTGGATGGGTATTCCAGCATGACAATGACCCAAAACACACAGCCAAGGCAACAAAGGAGTGGCTCAAGAAGAAGCACATTAAGGTCCTGTAGTGGCCTAGCCAGTCTCCAGACCTTAATCCCATAGAAAATCTGTGGAGGGAGCTGAAGGTTCGAGTTGCCCAACGTCAGCCTCGAAACCTTAATGACTTGGAGAGGATCTACAAAGAGGAGTGGGACAAAATCCCTCCTGAGATGTGTGCAAACCTGGTGGCCAACTACAAGAAACGTCTGACCTCTGTGATTGCCAACAAGGGTTTTGCCACCAAGTACTAAGTCGAAGGGGTCAAATACTTATTTCACTCATTAACATGCACATTTTCTGGATTTTTTTGTTGTTATTCTGTCTCTCACTGTTAAAATACACCTACCATTAAAATTATAGACTGATCATTTCTTTGTCAGTGGGCAAACGTACAAAATCAGCAGGGGATCAAATACTTTTTTCCCTCACTGTATATATATTCTGAGTTTGGATATGTGATAGTAAGCCTTTCAATGTGCTTTCCATTTGCTTATTTCACCGTGCATTTGTTAATAGAATATGTTTTATTAAACCACTGTACATATTTTTTGAGCTTGCATTGCAACAGTAACAACCCTCCGCAGTGGGCATTGTGGGCTTTTGTTAAGTGCCCTTTTCTTTGGCTTAGGACACTTAACTTTCACCAAGGTCAATTATCATCTGAAGATGCCTGCTGTGGCCAACAGGAATGCTTAATGTGTTTGCGGAGCGCTGGCGATTCTGCACCGTTTGAGTTTTTCTTAGAGTATCAGTGGCTTTCCAGAATTTGACCCAAGTCACGGTATATGGCCTGTCTGATGACTCTGAAGAATTAAGGGCATTTTTAAGAATAATACCGGAATCCCAGAATTCCTTGCTGCTGAACCAGAAGTTCCTTAAACTCCAGCCTCCACCAGAGCCGACACACTTGTCAAATTAGGAATGCACATACTGCCATTTGCCCTATCTTAAATAAGGCCAGGCCTCTCACAGTTTCTGTTGCTGTGTTTTAATGGAGCCGCTGATTAAACGAGCGCTTCACTTTTGCAACCAACCCGCGGGTTTTCCCCCTGGGTGGAAAGCTGTTCAAATGTAATAAAAGCATGGGATGTAATCAAATGAGCGGGGGAGCGGGAGAGCGCCTGCCTATCTGTGTGTGCAGGGGTATGGGGAGGGGCGTTAGCGAGCGAGGAGTGTTTGCCAGCGCTGACTTGGCGGGGAAGTGGTGACAGCGCTGATTGCTATAAATGGAGTTCACTATGTGGAGATGGTTGAGGACTTAATGGTTATTAATGACTCCTGCCTGCAGACTTTATTGCCACAGAATCTGCAGGACGAACATGCAGGGCGCTGCGTGGAGCCCAGATGGCGCGCAATATGCCACTCTTGTGAGTAACTGAGTGACTGTGCCCCACGTCCACATGAGAGGTGGAAGAGATGGCATTATTGTTGTCACTGTGTCCACACCAAATCATCACTGCTCTCTGGGGGAAAAGGAAATGTTGTCAGTAAAAATGTAATACTGCGTTTTTAAAATGAAGAACAATATATATATATATATATTATAATGTATATCTTGTATTCTTAGTTCATCTTGGGGAAGTTGATTTTTTTTTTCTTTTTTTTTCTATAATGACTTCAGTCCTTCAGCTCATTTACTTTTTCTAGAAAAAGTATGTTAATTCCTCTTCTGACAGTTGTGCAAATCTTTCTGTGATTGGGATTTCAGCTGTTCTTGAAGATGCAATTGTGTTGCAAAGTGAGGTTGCAGTGTGAGCAGAGTAAAGCTCATGAACTATTACTCCAGAAGTCAGCTGCACAAGACAGATAGAGGTGTTTTCCTTGTACTCTACCACTGTGCATTCACTTTCTGCTCTCTCTCTCTCTCTCTCTCTCTCTCTCTCTCTCTCACTCATTCGCTCCCTCGCTCTCCCTTCACCCTTTTTCTATATATATTACTTTAAAAGTTACAAACATCTGTTGCCTGAAGAGATTTATGTTATCTTTATTTGACCCTTTATCAGGATAAAACAGCATTTGCTTGAGCTGTTATTTTCCTTTTCATTTATGACAGAGCTTTGTTCATCCTCCTCATTTGAAACAGATCAAGCCTGTTTTCAGCACAAACACAATCATCCTGACACAGACGGACATCAAAAACAGGTGTTCAGGACAGCAGAGCAGTTTAAAGGACTTTTTGTTTCCTCTCCTAGAAGCAGTGCAGTATTTCATTGAATTAAGTCAGCCAGTGTTGTATAATGATTCCTGTCTCTTTGTTCCTCGTAACTCTCCACTCTTCTGAGATTTTTGCAGACTTTTTAAACTGTTTAGCATAGGATGTTAAAAAGAGAAACACTTGCTAAGTTCTCCATAATGCTCCATGCCAGCTCACTGTATTGGGTAAATAAGCTTTAACCAAAGAAACCAGCAAATACAAGAACACAAGTAAACAAGGGATACAAGTTTAAGCTGTAATAGATGTAAAAGAAGTCATACAGTGACGCAATTGCTTCTGTAATTGTTGTTCTTATCCAAACAAAATTCTTATCTAGAACTCCCCCTAAAATCAGACTTGGTAACAAAGCAAATGTAATCCTAATTGAACTTCACCAGCTCAAAGCAAATCCTGACTGAATTTTTACACAAATGCCACCCTGAATGGATTCTATTCCTGCCCACGATCGTCATAAATGACTAATCCCTGCTGGCTCTGATTATGGAGATACCGACAGGAGACATTTTTGGAAATGTCTTGGAAAACACATGTATCTCTCTGGTCTTCTCCGAGCTCAGCGAAGACCTATAGCAGTGATACGGGCAGAAAGGCACATTACAGATACCAGCTGAGGTATAAAAAGAGAGAAATAATAGACAGTGATTCCAAAAAATGCTTTTCAGCTTTTAGTATCAACTAAAAGAGACACAGTTAAGGTCTACTCCAAGAGAATTACTAGATGCATACATTTCTTGGCCATGTCTGTTCCATGTGTTTCCTCTGAAATCAGCCCTCGACTCTGTCCCTTGTTTTTCACTCTGTACACCTGCTTTCCTGGGATCAGCATCAGATGATTATTCATATTTACCTGCCACAAAAACAAAATCAAATAGCTTTCCTCAGCTAACGGCTGCTCCTTTCCCAGGCCGGCACTTCATGTCAGACAATTATCCTTGAGCTACATCGACTTTGACTCTTCATAATGTCCTGTCACTCAAGTCAGTCTGAGTGCAGGCAGTCCAATATCCCAGAGCATTAACGTGATTCAAAGATATGGTCTCGCACAAAATAATATATCTTGTGTGTTTCCTGAGGTGTTGGCAATAACATGAATCCGCTGTGTCTGCAGACAAAACCTAATTAATAGCTAAAATTAATGACAAGCATGTAAGAATCTCAAACAAATGTTACTCTTTTGTTTTCATTCCAAAACAAACACACACAAACCCCAAACCATATTCTTTCCAGATTATACTTCTAGTATACATCTAAAACTGAAACTTTGTGTGCTTATGACAACTGATTATAAACCAAGCTGGGAGAGTTTTGATGGATCATGCTGTACAATTGCCATGTTTGGCTTGGGGGGCAGCAGGACTTTTCTGCAGTAGAGGTAGAGGTTTATAAACAAGCACAAATGGAGCAGACAGCTTTGTGTTTTCGTTCATGCTCTGACAAAAAAAAAAAAAAAAAAACCTGTGACATTCTGCGTTCCCTCCAATTGGATGTCCATCAGCTCATGCAAACTCTTAATTAAACTTGTGGTGCTCTTTTAAAACATGTGACATCTTGCTGCTAGGAGAAAGTTCAAGCGGTCGACTGTAGAAAGGAGATTGCTGCCTTTCTGCATAAATACATCCTTTCATCCTGCTGGCGATCCCATCACCTGGAGTCTCTCTGCCTGCTATAGCTGTGGCTGTACTCTGTATAAGGCCAGAGCTGTCAGGAACAGTCCTGTCACCTCTCACCACATCTCTACCCATGCTAATTGCTGGTTTAATTATTAAAGCTCGTTTTCAGCTCTTTATTCTATGAAAAATCCTATCTCCCTGGGGACTGTCATCCCTCTCACATTCTTTTATTCATGACTAGTATATTTATTTTTACCATGCTTCATTTTGCCCTTCAGTTGCCTCTACATGAGACTATACTTGGTACTTTGGTCTTGAGAAGATGTATTTGTTAAAGTGTCTTTTGAAGTGTGAATGTCCACACATGAATAACTGTAGTGGAAACAAACAGGGCCATGTTTAATGAGGGTGTCCAACCTGAATCATGACAATATTGAAACATTTATTATTCAGCATTTTATAAAAATATGAATCATCATCATTCCTTCCTGGATGAGAATCTTTTTCATATCCTGCTTTGTAGGTTAGAAATTTCTTTACATTGCACTGTTATTTGGAACTATTTCTTCCACTCTGCTCGAGGCCACTGCACATTCATGTTGGATTTACAAAGCAAACACCTGCAAGCCATTGTTGTTTGTTTGACAGTGTCTTTGATGTCGATGATGATCTGAGCAGTGTTTGAATAAGGGCTTGAAAGATATCAAGATCTAAAACTGGTGGATTTCAAACGGTGTGAAAGTTGCATTGGCCGGGATTATTCTTTCATTTCCCAATAATCTTCCCTAGAAGGATAGTCTGTGTTAACCATATGCACTTTAAAATCAATAGAGCAGACAATTTTGACTTCAATTTGTTCAGTCAAAAGAATGAAAATAGAGCTGGTAATGAGAAAAGTATGTTGCTTATAATGGAGAGCTGTAAAGAGGAATGCAGGATCAAATAATTAAAGAGATGAAGGTAAATCACGACCATTTAAATTAGAATACTTAACAGAATGTGTTGCTAATGGTGGCTCAAGACACTCATACAATTTTGAACGTGAAAAACTAATTCTCATTTCACAATAATAATTGATAGTATCTTCATTGCAGTGTTCATAGCTGAATACATTATATATTAACATTTATCACTTAAGACTAGGAATGCAATGCTCTGATTGCTATCAGTGTTCCTCACAGACCTTCGGGAAACTAATCTGAATGCAGGAATAAATATAGGCCGAATCACAACTGATCACATCTTCTAACCTGAGCTTGCAGGTGAAAATAATAGCCGTGTTTGAAGTCTTTATCACAGCATGTACCATTTTTCATGAAGAGCGATGAGATTTACGCCTGCAGGGCTCAAAAGAAAGCCTGTTGGAAAACTTGATTTGAAGATGAATGAATGGAGAGAACAGAATCACAGTTGCATCCAGATAAAGATTGTTATACTTTTTTATTTCTCATCCCACCATAGTTTTCGTTTGCATGTTAGAAAGTTTTTCTGCTTCAATTATGGATTCCTATCGATAAAACCTGCCATAAATGCTTTGTAATGGACTTTTGTGACACCATGGATGTGTTTTGGTTTATTAATATTGGTTTGGGTCAGTCAACACGTTATCCTTTTTTGACCCCGTGTGCGGAACTTTATTGTGAAGTCATTTATTCATGCATGCCGGGCATGTTCTGTCATTTCTGGATGCCAGGATAGACACTGGGGAAAAGAGCAACAACAACCCAAAATTGATAACGTGATATAGCTTTGCTCATCTTGTCTGCGCTCCCTTAGAAGCCGTGCAAATGTTTTTTTTATGTCGTTTGATTTCAGCGGAAAAACTCGGTAACTGCCCAAACATCAGCCAGGAACACAAACTGCAACCCTTCACTTTCAGTGTTTGCTTTCTTTCAAGTTTCAAATAGCAAAATGTTGTTTCCTTGTGGGGATTTTTTACTTCGTATATTCTCGCTCCTGCTGCTCCCTTTGCTAGACCCTGAGGTAAGATATTACTGTTCAGAAATTTGATAAAGCAATTACTTGTGGAGTGGAGTTAATGTATAATCACACAGTGTCAGGAGGAAGCCGAAGGAGTTTTGCTTTTGCTTTTTGTCCAAATTAATATTGCTTCCCATTTCTCTGCTTGGTTCAAAAACGCCCAATTCCACCTCCACTGTCAACCCAACGTAGCCAGGTCCTTTTGTGTGGCTTTAACATATAGAAACTGATGCTTTTTTGGCAGAATTAATCTGTATTATACACTATAGGTAATGCAGTTGCCATGTTGAACCCTATCAAACACCCTGTTTCAGGTGTTCTTGCCCAACCTCCAACTTTTTTAAATAAAGGATTAAGCTACCCACTTAGAAAACTGCTTATCAAATTACATGTCCCTACAGTAATATTATCACTGAAATGAATGGCCTGGTATCTGGTATACAAAGTAATATTTTCAGAAATTAATATGTCTAGCACTCACTTAATTGCCATTAAGTTACAGAAGGTCAATTACAAGCAAAAGTAGCAGAATCATGCCATGTGCTGGAAGGAGAATTAATCTCCTGGCACCCCAGCCTGACTCATTCTCTTTATGACCCCTCCTAAATATTGACAGACACATTTTAAAGCTTTTGGCTGGTGCCGGTTGAATGAGTCATTTTGGACAGAAAGACCCAAAACACAACAGGCTAATGGTGAATATAACTGAAATAACAATGCTGGAATTGAAATGCTGCTATACATAATCACAATCATAATCAAACTCTTCATGGTTCCAAGGTGCTACGATAACCTGAGCCTGGTGCATATTAAAGAAACATGGAGAGATTTTGAGAGTGTTTTTTTACATGTTTAACTCGTTTGCACCTGATTTATGGCTTTGCGATCGGAGTAGCCTGTTGAGAGAGGCGTGTGTGTTTATGTGAAGGGTTCCTTTGTTCAAATCTTTGGGGAACCCATTATTCCCACTTTGCCGCTGTCATGGTCCCGTTCATCTTTAATGACGGGGTTTTTACGTCGATGAGCTAAATAATGCATTCAATTTGTATGTTCCCATATGCTGTTGTATGTGGGATGCAAATGTGTGCATATGGCAACATAGAGCTCCTAGCAGCATCCCGCTGTGCGTAGCTGGCAGGGAGAGAGTTCTCAAGCTGATCTGCCCTGATTCACTGTATAATAGAGAGAGAGACAGAGAGGAACAGAGTATCTCGTTTTGGTAACAGTTTAAAGGAGGAGTTATTAATTCCTGGTACAAAATATTTATAACCTAAATGTGATAATTAGAAGCGCTATAAATACCAGACAGATTTACACCTGTTTATTCTGAGTTCATATTTTGTTGGGGCCCATAGGAGGAAAGGCTTTTGTCTTTCCAATCCTTTAACAAGGAATTAGCTTGAAGATATGTTATAAATAGTTCAGTGCAGCTATCACATTTACAAGTAGATCATGGAGGACTAATACAGGGTATGTGTCTCCCACCCACAGTTACTTTTTCTTTATTTCAAATAGAAACAAGCAGCTCATTGTATCCGGCTTCAGACTTTAAACAAGAGATTCGCACTGCCTCTCAGCATTAAATGATACAGGCGCGTCGATCAATAACAAATCAATCCAGGTGTACTCAGTTAATTACAAGACAATGAGTGCAATATAAAAATAATAAAATAAACATACAAATTAAAAGCCAATCAATGAATTCAACAAATATACACTTCAAAGCGATATTTCAAAACACAAGCTCAAGTGCAGTTACAGATAAATCATTTCTTAACTTAATTTCATAATGAGAGTTGTGTTGAATTTCTCTTTACGTAACAGCATTATTATTAATATTATGATTATTATTATTATTATTATGATGATTATTATTATTATTATTACTGGCGCAACTGTTGCAATGTTGTTTTCATTTGCCATGTTATCTAATTCTCACCTTGGAGAAACACTAAATTATATATTCATCAGGTGTATCTATTTTTATTTAGTTTTTCTGTGCCTGAGTGCTCTTGTCCTGCAGGTTTTATTCTTTTTTTAATTAAACCATAAAAGAGGGCTTTTCAAATGACTGCTTGTAATTACAGACATGCCCTTGACAGGATTCTATTCAGATGTGACAGCTCGTAATCTGTCACTTTGTAGAGCATGGCACCCTGATAATGGCTTCCTCCTTGGGTTTGTGCACAGACGATGCTGGAGAGCGCTCTGTGACTGGCTGTGTCAGGCGGGCTCTGGAGAGGAATCCGAGAGCTTGAGAGCTGTCCGTCACCCTGATTGAAGGCTCTCAGTCTTGCCTGTCAGCAGGAATCGTGGGAGAAGTGAATCCCTTTTTAGGAAATTACAGGTGTCCTCTGGCTCCCACCAGTGCCTTTTGAGAGGGGTTTCTTGTTGATGTGCTTGCCAGGAATAATGTAGCTCTCCATTTGCAGGTGTGCAGGTCCAGATCTTGAGTCAAAGATTATGTCATCTCCACACAGACATGGTTGATTTAAAAACACGCACACACGCACACACGCACGCACACGCACACGCACACACACACGCAAACAAAAGCCCTGCTCATCTAGATAGAAGTCACATATACTTTAAGTTTGAATCCCAGTTACTGAGGCCATGAACTTGCACTCACTGCTAGTACCTGAACAGATGTGCATGACAGATCTGTAAGTGCATTACCCAATCCCTGTTCATTACAATAGAATAATTCACAATTAGAAACCAGTAGCCAAATATAATTAATTCCCCAAAGCTGACGCGTATCCTTAGAACAGAAACATTTTAATTGGCTGTAGCAACTCGAAAGCATTGATTTGGTGTCTATAAAACCAATTAAAATAAACCAATTCAATATATGATGCCTTAGTCCTTACATCAGAGTATGGCCATATGTGCAAACAATCAAAAACAACAATTTGCAATAACAGCCACTAATAAAAAGCCCCTATTTAATGCACTTGAATGGAAATTATCAATAAAATATTCAGCACTACAGCAGTGGAAAGCAGTTCACTGTCGGTGGTGTTTTCCCATGGTTCCCCTTGAGATGTTGTTTTAGATTGCTGGGGGATTTATTTTAATTCATTTAATCAGTCAAGCATACTAATAGGGATTGTGTTTGTCTGTGTCAATTTGGTTATAACAGAGACAAATGGATATGAATGGGATTTCTTTCCAATAAATGATAGATCACGCACTTTATAAATGTTTATTTTTTTATTCAAAGCCAATAACTTGACTGGTGTGATACCAAAATGGTTCTTTTTTACTGACTAAATAAGTCATGACCCAGTGTACAGGGCCTACCTAGCTGGATCAATATAACGGAAGCTCCAGCTATCTTTAGTTTTCATTTGCTGGTTTCATTTGATTTCATTCCTTCCCCTAGTTATAGTCCCTTACAGCTTTGCCGCCCCCCCAAACAAGCACGACTCGAAGAATTCTTTAAATCCTTCAGCGGTGGCACTTGACAGATCTCCTCCGTTTCTGTGTCCTACATTCAGCTTTCAAAGAGTCAATCTGGAGAAGAGGAGACCAGTTTAACTAAATAAATTAACAAATCCCGAGTAAATCGTGCTACAGTGTTCCGCCTTGGAATAAATCCACTGATAAAAGGTCTGTGTATCTGTCAGAGCCAGGCTTAGGAAAACTAGTCCAAGTAAAGCGTGGGGCTTCTAATCTAATACTGACGTAAGATGGCTGCAAACTCGAGTACTACTTCTGTGGAGCTGCCAAGTCCCCCTCATACACACGCACACGCACACACTTACAACAAGCCTGGGTTCTCGGAGTTACAGCCGAGTGAGTGGCGTCAGCCTGCGTGAGTGCATGTGACTGCTTCGTGCTTCAAAGCAGAAGGCAGATCCAGCAGTACTGTAAAATATTCATGACATGAGGGAGCAGGCTGGGTGACAGGGGACTCTTCATGACGGAGGCTGTTAGAGAGTTTGAAGTGGGGAGAGTATGCTTAAGACATGTCTCTCATATTGACACACATGTCTTCATGCTCCACGGAAAAAAGATGCACCCACGGTCAGTTTACTTTCGGTTGCCAGGTTACCACAGAAAACATGGTCAACAACGTTTTTTTCATGTTTCTTTTTTTCTGCTGAGTGCCCCAGACACCTTCATAGATAAAAACAATTGGCAGGGTTAGTAGTTTACATAGCTTAAGACATCAGTAGTCTAACAGTCATATACATATGAGCTATTCTGCTACGTATCTCCCTGCCCTCATGAAATGCCTGGTCTTCTCTTTATGAAATGTAAATAGTAATCCATCTACTGTCTTATGATCTATATTGGGTCTGAAATTCTGAAATAAACATAGGAAAATAACTTTGTGTTGGCAAAGCTTTGTATGCGGCCTGAAGTATCAACACTTATCCATCCTTTAACCCCCTAAACAGTGTTCACAGCTTTACAATTTAAACAGCTTTATTTGTTATTTGGAAAACAAATACCCCATCTAACCGTTTAATCTGTTAAACCTTGCATATGACATAATTGTTGTACTATGCCTTAATTTACTTACTGTAGGATCTGATTGTTTCTTTAAGTTGGTAGAAAGAAAGAACTTGGTGCCGATGGTGAAAATGTTGATTAATGTAAATTTACAGTTAACAGCCTATGGTGTGTTACAGTTTGGTAAACTGCAGTTACTGCAGTTGGTGAAATGCAACATATTAAGGTGGTTTTTCACTTTCCAATCAGCTTCATATGAAGGAGGTTAAAAGTTCACTGGAGTATTATTTTATGAGAATATTTGTAAATGTTCATTTGACAAGGTCATTTGATTTGTGAAAGCTGTGCTGTGTGTTCAACATCTTAATGACAATCAGGCTGCCACACAGTCCACAGTAGACAATATTTAGTGTCTTTATGTGTCAGACAACAATCACAGCTCTCTTGGGTGCTTTTGATTAAAGACTTTTGAAAGACTCACATTAAGAATTCGACATGATGGGTGATGTTGCTGTCAACACGCTGACTCAAATGTCATTTTGATGATCTGTTCAATTTGGAATGCTAAAACATTAATATTATGATACATTCATATTGTTCTATAGTCCATACTCACTGCTATTTAAAAAAAAAAGTGAAAATATCAAAATCTATAGCAGACACAAATTCCTCCGTCTTAACTCGGCTCAATCAACTGGAATCTTTACAGTTTGCTCTAGGCTGAATCAATGCTCAGCCAACTCCGAAAATATATAATTGATAAATAGATATAGGTTAACTATATTTGTTCAAATAAACATCACAAAATAACCTTCAAACAAAGTGTAGGCCTTCAAAATGGCTTTTTATACCTACATACATGTATGGACTACACACTGGTGCTTCAACAAGATTTAAGTACACTTCAGATGTAAAGACTGAGTTTGTACCTGAAAAGGAAACTTCAATCAATGTCTTCTGCTTGTGTTAATGTATTGATGTGAAATGTGGATATATTATACAAAGCATATCCCATACGTTTAGATGTACCTGTGGGGGATTTATGTTGTGCATTTTGTTCCATGACAGAGATTATTGCCCCATTGGGAATTCCATCTTCATTTCCTGGCAACTGTTTGAAAACAAAATCAAGTAAAATGAAGGCATGTGGAATCAAAATGGCAGCAGATCAAAGTTGTTGTCTCTTTGTGGAAGGGAGCACAAGGCTTCTGGAGCTGGAGGGAATAGAGTCAGGAGCCATTTAATATGATTTAAGTGAATCCAATATGGAGGGCAATAGCTGCTATAGTATATGGAGGATAACTGATGTGTTTGTATGATGCTGATGTGCTTCCATTATTTGAATCTTTCAATTACAGACCATTTCTCTAAATCAATAAAAAACATGTTTCCCTTATGTGTGTTGTTAAAGGCTTTAGAAGAGAGTCCAAATTCTGTTTTCTCCTAGGTTTTAGTGAACAGATATCCACATCTTTGCCAATTAGACTGCTAGCTATACTTGCTAAATGGCAATAACCTTGCAGATCCTGTGCCTCTAATGACTGAGCAGGGGGTAGACTAACGGTAATCAGAGCTGGAAACCCAGTTGTTACTCAATCATGCTGTTGCACTGGGCAACAGAAATTACATGAAAGGCATAAGGAGACTTGTCAGATAGTATAGGATTAAGTAACTGGTCACAGCAGAGCACACAGAGACGCCCAACACAGAAAACCATTCAATAATACCAAGCCTCTCAGAGATGGTTCAAACCCACACCCTTCCAAAGAACTTTAAACTTTTTACGTAAGGTGCCATGGCTTGGGGTGGGGGTCGTGCTGGTCAGTCCGTTGCTTTCTCTTCTCTCTTCTCATCCGCTCGCTTCTTGCTCGCCTTTTCACCCTCCATGCGTTTCCCCTCAAGTACTTGATTGTTGCAGCCTGACAGCTGTGTGATGCGGAGGTTTCACTGTCCATTGGCGTGCAGAAGGGAAGACAGGTAAACCATGCAGTCCTAAAGCACCTCCAATCATGCACAACTCCTTGCTTGCTGTCACAATATGTAGGCGAATACATCCCAATTGAGCATATTCAGTGTAATATGTCAGATTCGTGGATAGCACTGTTGTGTTCACTGCCTTTCTTTTCTTTCTCTGGTCCATTTGAAAAGAGTGCTTCAGCAATATGAAAAGAGGCTTATAGACAGTTTAGAAGGACTTGATTCTTATTAAGTTTGAAAACCTTTTGCTCGGCCACTCATGTTTTCTTTAAAATGGGGACCTCTTTGACACTGCGTTAATGCCATTGAGCCTTGCACATTCAAGCTGAAGTGAAACAATAAGCTAGTGGGGATTGTAAAGTTCAGACAATAGCCTTTTGAAATGTGATGGTGACACTGCCACAAACACATTCATAAAAATACACTTTAGTTCCAAGTTTAGAATATACTAAACTCTCACATCAGATTAATAATGGCATGATTATCGATTTCCGGTGTATGAATGCAAAAAATATTGCTTCCTTTTGTTTCAAAACAAAATGAACAAGCCTAGAGACCATGATTATACATTTTAAACACTACAGTAAAAAAACAACAACCACAATAACAACAAAAACATGCACTTTGTTATTTCCTTTTGGTTCTTCATTCATGAGCCAAATGTAGACTCTTTAATTTGGAATCAACAAATACAGATTTTTCCTTTGCTCTTCCAGTTTTTCGAGAACAGGTCAAATGTCTAGATTAGTAAAAATACAATAAAATGAATTATGTGCATGTAATTTCCATGCTTTCATTCCTACTCGGATATACCCCTGTATTTATTCACATTACTCAACTTCTAAAGTGTACTTGTACAGCTCTGCAAAATAATGATTCATTTTTGCAAACCTACCTATTTGACCTTTCAGTGCCAGTTACATATGCATTATATTGGCCTCCTGTTCTGGGGCTTAGACACACATGAAGAACATTTGAAGGGGAAGACTGTATTCTTATCAGAAGCTTATTACTTTTCACTTGCCATTATCTTAGTTGTTCCTCTCTTAGAGTTTGAAGTATGATGTTAGATTATAATCATCTTACTGTATATACCAAAGATAAATAGTTTATAAAAGTTAGGTACAAAACATTATTTTGTTTAAAATATTTTTGAAAATGATTAACATGCAAATATATTTTCAGAGAGTCCCCAACCAATGCAATGTACCTTTCCGCACATATATAATTTCATTGGATAAATCAACCCCAAACATGATTTTCATATGGCTTTTCTCATGGGGAGCTAAATATTTATGCCTTCCAACAGCTTGTCGGAAGATGAGGCACTCAAAGCGTTCTCTAGAGGAGGGCTGTAAATATCAACAGCATGAGACAGCATAGTGATTATCCTTTTCAAGGCAAGAGCAACAATAACACCTTTATTTTATTTTTATTTAGTTTTGTGCTGGGCATTTTTCTACAAGCACTTGACTGACACTAAAATGTACCCAAAAAAACCTAAACAAACCTTACAATGCAGGGCTTCAAGCTTAATAGACATTTCTGTGAAAGGATGTAATTTACGTGGGTTGTGCTGGTGGAGTAAACTTACTTGCTTTCTCCACCGACTCTGGGAAAACTGCTCACTAGTGAGAGGCAGATGATGTTTGTTGTTGTTGTGATTAGGCCCATCAGTTCAAAACAGGTTAAGTGGGGCCCTGATTACCCACAGTTCATTTCACCAGATGAAATAAACAGTGGGATTTATGGAATGTTTCTGGGTCTCCTATGTCCAAAACATGTATACTGTGAAAACTGAATATTTACAGTTCATATTAAACCTAGAGTAGTAACTTTCATGAACAGACATATTACTTCCTGAAATGCATAATTTGTAGTTACAATTGATAAATATTTCACCAAAGTATTAAGAATACAGTTAAGCTCATTGGGAGACCAAAATATATTTTATCTTGCATACAATACACAAAGCCACTGTATACTCTTGTGACAGGACTGCAGTTTTTAAATAAAACATCACTACTTGACATACAGAATAATGTATTGTTTCACTCCTTAAAAACAATAGAAGCTATTAAAAAAAACTGAAATAACACTCTTATTTGGTGAAAGGCTTGCCAGACAACTGTATTTGCTAAAGCAATTTACTGCAGTATTTTGTTTCAAAATAGCCGGAATTAAGGTGAAAGGAGGATATAAATTAATCTACATTCTATCATGATCTTTTTCATGATAACCTATTACCTGAGGGGAAATGCATGTACTCCTTTAGCCTCCATAACAAGCATAACAATGGAGGGTGAAATGTGCCTTCAGACAAGACCTTTCAGAGCTGTAAATCTCAGAAATGTTACTTTGTCGTCTTGCTTTGCCTTATATATATATACATTGAGGGAAAAAAGTATTTGATCCCCTGCTGATTTTGTACGTTTGCCCACTGACAAAGAAATGATCAGTCTATAATTTTAATGGTAGGTGTATTTTAACAGTGAGAGACAGAATAACAACAAAAAAATCCAGAAAAACGCATTTCAAAAAAGTTATAAATTGATTTGCATATTAATGAGGGAAATAAGTATTTGATCCCCTATCAATCAGCAAGATTTCTGGCTCCCAGGTGTCTTTTATACAGGTAACGAGCTGAGATTAGGAGCACTCTCTTAAAGTGGCTCAAGAAGAAGCACATTAAGGTCCTGGAGTCTCCCATTGAAAATCTGTGGAGGGAGCTGAAGGTTCGAGTTGCCTAACGTCAGCCTCGAAACCTTGTGGATGTGTGCAAACCTGGTGGCCAACTACAAGAAACGTCTGACCTCTGTGATTGCCAAACAAGGGTCAAAGGGGTCGAAGTCGAAGGGGTCAAATACTTATTTCCCTCATTAACATGCAAATCAATATATAACTTTTTTGAAATGTGTTTTTCTGGATTTTCTTGTTGTTATTCTGTCTCTCACTGTTAAAATACACCTACCATTAAAATTATAGACTGATCATTTCTTTGTCAGTGGGCATACGTACAAAATCAGCAGGGGATCAAATACTTGTTTCCCTCACTGTATATATACACTCACCTAAAGGATTATTAGGAACACCTGTTCAATTTCTCATTAATGCAATTATCTAACCAACCAATCACATGGCAGTTGCTTCAATGCATTTAGGGGTGTGGTCCTGGTCAAGACAATCTCCTGAACTCCAAACTGAATGTCTGAATGGGAAAGAAAGGTGATTTAAGCAATTTTGAGCGTGGCATGGTTGTTGGTGCCAGACGGGCCGGTCTGAGTATTTCACAATCTGCTCAGTTACTGGGATTTTCACGCACAACCATTTCTAGGGTTTACAAAGAATGGTGTGAAAAGGGAAAAACATCCAGTATGCGGCAGTCCTGTGGGCGAAAATGCCTTGTTGATGCTAGAGGTCAGAGGAGAATGGGCCGACTGATTCAAGCTGATAGAAGAGCAACTTTGACTGAAATAACCACTCGTTACAACCGAGGTATGCAGCAAAGCATTTGTGAAGCCACAACACGTACAACCTTGAGGCGGATGGGCTACAACAGCAGAAGACCCCACCGGGTACCACTCATCTCCACTACAAATAGGAAAAAGAGGCTACAATTTGCACAAGCTCACCAAAATTGGACAGTTGAAGACTGGAAAAATGTTGCCTGGTCTGATGAGTCTCGATTTCTGTTGAGACATTCAGATGGTAGAGTCAGAATTTGGCGTAAACAGAATGAGAACATGGATCCATCATGCCTTGTTACCACTGTGCAGGCTGGTGGTGGTGGTGTAATGGTGTGGGGGATGTTTTCTTGGCACACTTTAGGCCCCTTAGTGCCAATTGGGCATCGTTTAAATGCCACGGCCTACCTGAGCATTGTTTCTGACCATGTCCATCCCTTTATGACCACCATGTACCCATCCTCTGATGGCTACTTCCAGCAGGATAATGCACCATGTCACAAAGGTCGAATCATTTCAAATTGGTTTCTTGAACATGACAATGAGTTCACTGTACTAAACTGGCCCCCACAGTCACCAGATCTCAACCCAATAGAGCATCTTTGGGATGTGGTGGAACGGGAGCTTCGTGCCCTGGATGTGCATCCCACTAATCTCCATCAACTGCAAGATGCTATCCTATCAATATGGGCCAACATTTCTAAAGAATGCTTTCAGCACCTTGTTGAATCAATGCCACGTAGAATGAAGGCAGTTCTGAAGGCGAAAGGGGGTCAAACACAGTATTAGTATGGTGTTCCTAATAATCCTTTAGGTGAGTGTATATATATATTATAATACTGTTACATCTATTTATGTTTTATATAGGTTTATAATAAAATCATTATGTTTATAGATGTGTTATAAGCATATGACAACATATCTGCAAATGAAAACATTATCCATTTCATCTTTGTAATACACCCTGATTCATTTTAAGAGGTTATTCAACACAGTATGTCATTGAAGGACCAAGATTAGTAGCTCATGTAAGCCCAAGTTGTTGTATTGTTGTAAATTCTCACATCAAATCTGAAGTATCCAGGGAATCTTGATTTTAGACAGACGAATGACTAAACAGGTTGTGTGGGCCCAATTTGGAACATCTCCTGGAATTTGCATATAGATCTATTGATCCTATTTTCTCTCTATTTTGCCTGAAAATGAAAGCAAATTATGTTTAAAAATGTTCTGAATCATGTAAACATGAAAACATTTTGCCTGTAAACCTTTGCTTAGGTTTCTATATAGTTGCCTTGTAATCCATAATTCTAAAGAGACCTTCGTGTAAAGCCTGTGAAGTGAAGTTCCTGCGACAGCATTTCTCTTTGTCTGAAGAACTGATAGAAGTTAATTTGCATTACATGGTGTTGCGCAGCTTTATGTTGACATGAGCGATGCTGTGTATATAATCTTTCCTCGGCCTTCTGATGTAATTAAAATCGTTGATGGCACAATGGTGATGCGTTCATGCGGGTAATTGAAAAATTGAAGGAGAGGGCTTACAATAAGGTCACAAAACAGGTACAAACCTGCTATGAGAGGATACAGCAAGAAGCAACATTCAAGCTTTGCGTTACCCTGAGAAATCTGCGTCACTCGTTGCTCATTTTCACAAGATAATACATGCTTGAAAAAGTCCACTCACCTTATCGTGTGAATAATATCTGTATTTTTGAAGACTTTATGACTGAAAATGAATGCGTACAAGCAATGTCTGTACTTTTGCCAGATCAGCATCTTTCGAGGTGAATTAGATTGAAACATTTGGACATTTTGGAGTTCTCATTTTAAATGAGAATACTTTTCCGCCCACCTCACAGCTAATTAAACGCCAGCAGTAGGATGTGTTTCTTGATTTCAGATCACCTTGTAGGGATATTTGAATCCAAGTAATATTTTCTTGTACTTGATGTTTGCTGAGTGCTAAATTAAACTAATTGTGGTGGATTCAACAGGCAATGAAGTACAGACTCTTTCATTCACATTGGCCAGGCCCAAGACTTGTTCCTTTTTTTAAAAAATAAATATGAATGCTGCACAGATGCTGACTTTTAAAACATGCACATATTTTAAAATAACATGCAAATGAGTATCATAAACCTATATGAATGTTGTTAGAGCATGTTAAAGCAGGGACCTTCTGAATTCAATTTGAAAATAGTCAGTATCCTTAGAGCAAGAAAATTGTGTTATTCTAATCTAATCAAATCAAAAAATGCACAAAGCCGTTCTCATTTCGTTCTCTCACAGTATGTTAAAAGCTTTTAGACAACTGATCATTTCCAAATGCTCCTGGGACAATAAACTTAAATGCCTCTAAACATATATTTACATGATGTATCAAATAGTGAGCATATTCTTGATATAACTACCAACAGACAATTTAGCAGTTCCTACGGTACAGCTGAAATGCATGTAGTATCCCTCGCAACCTGCTTTGGCAAACATCACAAAGCCTTTAACTTCAAAGTGCTAATTACAAAACTTCCTCCCAGGAAAACATTGAAGTAAAAAAACAACAACAACAGCAAATGTGTAATTCAATGGTCAGTTTTAGTAGGTCTGACAATTGCAAATATATCCAGGACTGAGCCCAACATCAAGCGCTGTGGAGGCATGGAAAGATTTTGCCAAGCAATATTGCATCCTTCCAGAGCAGCTTCTTCAAAGTGCACAACAAAGTGACAAAACCAACAGCAGTTAATATGTAATGTTACTCTGAATAATTAATCATTAATCATTAATCATTGATTTCTCTGTTCTGTGCTCTAAAACAAGGAAAGCTGGTGACAGATTATTTCTCCACTTTCTTTTTATGTTTTCTTGTATGACTGGCCCTCCTTTAAATTGATAGACAGTGTTCATCAAGTGAAGTGAACTTTCATGCTTTCCCACTTATTCCTTCTCTGTAGAAGACTCGCTTTTCTGTACCCAAGAAAAAGTCTGTCTTAAAAGTACGGAGACCAAACTTCTGCTTTGTGTCTCATATGTCTCTTACAAAACACCTTGCTTAACGAACAAGAGTTTCTGCTATTTCAGATTAAATCTCCGTTCACATTCTTAAATTTTGGTATTAGGGACTTCTCTTTCTCTGCATTTATCTTTTATTTATGGATTAAAAACTCCCCGAGAATAGATTCTTACAGCTCTTCTGGTCAAGACTTGAAGTCATGATTTGTAGGATTTTTTTTGCTGAATTGCGAATTTCCTTCTGCAGCAGTGAGATAAGTCTTCTGTATAGGAATCATTTCACACTAGGAGCTCCAGGATATACATTTTTCAACCTTCTGGGATAGACTACAACATAACGATAAATAACATTATGGATCAGCACAGCAGAGTGTTTCTCTTTTTTTCGGGATTGTTCTGGTTCAGCGTGTTCAATGTAAAGGCTTGATTTGGATCAGAATTGAACTGGCAGTGGCATGCCATAACTATTAACAACACAATGTCTAAAGGGATTTCAGACAGATATCACTTGATGGAGGCAATACCTCACTAAAAGCACTACATTAAATGGATCTGCGCTTGGTTTATTTCCTTATGTTGGGTTTTCAATGCCTGGTGGCCATGATTAGAAAAATGTAGTGAATTTAAATAAAGAAGAAAGCATTTACTATAAACTTTACTATAATCAAGCTGCTTGATCCTTATAACCTCACACATCTGGCAAATAAGATATAGCCTTAATAAGTAGACATTTTTAGAGATTTAAAGAAAACAGATTTTACAATATAAGTAATTGTAATCAGCTCGGCCATTAAAATAGAAGGGAATGTGTTGTTCAATAAACACATCATTGACAAATCTTAGCACCTTTATGTAGGTTTATTTGAAATGTTTTAAAGAATGAGAGGTGAGATCCCCTGAATGCATGCTCTGCACAGATCTGGTTTCAGTAGGTGAGTGCTGGGAATTATGGGAGTTTATTTTGTTACATCTCATTTGCAGTACTATAATAAGTGAGAAATATTTTAACATCATAACAAGTGGAGTTTGTGAAAGTGGAACAATACAAATTAATAAGTTGCAAATTCAGTCTTTAATGTGTATTTTGTTTTCTTCGTACAATAGGTTTTATATGATCAAAGCATTTTGAATTGTCTAGCCTAATGCCTTGGCTTTATGAGCTGATGCTGGCTTTCTGTAAGATTATGATTAAGTGAGATTTGAATGTATTTAAATTTATTTTCTAAAAGGACAGCCATTTAATCTGTAAATGATTTGCAGGTGTATTCAAGGGTTTTGTTTACTCCCCCCCCCACCCCACCCCCCCAGTCTTTATCCCCTTTAATAATAGGATTAACTTGATAAATGCACACTCTTTATGTAGAGGATTCCAGATTCGAAGCGGAAATCTCCGGATCTTCGGAGTGCTCATTAGTACGGTGACAGTACTGCAGACCTGAGAATGGGTGTATTGATGTTAATAATTAAGTTGAGAAAGCAGGGTTTTGTTCTCATTATTAAGGAGAAGGTCCTGGAGAGATGAGGAAGGAGTGTTTTAGGACTCATTAGAAAGATGACAGGACTCAAGTGGAGAAATCTGATTACTTTTATATTCATTATTAACGAATACGCAGTGCGTTTTCTCGATGCAGTGGTGTTTCACATGCCTGTATTACAAGGCTGTACCCACAAAAGGATGCACATTTTGCGGACGTGTGTAGTTGTGTGGGGATAGTCCGACTCCTTGCATGTCCAATGTGCAATGAGATCTCTTTCTACCTAGTTGCAGCATTCTAAGAAAAGCACTGACAGCAGACTCAGGATTGCAGAACAGAGTAGAGAAGCTTAGTGACGATGCTAAAGCACAGGTTGTACTTACAATTTCCCCAGGTTTTACATCTACGGCAAATATTAACCTAGAACACTGAAGAAAGACAGCTTTTTAAACTGAAGTGAATGTCATGTCGCTGGTTCTATGTAAATTGTTCCAGCTTCTTCTACTGCTTAACGAGCATCTTGGCATTAAAATGTCCTTCCAAATCACAGTTTCAGTGCAATGAAATTGGTCCTTCTGATGAACTGTTAAGTGTTTGATGCTATTATTTGTTTCAGGACTGATTAAATATTTTGAAGACAATGCTGCCTTCAAACTCCTGTGTTCTAACCACTAGCCCACAGCTCCATGCATCATCTGATTTATTTGTATTAGGCCACACTACCTTTTTGTGAATCCCTTTCCCACCGTGTCACAGTCTGTCTGAAGTGCTCATGATGAGAGCAACAGCCAAGTGAAAAGCTCCACTAATGTTCTGTTTTATGTTCCAGTCCCCAAGGTAATAGTAGAACAGCTGACACAGGTCAGAACCACCAGGAATAAAAAGAACAAGCTTTTTTTTAAATCAACATGGCTTATTTTTTGGGGAGAAGAAAAGTTAATAGATTTTCTTCATTATCTCCATGTATGTTGTTCCACAAACATATGGTTGCTTAAGTCCTGCTTTTGGCATCACATAAAAAGGTGAGATCAAGTCTTGGAAATGTAATCTGGCATCTCATCTGCCCTCGTTACTAAAATCCCATCTTGGACATTTCGTAACCAGTTTTTCATTTGCAGCAATGGAAAGAAATCTAAAAATGGCTTTTCCACATTTTTTTTTTTGGTTATACTTCCGATTAGGGGTTCTAAATGGCTGTTATAAATATTTTATAATGTGGAATATTAATATAATAAGAGTATTAATAGAAACATTAACCTTGTAGTAAATACCCTCTGCTAATGATTAACTTAACAAAATGTAAGTTTTCATTTATTACACCTACATTAATTACTTGTATTATGACATTGTTAATAACTAGGTTATTATGCACTCATAATATGTATTTAGAATGTCATCTAATACATCATATATTTCTGTTTAGTAGTTGTTTGTGTCAGAATGGAAATTATTACTGTCCTGATCTGAAATCCTCATATGCAATGTACCTGCTCATGGGGAGGGACCAGCTTTTATAATAATAATTATTAACTCAGTTCCTGGAGTGCATCACTGTTGTTTATTTAGGTGAAAATGCTGGACACCTCAGACAGAGTTTTATTTCCTGTCTGAAAAATGGGAATGGAGTGAGTTAGTACTCGTTAAGGTCGAAGTCCAAGCAATCAAAGAACATTCCCAGTGTTGAAGTGCTTATTAATGGGCAATACTGCTTAATACTTGGGGACTGGCTTGTTTCCGTGGCTATGGCCTGTCAACAGAAGTTAAAGCACACGTTAATTGTTTGCATTGCTCCTGGGCACAGTTCCTGTGTTGTTTTGTGAGGAGAATCTGACACCCAGGGATTGAAATGGTGAAACAAACGCGACAGAGCAGTTAAATGCTTTCTAATATACAGTACCCTCCATTCTCGAACTGGCAGACCAATACAAAACAAAGATATTGTAGAGAGTAACACATTAACCCGACAACTGTTGGAAAAAGCCCTCATCTGGGACTGTTTAAGAGAGCATTACGGTATTAATAGTGACAACTAATGGGCTGTAAATTGTAGTACTACTTTATTTCTCATGTAGGATTCATCCATTGAAGAGATTATTTTTCCTTTCTCCTTTGGTGGGGGTGGGGGAAATTTCTTCATTGTCATACATCCATGTGTGCATCTTACACCTTTCCTCTTTTGCTTAGATGTTAAAATGCTACCTATTACGGTAAGAAATACAAAAAATGTGACGGCACTTCTCATAGTATTCAGGAAAAAGTTATAGCAGGGTGCGCTTACTCAACATGGTGCACCACTGGGGTCACGCCAGTTTTTTCACAGTGTTATCAGGTTGTTCTCTTTCCTTTGAGAAATCCCGCTCTTTGGTGACTCAGATGTACTGGTAATCTCATTTTGCGTAGGTCTGCATGTGGGTTCCATTTCATTTCTTTGAGAATCACAGCTAAGCTAAATGATGCCCATGCATTGTAGAAGTATATATCTGTTTGGCTGCAGGAAATGGTGATTTTTTCGAATTACAAGTATATTAATCAGAACACCACCAGCCACAACAAAACGTCTTCTATTGAGCTGGAGCTTGTTAAAGCCTTGGCTTCCGGCATCATTAGTCATGATCCAAGACCTTAATACATAACCTTAATTTGAGTTTCAAAGAACAGAATGACCTCCCACAATTCACGGTTCAAATTACAAAAGCAATTAAATGTGAACTTAATATAGTTTGTTAAAATGTTATATGAATTGTCATACAATGTGTAGGTAAATGACTGCCCTCTGATTAAATAATTTAACAACAAGACGTTAATTGTGTGTTCGAACTAGTATAGGAAAAGTTTAGCTCCCTGGAATTCCATGTAGACCTTCACAGACAGACCTTCACCCATTCCAAGAAAAAATATTAATAGATTAATAGATAAATTCCAGTTTTGTTTCTGTATTTATATCCATTTAAATCACACAATAACAAACAAACAAACAAAATAAACGTTCTCTTTATTTACAAAGGAAATCAACAGTCATAAGTCTCAGTCATTTGAGGTTTTCAAGACATGAAATATACAAACATATACATATTTTCTGCAATTTACAAAAGCTAGTTTTTGCATTCCTTTGATCATCTCTTACCACCCTTAGCAACAACATCTTCAACTTTTTTTTTTTTTTTTTTTTTTTTTGCTGCTCTTTAATCTAAATCAAGTTTTAATCATGTATGGAAATATGTTTCCTGCCGTCGTCGCCCCACTGTACTGAAAATCCCAAACCTATTCAAGTCAAAAGCATTCAGCAGAAATGGTTTGGTTATGTAAAGGTACAAATGAAAGTCATTTTCACTGACACCAAGTTGTATGCCTGGTTGGATTTGATACGACACAATTGGCACTTCATAGCAAATCACTGTACTTATCTGTCCGCCAATTCACATGGTATGTTAGTAGATCAGAAAAAGAAAAAGAAAGAAAGAAATGAAAGAAAATAAGACAGAAAAATAATGAATTCTTAGATTCATGAATTTGAAGTCATTGATTGGGTGAACATTTGTTTAGCATATGATATGACATGCTTTTATCAGCATTTTTCTACCTCTGAACTGGATATTTGTTGTTGCCTCCATGTAGCACTTCACAATTCCTTATAATGAAATCCTCCAGTCCACCTCAATGTCTTTCTTCTTTAAATTAAAAAATAAAATTGGAGAGAGTAGTCATCTCACTGATCCCTTAGGCTCTTCTAAGAGTAGGCTGTTAAAGCCTGATGATGAGAGAGGACTTGAGCTCACTCACGCAAGTCATCTGTTCGCTTTGTACTGCATCTGAACAGCAAAGAAAGAGTTTCATAATCTTTTAATGGCTCCGATTTCTTACCTGCACTCTGCAATTAAATTACGGACATTGAACTGCTGCACTGTGTGTCTGAAGATCTCAAGTCTGCCAAGAGATTAGTATTCGGAGTTTCAAGGAAGTCTAAAGCCAGCACAGAGCTTCATATCTTTTAAAAGGTAAAGGGCGAAATCAGATCAATAGCATTCTAAGCTGGAAAGAGAGAATATGATTGCATTGCAATAGTCTGAGAGGAAGACTATTGAGTTGGGGAAATAAATGGAAAATTTCATGGCATCTGATGTAGTATGATGGTGCTGCATCGGTTTTAAAGAGTTCATCTCATTCATCTATCATCTATCTATTTTCTTTCTTTTGTTCTCATTGCAGCTTAATGATACCTTTTAAAGAGTTGTTTTGTGAAAGCAGTGTGGGGAGCAATAATAATCTGACAAGCAAACAACAGTTAATGAGCAAAGGATTTTAATTACTTTAAAGCAGCTTGTCTGGCATTCTATTTTATTAAGATTATTTGTCTTGTTAATGATTGAGCCCCCTGTCGTAGCCTTCTGCTCAGGTTCTCTTGGTGTACTTCATTAAAAACAATATCAGCACCCACGTGACTTCTTTTGCACTTTTGCAATAAAGATGTGTCCAAATGTCACCATCTGGATTATCGTGCATGAGTTCACTGATGCAGATTTGTGCATGGTGTGCTGAACAGTGCTTTATTTACGCCAATACACATTTCCCTTTAATTAAAAGCTCATTGGTAGGTCGTTTGCTCATTATCTATTTTGACAAAGAAACAAGCAATTCAAACAGCAGAAACAGAGAATCAAGTTTTTATTTTATTTTTTGTGCTTGAGTAGGTTTGTTTGTGTGAAGAACAAGGCCCTTGGCAACAAGCTTTGCCCTTACTAGCAAATGTTGACAGGGTGGCATCGATGGGGTTTTTTGTGGGCAAAACTGAAACGCAGCTTGTGGCACAGCAGAGATCATAAAATCAAGAGCTCTTCCTGTTTTAATATAAATTATTTATTCCTCCTGGCCCTCTGAGACTTTTTCACATGGTAAACTCTAACATTAATTAGCTCTGTGTTAGTTAATCTCATCCCAACTATGATATATTGAGTGCAAGTATCTTCCTTTGGTATGTAAATGACTTTGACTTATCTTTGGGCATCCCTTGCATAGTATTCATAAACAACCCTGCAAGACTGAGCTGAAAGCCTGGTAGGTCTACAGGAGTACACAGTTTAGGCTTTATATTTGGGTGTAATAATCCAGCTGTCACATAAGAAATAATGGGACCTTGGAAGATAAAGACCAAAACCAATATATTGACACTCATTCAGAAAATGTGAGTGCTATGTTGATGGGTATTGACCAGACTTCCACAGACTCATTCTAATAAATGAGTTACAGAATCAGAATTACCTGAAAGAAAAGAGGATGTTATATTATTGAGAACAAAACATGTAATTCTATGTGGAATAAGAAAACCCAGACAAGTTTTTTGTGGCTGAAGTTTAAAATAGTTAAACTAAAGTGGTTGATGTCCAACCCAGCTTGTAAAATAACCTTTGGATTTTCAACCAAGAGAATGATGAATTTGGGAAAATGGGAGGACATTTTTTAATGTAAAAGTTAGAAACTCAAAGGAAGTTGACCTTGATAGAGTGGAGTGACTAGGAAATGCATTGGTGGGAACGGAGAAATTGTAATGCAAGGACACAATAGTAGCTCAAGGTGAACAATTTTGCGTCGAAACTCATCTGCTATGAGTGGTTTAACAGATCAACTGAGGACAAAGTGAGAAGAAAGTGGATTATTAATGGATACATAAAAGAGTCCAAGGCGATAGCAAAGAATGGTATAATTAACTGCTAGCACAGCAAGTCAAAAAAACGAATATCAAAAATACCAGCCGAAAGATAGCGGAATGACCTTTAGACAGCTTCTCCAGAAAAATATCAAAAGCATTGCTGTGAATTCAAACTCCTGCCTGTAATGGGATGACTATCGTAGAGGACGATTTGCCTGTAAGGCTGGGTGCCAGTTAATTGTGCTGATCTCCATAAAGCTTGAGTACAGATTGCCTTGCTGCCTGTTAGAGCATGATTCCTTCCAATTAATTTTTTTTTTTTTTTAAAGGAGCAACTGGGGGATCCTTGCCGCTTCTCTTCTTATTTAGAAGGGAAGAGGTTTCAGTGCATTTATTGGTAATCACTGCAGGTACAAAATATATGTGGTGTTTGCAAGATGGGGAAAAGCCTGAATCACAAAAAGCTCACCGTCCCTTTAATTAATTATGTATGAGAAAAATTGCACGTGAGCTTCGGAGGAGAGCTGTCTCCGTGGCGGACAGAAATGTAGTCTATAAAAGATGCAGGGTAAACACTTTATCCTAAGCCCCCGAGGAAGAGACAATCTACCACTTTTTCTTACAAAAAATTCATTGCAAACAATAGAGAGCATGCCAACCTTTTCCAACCAGAGGGCAGAGATTCTGTGGCTCCTACCGACTCTCTTACTCAAGTAGAAACACATCCCCCAGATTATTAGAAGCAAGCATTGCACACAAATATGAAACCTTAACCCTAGACCTAACCCTAATCCTATCAAAATCTAATCAGAAAGCATAGAAATCTTTTCCAATCACAGGCCAGAAATTCAACTGAAGCCATAACCTATCTGTGGCTCTATACAAAATCTAATGTAATCTCAAGGAAAGCTATTGTGTCTTAGTCTTATCTAATCAAAGCAAGGGACTATTAGACTCCATCAGTTAAGAAATAGGTACCATGGTTTATTTGATATAATGAATCCTCCCATTTTTGCACCCTTATTTGACTCACTAAAGCAATACCTTAACCTAGTTTTTAACACATTCAGTAGGAACTCCCCCAAGTCATTACTGTACAGACCTGATCTGAAACACACTATTCTGTGATTGATGCACCATGACTGACAGGCAACGGTCGAAACCTGCTTCTCATTTCATTAGATTTTTTGCTGTCCCATCATAGCTCTCTATTCTTCACTTGGCTTCCCTGCCAGATCCGTTCTGACTTCAACATCCTCTCAGGAAGCACAAAACCCACCAGAATTTTAATCCTGAAGGAGACTAAGCTGAGGCAGGATTTTCACATGCTGTAATTGAACTACATAATAGATGGGCAAGTTAATCACAGCTCCTACTGAAATATGCCTCCGCCCCTCTTCAAATACTCTCGAAAGCCTGTTCAATTATTATATAAATATCAAAAAGATTAATTGCAGTTGAATTCCAAGAAGAAGAAAAAACTGGATGAATAAAAAAAAGCGACATTAAGTGATTGTTATTTTGAGAAGTCTGTACCGTTTATTGTACGAGTTGATCCGCGTCCTCGCTCGTTACCACAACTACACTCGGCCAAATTAAATTCATGTCTTTGTGTCGCTCAATTGCTTAATTGCTTTTGTGTGACAGATAACATTTAATTACCCCAAGAGTGTGGGAGATTTATTGTGGATTGAATCTGTGCATTGCAACACAGTGCTGTCACAGAGCTTTGGGAAGTGGGATGTGGGAAGGGTGCTGTATCCAGCTTCTTCAAAAGCCCTTCTCCATCATTCTCCATCAGAACCAGCCTCACAAAGGTTAACAATGCCAAAGGATTGTAGTAGGCCAAACTAATGAAGGTAGCAAGATTAACCAACAGTTTTAAAGGAGATTTTGTCAGTTAATCTTAATATTTCTACATCCACTTTTGTATGGCTTGTACTGTACAATATCATTTTTAGGCTAATGTCTTTATTGATAAGTAATCTAGACAAAATGGTGTAACACCAAAATGATTTATCCAGTGATCTTGACAGAATAAAGTCGTAATAAATGACTGCACTGACTACCAGGCTACTAAAATCAAGACCTTACCACACTGCCAGAAATTCCGAAAACTCTTATTTTCCAGTATATTTCGAGCAGAATATTGCTCCTCTGCCTTTTATTCCTACCATGCTTGTGTTCTGCAAATGAAATCTGTGGCATAATGATTAAACGTGTCTTTTTCCCTTCGCTGCGTCCAATACATGAGGAGGCTTTCAGTTAATAAGCTTGTCAGTTTTACTTTGCAGAAGAAGTGTCCTAAACGAATCCCAAAGAATGGTTATTAAGGCCGCCAGTTTAATTCCGATAATATTTTAGAACAAATGGGACCTGTGGCAAACTAGTTAAGGTTTTTTTTATTCCCATCCCTGTAAATAGGGTGTACAGCAATACCTACACAAGGAATTCTCTGATGGCATTACTTTGTGTGACTTAATAGAGTTCAACATTCAAGTTATCAAGTATCTCTAGCCAGGAAAGCAAAGGCAATTAGTGTTTAACAAGGTGCGATGCCAGAACTGTTCCTAACAACAGCAGGCAGCAAGTGAACTTGAGAACAGAAAAGAAAAACACGACAGGATGCAAATTGAAAAGCGTGATAAAGTATGTTTAAATACCTCTTTATTTTGCCTACGATCACCTCATCATCTTTGCAGTGTGAAAGTACAGCAGCTGCAAGGTCACATATCCACTCTCAAAGATAGCTGGTGTGCCTAAACACACTGTTTTTACAAATAAAGTAGTTTTTATGGACAGAGTTGCCATAGCTTTACTCCATTGTGGCTCTTTAATAGCGCTGTGTCCCTTTAAAAATAAAAATGAATGAGTCAATTAGCTTACTGATTTGAAGAGCCATATCAAGACCTGTCAGTCAACCAACTTAGTTCAACAGTGTGCTTCATGTCAATAAAATGCTATCTCTCAGGGGCCTATTTTTATCAGTGTCTAGATCATTTATAAACATTACACAGTATCAAGATTAAGATATTCCGCATTTTAATCCCCCCAAATGAGCCGCTTTGGAATCCCATAGATTTCCAAATAATGAATACAATTTACTTTTAAATTCCCAAATGTACATTCCGTTCCACTGTTACAGAAGGGAATATATTTAGTTTTTCATTAATCATTATCCTAGCTGATCCTTTGTTTAATAATCCCTGAGCAAAAAAATATGAGTCTGACGAATTTAATACATTTTTGGTAAATTCTGAATCTATAAAGGCATTTTTAATTAAGTGCTTGTTAAAAGTTTAGTGGCATGTCATTGATTACTGGAGGCAGTCATACAGATATCACTGTATTTGTTTTTTCACTTTCACTTTACTTTTTTCTTCTTCTAACACTGGAGGCAAATTTTAGTCCAAAGCCTCAGTTTACTTCTCTGCTTCTGGCTATTTAAATCCCCAGTTATGTGGTGTGCTAATGGCTTATGATTTGAAACCCATGCAACAGTAACAGTCATTGTTTTCAATCGACCAATCAGAAGCGTTCAAGTGTTAACTGAGAGCTGCAGTTGCTTTGCATTATGTTTCTCACAATGGAAGCCATGCTAATTCTTACTATAGTACGAAACACAGCTATGAAATTGGTTATAACATAGATCTTGTCCCGAAGTTCGTTTAGCTTAACTGAGAATGAAATTGACTAATGTAAGGATCTTAATTGAACATAAAAGACTAATGTTTTATTGTCAAAAGGTTTTATTTGTACTTTGTTCAGAGGGAACCCTAAAATATGCATTGTAGCCCCAGCAGAATTCAAAATTCGTAGCTAAGCAATTTTATCTTCTATTATTTTCTGAAAATGTTTGTGTAAATTGTTATTTATGTAACAGAAAATACATATTCTGATTTTCTGTGTAAGCTGTATGTACATTTAATAGAAAGTGGGACCAGGAAACTATTAGTGGAATGATGTTTAGTACAGGGAAAAAACATTGAATGGGTTTTTTGCATTTAAATATAAGGTAACCCTTGTCTATGGAGTGAAATTATATAGGGAATGTTCCCTCAGATGGAATCCATACAGAAAGTCATATAATTTTAGTCAAAACAAAGTACTGTGTACATCTATCACCTAATGGAATCTGGACACTGTCAAGATAGATAAAACCGTTTATTTTATTTTATTTTTAAATATATACCCAGCATATTGGTTCTCACAAAATTGCTTAAACCTTTTGTTTTTTTTACAGCTTTAATAATGCAGGGATATATTGCTTCAGAAGATAATCCAACCATAACTAGCATGATTGATTGTTGTTCTTTCCCTCCCTAGAAGTAAATAAATAAAAAAAGGCCACAACAAACGCATTGGCTCAGATACATATTAATGTTCAATTATGGGATCTCAGTTAAAGGAAGAAAGTAAGTACCTCAGGTAGAAGGATATGTCTACCAATATGAACAGAAGAAAAAATACTCAGGGGAGTACTGAGCATTATATTATTAAATGGAAAATGGAAATAATATACCTTGTAAATTTTGCGGCATCTTAATAATTGTGAATAAGGAAACAAAATTGGATATCATCCTCTGCATTGTCTGGTGGATACATAAGTGTTCACTTCCATATCTTCAATTAGCAGGGGGGCTATTTCATTGTACTGCAGACCAAGGACTGGCCAAATCAAAACTTTGACCTCTCTGTGAATCTGAAGTATCGTGGTTATTATTCACTTTATACCATTTATAAAGCAGTTCATTCCAATTTGCGGGTGGGTCAGAGTTTTGATTTGGTCTAGCCCCAAATCTTGGCTGTGCACCAAATCATTCCAAGTTAATCCGCAGAAGAAGAAAAACTAAAACAGTCGTTAGCAAATTTACATTAACATTAAGTGCACTTATATTATGAAGCAGTGGAAATCCTAGCGCCAACATCCTTCAGTGTTAATATTGTAGCAATGACTGTATGCTGTTTAAAGAAGAAACGTTAATATTATTTTTACCTATGAAATTGTCTAACAAACCTAATAAAAATGTAACAATTACATGTAATTAATTAGCCTTTTTCACTTTCTTTTTTAAAAATAAACATCAAAACCTGCAATTTACGCCACTGCATGTATCACTGATGTAGCCTAACTTGTAATCCCATCTTTTCTGCCTTCACTTGAGTTACACCTTAATTGCCCCTTAAAAATAACCATATTCTTTGTACTTCCTCTTAGTTAATTATACTCTAATAGTTTGTAAAATGTAGGCCTATGCCCTCTTACTGTACTATGTTTCTTGAAGTGTGCATATATTTTTTGACAACCTCTTAGTTGCCCTGCGTAAAGGGCATCTGCTAACACATAATAAGCAAACAAACAATAATAATACATGAGAGTCCAATGTGTCTTATATTAGCTTCACAGACTATACAATGTTGTGTATTTATTTGTTCTGTATATTTACAATGTGTTGGTAACTGTAGCTTGAGTGCTCCAGGAAAATAAATTCAAAGGATTGTCACTGCCTAGCCTTTTCTTCTTGAAGTATACTTTGAAACTCTCTTATTAGAATGTAGTTTTCTTATGGAATAAAGACATGAATAAATAATAAGACAAATACTATCACCACTAATAACAATCACCATTCTCGTTTGTATGCAAGGTTTTAAATTATTGATGCCAACTCTTTGTGCTCATTAGTACGTTTGGACCCATAGTGAGTTGATAGTGTCTGAAGAACTTACAAACTCATTCAAGAAAGGTTCGTCAGCTGTGGAAATGAAATCTTTCTGCACAGTTCCGTTAGGTTTGATTGGGTAATCAAAGAAAAAAAGATGTTCTCTGACCTTGGGATTTCCGAATCGTTCTCCTGTGCATTTCTGCCGTCTGTGTGATAAAGGAACCCAATCCACTGAGTGACACCTGACAGATTTCTACTGTCAACTTGCATAGTATATCCACACATTTTGAGGAATGGGCACAAGAATACACTGTGGTGAAAGACCGATCGCATAATTAAGTTTTAATTTCACAGAGTGATCCAATCACAGTGCTCTGATCAAACACCTTGGTTGTAATTCAACCTAATTGAAGCATCATTAAGTGGGTAATGAAAGACTTCAGTGTCAGGGCTCGAGGAGTTCGACACAGCCAAGCGAGAGCCACAAACAGGGTACCGAAATTAATTTGGGCTTCCTGGCTCATAGCATAAATTAAGTGGAGCCCCCCAAGGCAGGTTACAACAAGCTCTTGGAGGAATACATCAAGCCTCTGAAATGATCCCGTCAGCGAGTAATACAAATGTAGATGTGTATCGTTTCTGTCAGTGTGTGTGTGTGTTTGTGTTATTTGACAACCTGCCAGTTATAGGCTGAAAATGAGCTTGAAAATAGGGGAATGGTTAGGAGGGAAAAGAGAAAGAGAAAGATTGATAGGGGGTCTGCTTATTTACATTTTGTAAGTTGTGTTGCAGGGCACAATTAGCTATTGAAGGTCACACAGGGGCAGCTGAGAAGACAAATTGTAGTACGGTACCCATTCGCTGGTAACAACAAAACTTCAATCCTTGTTCCCTGAGCAGCTTAATGTTTCCATCCTGGGAACAGAGTGAGCCAGCACTGGGGGATTAGAAACCATGAATGCAGTGTACACAACCTTTTCAATGTAAGTCTTTTACTTACACTGGAAAAAAAAAAGAAAAAAAGATTTGTTTCATGTATGCCATTGATGTGTTTTATTAAAACGCATGAAATAACACCGGTTCAGTGACCTCTTTGCAAACATCTGGCAGCTGTTAGACACGCAGTCAGTTGATTGAAGTCATGGCAGGATGGACGTGAAAATGTACAAAACAGATTGTGCGTCGTGGTCCTTGCCAAATGGAAGCAAAGACACAAAAGCAGTGCAGGAGTCCATTCTATTTTTGGCCATCTCCGAGAGAAATTATAATTTTTATTATATTTTTTTTCCAATTTCTAAAACAAACAGAGTAAGTTCAATGGGCAAACAGATCATCAATTATAAACGGGCTTCCCAATTTTCAGCTCTCTCCCTTCTGCAAACACTGAACTCCTCCAGCTGGAGTTTCCAATGTCCTTTCAGATGCACTTGCCTTCTCAGATCGATTATAATGTGTTGTGTGTTAGTCTTCCAGATGTGAAATTACACAGTTTTCACCTCCTGCTGAATGGGGTAAAGCTGAAACGTCACCTGCCAAGACTGATTCATTCTACCAGTGTCTTTAATGAGCGAGCTGTCTCTCCTGAGATACTGCGCATACTTACAGGAAAATTACTTTGATTAAGATTGAAGGGAAATAGCATAGACCACTCACAGGGTACATCTTTCTACAGTAGCCAGGAGCTGGAACTAGCAAGGTGGCATCTCATTTAATATTTTCTTTACTGTGGAATCATTTTTATTCAGTTCAGGCTTTATTTTACGTAAGTATTTTATACTACCTGCATTTTCCTGTCTTCCTAGTGCGTAACAGAGCTCATTGTGCATATGAACCTGTAATAGTGATGTCATTGCCCTGGACTTGTTCCATGACCCTGGCTTTATGCGACTGGTCTTTGGGTGTCATGTAGTGAGTTGGTGGCTTGTCTGTGGCTGTGAGGACCAGGCATTCAGGTGTGCCTGAGACTGAAGTGTGAATCCACGCAAGGTTTGAGCACATGTGTGCCATTTCAGAATTCACTGGTCATTGTTAATTTAACTAGGGCACAGATGTGGGTAGATTTGTTTTCACCTACTGCCCATGTATTCCAAAAGCTTCTACACTTTTCATCTGATTTAAACTGAACTGTTAAGAAAACAAATTAAAAACAATAAATATATATATATATATATATATATATATATATATATATATATATATATATATATATATGTGTGTGTATATGCATGCACTGGATATTTTATTCCTAACTAGCTATCTTTTTTTGTAGAGCATGCCATGTTAGCCTAGCAGCAAAGAACATCACAGCTCATTAAAGACCGTTTGCTACAATTACTTGCAAAATACCTACTCTATTGGAGAACAAAAGGGAATTTCATGTTGAATTGCTTGTTGAATTACTTGTTGAATTACCGTTTGAAGCAAGGCCCCCCTCAGAATGGTTAAAGTCCAGAACACATTGTGCTTATCTATCCAATTCCAGCTGCAAATTACACAATTTTCCTCCTTCATTGTTTTGTTTTTTTGGTAAATACTTTCACTGCCTTTTCTTCATCATGTACAGGTATGTACAGCTAGTAATCAGCAATAGTTATAGAATTAAGAACCTTAGAATATAAACATAAGGAAGAGGCCTTTCAAACAATCTTAGGTCTAACTGTTCATACAGTACCCTGTTGTAATGCTTGTTTACACCTGGAAATTAATTTGAAACATGAATATAAAGATCCAGATCGATTAATATACACCTTCTAATTATATATTGCTACAGATGTAACATTGATACAACATAATGGCTGTAAAGATGTAATGGCAGACACAGAAATCTCTGTAATACAAATGTGGCTTTGTACTTTGTTTGAAATATCCTCTAACTGCGGAGGTTTCTTGTTTCCTTAACCACCAGGACTGGTATATTATGTCTGGAAAGCTTCAATTTACATTTTGTCTTCAGTGCACCTAGGTTACTGTTGTCTGGACTGTGTTTTAAATTTGAGGAGGTGGAATACATCCCCCTAATGATAATGCCCAAATGTTAACTCTCAGGTGATTTTTGTTTTATGTATTTCTGGAACTGGTTCAAAAGTAATTAAACAGAATTTCTTCCTGGGCAGGCCAGGGGGAATTCACAAGGTATTTCTCTGTAAAACTTAATTAGCTCAATTTTATCAGCTGCAGCCAATCCATATTATTTTTATACTGTGAGGAAAACAAAATGGACAGTATCAACCGTCTATTTATCTTTCTGAAACCAACCTTAGCTTATTAGCAAGAATAAATTAAATAACTGTCACCTATCACATCAGACAATACTGCATGTGAACCAAACACTCAACTCCATGTTATTGTAACCAAGAGTGGCTATTTTGTTCGGGTATGGTACTGATATTGTTTTATATTAGCGATTAGGTCAGAGTCAGTGGGAAATGGTTCTTAGACCCCTGCCTATATGGATGAGCAGACAATTAACCAATGTACAAATTTTGACATTAACTTTTATTAAACAGAAAATTATAAAATCGTTGAAATGTTCTGTACACTGTAAAGACCACGACATTTATTGTACCCAATATCCGCAACAAAATGTTTCAAGAGGGAGGACTACACTTATAGTGTAAGGAGACTCAAATCCAGACTTCCTTTCTCTTAACATTTCTGAAGATGCTCTGATTTGCACAGGACAAAGTTGCTCTTCCCAGCAGCTCCCTGAGGGGAGAACGTCTATTATGGCAAGCCAATGGGGTTTGATGAGCCCTGTAGTGTGGTGACATGAATGGAGAGTGCAGGGCGACTGGCTCAGAAATTAGTTCTTTGCTCATGATCAATATAATAACATAACCTGGGGCGTGTTTAGGTAAGCAATGTAATTGTTCGCTCGCTTCACATAATGGAAATAACGGGAGAGGAGAGCTTCTCGATGATCAGTGCAATTGTCACAGCCCATAAATCTCCATCCCTCACACTAATTGCCTAAATCCTTGTTTCTCTGGATTCCAATCTTCCGCTCATTTTCTCGACCCCAGCTTCCCTTTCAGCTTGTCAGCATCATCTTATTCCTAGAAATGGTTCGGATTTACCCTTTGGAACGAGAGAGCACGGCCCTGTCACCGCGGCTGGTCGGTCTGAAGCTTCCTGTTCTGCTCTTTGAAGAGTGCACACAATTCATAGATGGTCCGTGAAATGCCTATCAATTAAATTTTCTGAACGTTCCGTATAATTGAAATACATTTAAAAATGGTGGCCATATTTTCAATTTTCCCTTTGTTTTGATGTTTGCGGGCAGAGCAAAACTTTCTCAGATAAGTTTTGAATTGGTTCCATGAAGAATGCAATTTGACAACATATATTAATCACCAGACTTTTGTTGTACATTGTGCAGCTTTTTTGATGTTTTCACGTAATAGGATTTATACTTTATTATATTTGATTTACTTGAATATAGCTGACCAAAGTTTATTTTGTATTTTTACAGGGACCATAGCTCTGTATCTGATCCATTATTTGAAGTGCTCTCATTGCTGTCTAAACCCCTTCATTAAAACACAGACTTTTTGATTTCTTCTGTTGCAGTATTGGTTTTAGTAGTCGCTGTGATACTAACAATTTTATTTTCATGTTATTATGACAGGGGGTGGAAAAAAACTCATAAAAATTTAAATTTCTTTTGTGCAGCTGCTCTCTGCATCTTTGACAGTTATTAAATTGTGTTTTGATTTGAAATTACTTGAAGCAGGTGGTAAAATAACTGTATCCATGATAATTGAGTTCAGACCATAATGTTAGGGCAGAATTATGTCAACACCGAAGCAAAGGTTGAAAGGAACATTAGTCTTTAGCACTCTTATGCACGTTGCTGTCAGGCAAAGGGAAGGAGTGATTATAAGGGATTATATTATGCTATATGGATGTACTTGAGACTTGGCCTTTGGGAGTATGTTTTTTGTTAAAAACTTTTAATGGAAAATATATGTACACTGAATATTTTGTGTATGTACTGAGGTGCAATTAAAAAAAATGATCATCAATTTTTTATACTCAGTTTATTCATTGTTAAATTTCCACATATGAATTCAATTGGTTCTCCCCTCTGGAACAAAAGCAAAGTGAATTGGTTCAAGATGATTTTTACAGCTTATATTACCTTGTGCTATTAGACAGAATTTATTTGCAAACCTTAAAATCATGAATAGCTTTTAGAAAACTCAGCAATACCTTTTTTATTTCCTTGAATTTGTGCAATACCTGTATATAAGTATCTCCCCTTCATGCCACTGAATTTTAGGTCACAAATATATAGAGAAAATGTCTTATTTAAATTAGCAGCATATACTGATTATGCTGCACTACAAATAATGATTAAATAAGTAAAAACTTTAAAAAATCTACATATTTCAGAGTACCACAATATTTGTATATTCTTATGCCTATTTTGGTGTTGTTTGTTAGATTTATTTGTCCAATATTCCTATCATGTCATTACTTAGATTTTGAGATGCATTGTCAAAAATGCCACTGTTAGATGAAAGGAGTTTGTACCAGGGGAACACTTTGCGTTCTTCAGGCAAATTATGTCAACATATATAGGCCTACATCTTTGATTTCCATCTCAAAAGCTATTCTTCACATCCACGGCACCGAATCCAGGTCTCTTTTCAGGTGAACAGCAGGGTCTTTCGATACAATCCCATTGTAAATCTGAGTTATATAGTTGGTCTTGAAATTTGTAGACAAAGTGTTTTTTAAAAGCATTTCAAATGAGAGAGGTCAACGGAAAAGTAAAACCAACCTTTACATCATGTTTCCTCAGTTCACCTCTATCTTGTCACTTGTCAGGATTCTTGTCCTTTCACTGGCATTTGGTTTGAGATTTACTCCGCCTGTTGGTGGATTTATGGGCTACTGTGTGTTTGACTTATGCAGAGGAGGGCTGGAGGGCAGACTTCATTTGTCCAGCTTTGATATATCGGCCTGCGTGAAGGTTTACTACATGTCTGCCCATGGTGGCTCGCACACTCACCGCTGACAGCTTGTTTTTGTGGAGATTGAAGCTAAACAGATTCCAGATTTGTAAACAGTACAGGAATATAAAGTACAGTAAAACCCGATCACAAGACATAGCAGTATAGTGTCTGCTGGTGTTCAAAGAATCGGCTAGATTTGCCCTGAAGATGAAGATGCCTCAAATTCACCTCATTCGTATCTACAGCAGCCTTCAAATCAGATCCTTCTGGAAGTGCAATTAAAAATTGATTAAACAATAAAGTGCACTCAATACTTTTTGGAAACAAATAATAATAGTAAAGCATTGAAAGGCTATCAATATTGTATGCAGCAGTTGTATTGGAATGCTGAGTTTATTTCTTTCAAAAATCATTTTTAAGTTCTACTACATCATGGGTCTGGATACATCTGGAGGCTACTGTATAGCCTATATAGTCACACCTACTTCTGTCATTAAGAAGAGTCTGGAAATGCTAGATCTGACTTGTTTTCAGTCCCCTCTTATGTCCCTGAGGACTCTACAATAGGCCTTCTTCTCTTTAAAGTTTTGCTATCTTGTGCTAAGCAGCAGAAGAAAAATAAATCACTTGCAGACACTGGATTTTCCTCACTCTCTGTCAATTGATTCACTCTTAACTTTGCTCTAATGCAGCCTTGGTGTCCTTTTTCAATCCCACTATTGCCTTTGTAATTTCCCCAAGTTTATATTCTGCGTTCCACCACCTCCGAAACACTTATTCCCAACATACACATATCTCTTTTAGCAGACCTTGCAATCGCATGCAATGTTGTCTTGTCTGGTGTTTTAAATTGCAATTAGGCATTTTTACTACATTGTTTGGTTTTAACTCTGCTGTCTTCACTCAATTCTGCTGACTCTCAAAAAGTCATCCATGAATTATTTATTTCCCCTCTTTACAACTAAAGTTCCAAAGATGAGGTCAGTTCAGATTATCTGCATTATGTCTATCAACTGCTTATTATTTGATTATCACAATAATGAATCAAATGTTTAGTTTCACTGACATTATTTTATAAACTAAATGAATCACCAAACATTGCTTTAAATAAAGGGTCAAACTGTATGTTGTGATGACTAATGGTGATGTGGAAAGCAGTTCAGTTCAACTGTTTGCTTGAAGACCTTATTATGTATATTTAGATTTGTTTTGTCTTTGGAACGGTTGAAACATTTGAGTGGTTTGTTCGGGTCAGAATGGCATGTTTTGCACTCCCCCTTTGGGTAATATCCTCGACTCGGAATATAACCTGTCAGCTGAAAACAGTTTCAGCTTCGATTAAAAGGTCAGGATATCTGAAAAACAGGCAGTCTTCTCTTCAGTGCATTATGCAACTCGCTGACTGTAGAAGGATCATTAAATTCATATCTCATGCTTTTTCATCTTTTCATTTTTTTTTTTAAATCTTAATGCATGCTACAAGTTTCAGAAGCCTGTAAGTGCCACGGTTTCTTCTAAGTTGCACTTAAATGGCCTACTTACATCATAATCACCCCATTTATCTTCACTCTGTATATGAACAAGGGCAAACCTGACCTGAAAATGCTGGCTTTTCGCAGAGCCTGAAAGTATAGTGTCTGAGTAACAAATCTATTTCATAAGCTCTGTTGAGTAAAGGAAACCCTAAGAGCACTCTTTGAATTAATGGACTGCCCTCCTTCATCTCAGGAGAAATTGTTTCTAAATCAAATTAGTTTGGTAGTCTCAAATGGACACTGAATTGATAGAAGTCAACATCGTAAAATCCACAAATATATCAGCCTTGCTGTGAATGGGAAAATGTCGATCCTGCTCTTTCAACAACAGGAAGTTTGCTCTGGATGTGAGTTAGATGGTGTTGGTTTGGCCATTCCTGCCCAGTGGCTAAGTGTCAAGCAAAGCAATAGGTTGGCATCCTACTTCTGAAGATAAGGTTTCTGTGAACTGATGAGTAGGGAATAACCATTACAGGTTTGGAAAGGAATCTATGTAAATTGCAAAAACTTTGTTATATTTAAAAACACACCTGTCAAATCTGCAAATAACTCAAATTTATGGGGGTGCAGGAGGTGAGGGAGAATTTGTCATTTTGAGGAAACCAGCCATAGGCACAGGAAATTAAGTTTAATGTGCAAATGAAGAGCATCACCGGCAGGCACATAGAACATACATTATAAATATCATGTGGGATATTTAAAATGAGGACAGGAAGTATGGAAATGAAAGGTGCCTAAGCTTGGAAGGATTTAAAAAATTGCAGAATCAAACTCAAGGGATGTAATGCTAAGACCCTATAATGCTCCCGTATGACTTCATCTGAAAAAGTCTGTTCAAAACCGTGTGCAAATGCTTGCTGCGGCACTTGAAGGTAGATCTGAGTAAAGATAATTTATGATCCTTTTAGAAACTACATGATGAGATAGGATCAATAAGTTACTTACAACAGCACAGGCAAGACGTGCTTAAATAATCTTCTAACCTTTGTTCCTTCTATCAGTATCACATCATTAGATGTGTTTCTGGGTGATGCTTGGAATATAAACTGTTATTTAGACATTCGCCTCAGCATTACTTACACATCATACTCAGGGGGACAACATTTTCATGAGGATTATTCAGGGCTTTTTAAAGTATATATGTTTAAATCTGAGTTATCATTAAGTATGTCTTTTTTGTTTTGTTTTTTAGATTTTTGTGCTTTCATTCCGCATCATATCAAGTAATGGCCATTGATGCGCTTGTGTAATTGAAATAATTGCCTATAGCCTTGAACAATCCACTTTGTTCCATTATCTCTGTGAAGATCTGAAAAGGATGGGTGGCTTCTTTAAGTTTGTTTGTTATAATGTATCGGTTGTTAGGGTAATGGCTTGTGCAGGGGGCTGGGATTTTGCAGCTCACTGGTTAAATAGGTGAGATTTGATGCAAAGGAGGAGTGCTGCACTACAATACTTATGCAATTTTGTAATGGAGCTGAGAAGAAGCCAGTGATTCGAGACGTCTGCTCTGGAGGGTGTGAAATTGGCCGGCTTGGTGGCCATCCCGAAAGTTCAGAAAATACATGTCTTGAAAGATTGTTTGCAATTCATCATGGACTGAACATTCAGGCTTCCAATAGTTTTGATCATAAGTATGTGCTGTACAATTGTCAGCTCAAGCTTTTTTGTGCTTTCTCTTTTTTTCTCTCTTTAATATGGAAAAGCTCATATTATGATTCATATTAACTCATTTTCTGTCATAATACTCCTAATTTCATCTAGCAAATGTTTGTTACAGTTCCTGTCCATATCCAATAACTGCCTGTATCTATTATCTGATCTTCCCCATTATCTGTCAGGGTAACCCACACATATTTACTTCTACTTTAGTGCTTTAGCTTCTAAAATGTATAAAGTTTGTGTTCTCTCTATGGCGATGATATTTAATTAAAAATAAAAATTGGAAACTTTGCTTTCATAAACACAATGACAGTTAATCTTGTTTGTTTTTTTAATGATACTATTAGGGATTTGTATTTGTATCTACACTATTTATAAACAATTAGATTTGTGGGCCCTTGATTTCCTTGTACATTTGTAGGATAACAGCTTAATTATTATTTGAATGAATTTCCAATGACTTCAGCTGGGCACGATCAGTTAAATGCTAAGCTAAAGTTAACCACACAGACATCAGGCGGTAGTGTGGGTGAGCTGAAGTTGGTTCAAGTGACCTCTAGCGTAGTCTCTGGTGAATTTTGAAAGGATTAGCTCATTAGCACTCTTGAGCACGGTGCCAAGGCAAATGATACCAAGAAAGGTTCATTAAATTCTCTTCTTCTTACCTGAGTGCAACCAGACTCTCTGGCTTCTGGCATCCAGATATGACTGCAGTTGAGATGCGATGAGAGAAATCCATGACATTATAATCACAAATGAGCCCTGCATGCTAATTTCCACTCCTATCTGCATTTAACACAGTAAAGATACAATATTTACACATATATAATGTTTTAAATATAATGCATACATTGTGAACTCCTGTAACCAATTTGTATAGATGAGTTTCTAGTTTCTGACAGGAGCAATAAGAATCACTATAGTAATAGTAACACATACACAAGTAGCAAAGCTGATTTATTCTGCTTTAGGATGGTAGCAGGGGAGAAAAACATTGCATTCCTATTGATCGCATGTGATTGTAACACTGTATTGAACTGTATTGTATTGAACAAAGTAACGTGATAGGCACCCATCCTTAGTCAGCAGTCTTAACTTGTTCTAAAACTTTGAATGAAACAATAACATTAATTTTTATTTTATTAATTTTAATATTAAGGACTGTTTTGTTAATCTGTTGAAAAGGATATTTGTAAAAAATATCGAGTTGAGGAGGGTATAAATATAGATGGTTTGTTTCTCCCAGGTCATTCATCAAGAAATACAAACAAAATAAATCAAAAGTATTATTTGTACATTTGTATCCATAATATATATATATATATATATATATATATATATATATATATATATATATATATATATATATATATATATATATATACTTTTGATCTGTGACAATTTCCTGATTACAGTTCATTAAGATTATAATTGCCTTTCTGACCTTATTCAGCTAAGTCAGCTTTGTTCATGCACAAATTAAGGTTTCTGTGTTCGTGTTAGTTCAAGTCAGACATTGATGAATGTAACTTTCATTTAGTTAATTAATGAGACATTAAAGTTGCTCTGCTAGTTTTGAAGCAGCTTCTAAATGACCTACAAAGTCCTTAGATTCAAAAGTTGTTTTTGTTGGTTGCCTTGTGTTGTCAGATATGTATGTATTTTCCCATGGTGACTTCTTTGAATTCGGGGAATCACTTCCATCTCTTTGTCATTTGATGTAGAAACAACATAAATCTCAACCCACAATGTGAATTCACATAAAAGCGGATAGTCAAGCCTACGCTGAACACCCACCTATTTTGTATTTCTTTTATTTTTTTTGCTGTGCATATCATCTACTAAATTGTGATCCTATTTTTTGCCTGTAAAACTAGTACATAGATTTTACAAATTGACATAAAAATATGTAAAGATGTAGGGGACAGAAAGTGAAAAAATGACACGAGAAGTTACATATCTACATTTGATGTTGTAGCGTCTCTACAAGTAAAATAAGAAGATATTCATATCAGAGGGAATCACTTTGGCCATCATGCTGATTTAGTATGCAAACAACTTATTGAACCAAACAACAATTCGGTACCAACTTCGTAGTATTGGAATTTGTTGTGTATTAGACCTCCATATACTTATAGAAATGCCACCCATCTTTCATTATAAATATGTCACAATGTAATTTTACTGTATGTACTATGTCTTGTGTGTTATAAAAACCTGACATATGGTGTAGGCAACCTTCACAGTTTGATAAGATAAAAAATGGGTTCATTGTTATTTCTGGTGTGCACAGAGAAAACTGTAAAACCTTATTCTAAGCGGCAAAAACACCATAGCATTACAATGTATTTATGTCCTATTGTTCATCATAAATATGGTATCTGGTTTTCATTTGCAGTCTTGTACCGAGAAAACAAGTGATTATGGGAAAACGATGGCTCATGCCTACACATCACTGGTGTGAAAATTATACGTTGTGATTGTTGCTCTTGATTATAAACTGAAACTTGATTTTTCTACACTCTGTCAGATTCTGGTTTCAACACACATGCAAAGCATGCATTTAAAATAATTGTCAATCACACAAAGTGGGCACAAAAGCAAGGTGCAAGACAATACATCTAAGGAAGCCATTGTAGAACAATCAAACGTGTGTTGTTAACTTATATGTTGATGCAACTTAAACATATTTTGAGTTTCTTTGCCTCCAAGTTTCTCACTGCCTGCCTATTTTGGTAGCCACACCAGAAAACCAAATCTCCGCCTGGTTTGAGATATTCTAGATTTAATGCAGTGAGAATAGAAACTGAAATGCAGAGCTGCAGAATTCTTTCAGCTTCTCCCTTTAGCGGAATGCAAACTTGTTTTTATTTATTTAATCCTGCCCTTAACTGTATTGAATCAAGCCTAATATTTACAGCACAAGGACTTCCATTCTCAAACCTTTTCTGTAGAGCTGTGGTAACTGACTAGATCTGATTTACTTTAGATGTATCCCCATAGATTAATAACCTTAATTTTCTCTATGGGATTTCATTATATCTCTGTTTAGAATCACAGCAAGCTTCCCCTGGAAATACCACAGGCTCTGAAAGCAGCACCGCCAGTGCTTTAAGCAATCGCGGAGTGGAGCTGCTTCGTGCTGCCACTGGTACTCACCCCCTCAATGGTTCAACAGGCTTCCCTGCACGTCTCAGACAGCCTTGCTTGGCTGGGAGATTGAAGGACTCTATTTGTCTCTCTTACCATGCTAAATAAAGGGACAGGATTGATTTTTTTTTTTTTTTTTTTCTGAAACCCCTTGATCTGTAATTCTAAAGTTGCAGCTCTGCTTTCACTGCTCCATCTATTCCCTGGCTATGCGCCCACAGAGGAAGTGTTCAACAAACTTTTAATTGCCTGATTCCCCTCATCTCATCAGGTTTCCATGGAAACAAACCAACCATATAGCTTAAACTCCCTCTCTCTTCCTAGCCTCAAATTCTCTGACACAAGAGCTTTAAGTAAACCTCCTGAGCCCACCATAAAGAATGGCAACTCCCAACCCATCACAATCATTAACACCTCTTGGTCCGGGCCATATTTATAAATGAACAAGCCCCCTCCATGCGCTATACACAGACGTATGCTGAAGGATTGTTGTCCAAGCCATTCTTGACCCTCCAGGCAATGACTGAAGTCTCTCCCACTTCCTCTGGGCGGATTGAGATTCCCTGGACTCTTTTGTCCAAAATGTTCAGGGCTGAATGCCTTTAAAGTTCCCTGCTGAAATAGCAACAAAAAGAGTTGCTGATGCCCAGCTCTCCACGGTAGAGAAGGTCTAACAAGTAGGAAGTGCAATGTCAGGTCACCCTGCTGTTCTGGGCACGGAACGAAAGCAGTGAGAACATTTGCATAACTCCAACTAGAAAAGTTGCACCCATGTTTAAGTTCTTTTAATTAAGTTTCTTTATGACTTGCGAGAATCCAATAACTCTTCCTTTATTACTGCCACAATATAGATATTAACTGAGGATATGGTGGGGAGTTGGGACTGTAAAACAAAACAAAATTGTCATCCATTGCACATTGTAAATGCTGTTTTGTCTGCTTTCACTTTATCTCTCAAACTTGAGAAGGGATATTTTTCACAGTTCAGTATAAAAGTTTGATTAAAGTGTCAGTGTTGTCTACTATATATATATATATATATATATATATATATATATATATATATATATATATATATATATATATATATATATAATGCATTCCTTATTCTGATTTTACATTGTTTTGAAGTGTTGCGCTTGTACAGTGGACAGATCTCTAATAGGAAACCGATGTTTGGTGTCTCTTTTTGGAGGCTGTGGCATTAACGTAAGCAACGGCCAACTGCAATTTTCTTTTGAAAATTAAAGTTGACACCCGAGGGTAGGAAGGTATAGTGAAGGTTAATACAACTATTGGAAGACTTCTGCTCAGTGAGTTCTCTGCCTCACAAGTCTATTTGTTTAATGTAAATTACATGAAAAGCACTTTTACACTTTTCTCTCTCCTGTAAATCTTTCAATAACTACATGACTAAACTGTAACATTAGTAATTGCCTTCATCTTCATCATATCACATTTAAAAATTCACTTTTTACATGTTCTGACAATGTCCTGGGATTTCTGATGGCTAATTCATTCTTAACTGAAAATTATTTTATTCTGCAGTATTGTAATGAAGGAGTTCCATTACCTGCCACCCCTGGAAATAGCTGCAATATTTTTCAGGCATGGACATCATGTCTGCCAGATATTTTTAGCCATTAAAGAACAAATGCTGGTGATGGCAAATAAGGGATACCCCTTGGGAATAACTTCAGTGAATGTCAAGTATCTGTAAGACGAAAGCTAGTGCAGGCAGTTATGGCTGAGTGATTACAAATCCTCCGCAAGCCAGTTGTTAACATTGTCATTGCCATCAAGAAATGCACTGCTGTTAAACCACACACATCACAAGCCAAAACAGAAGAGCTGTTCTCCACACAAACATCAAGTAACGCAATTGCAATGGAGAAAATCAAGCATAAATCACGGCCTAAAGGCATTTTAAACCAAACAAGGAATTTCCATTACGGTCATGGAAACCCAGACTGAAAACAAATACATTTTCATTACAATTTACAGCCTAACTTTCTAAAGGTAAGTATTTGCAACCGAGATTAAATTCTCTATGTTTAATCCTCTATTGCATAGCAAACCTTCACCTTCACTTTTTCTTATTTGATTGTTTTCTGAGAAATTGTAATTGTGTATGTGTATATATAGGCCCACATACACTCACCTAAAGGATTATTAGGAACACCTGTTCAATTTCTCATTAATGCAATTATCTAACCAACCAATCACATGGCAGATGCTTCAATGCATTTAGGGGTGTGGTCCTGGTCAAGACAATCTCCTGAACTCCAAACTGAATGTCTGAATGGGAAAGAAAGGTGATTTAAGCAATTTTGAGCGTGGCATGGTTGTTGGTGCCAGACGGGCCGGTCTGAGTATTTCACAATCTGCTCAGTTACTGGGATTTTCACGCACAACCATTTCTAGGGTTTACAAAGAATGGTGTGAAAAGGGAAAAACATCCAGTATGCGGCAGTCCTGTGGGAGAAAATGCCTTGTTGATGCTAGAGGTCAGAGGAGAATGGGCCGACTGATTCAAGCTGATAGAAGAGCAACTTTGACTGAAATAACCACTCGTTACAACCGAGGTATGCAGCAAAGCATTTGTGAAGCCACAACACGTACAACCTTGAGGCGGATGGGCTACAACAGCAGAAGACCCCACCGGGTACCACTCATCTCCACTACAAATAGAAAAAAGAGGCTACAATTTGCATAAGCTCACCAAAATTGGACAGTTGAAGACTGGAAAAATGTTGCCTGGTCTGATGAGTCTCGATTTCTGTTGAGACATTCAGATGGTAGAGTCAGAATTTGGCGTAAACAGAATGAGAACATGGATCCATCATGCCTTGTTACCACTGTGCAGGCTGGTGGTGGTGGTGTAATGGTGTGGGGGATGTTTTCTTGGCACACTTTAGGCCCCTTAGTGCCAATTGGGCATCGTTTAAATGCCACGGCCTACCTGAGCATTGTTTCTGACCATGTCCATCCCTTTATGACCACCATGTACCCATCCTCTGATGGCTACTTCCAGCAGGATAATGCACCATGTCACAAAGGTCGAATCATTTCAAATTGGTTTCTTGAACATGACAATGAGTTCACTGTACTAAACTGGCCCCCACAGTCACCAGATCTCAACCCAATAGAGCATCTTTGGGATGTGGTGGAACGGGAGCTTCGTGCCCTGGATGTGCATCCCACAAATCTCCATCAACTGCAAGATGCTATCCTATCAATATGGGCCAACATTTCTAAAGAATGCTTTCAGCACCTTGTTGAATCAATGCCACGTAGAATGAAGGCAGTTCTGAAGGCGAAAGGGGGTCAAACACAGTATTAGTATGGTGTTCCTAATAATCCTTTAGGTGAGTGTATAGTATGTGAATGTGTGCTAAAATTGGTTTGAGTACACTGATAGTGGTACCCATGCCCAAGGTTTGATTCCCACCTACATGCATTAATCGAGTAGGACACTATATGTCAGTTACAGATTATAATATGTCTGTACACTTTAGCACTTGAAAGCATTGCTTTGGAGATTCGTCTCACTGTCACAGGGTAAACTGTTTTTCAATTTGAATGCCTCTAGGTCATTAACTATGCCCAGACATGTAGTAAAAAGGGGGGAAGTTAAAATTAGAGCCATAGAGGAAATAAGAATTGAAAGGTGAACCGTGCATCTAATCTGAGCAGGAGCAGAAGTAGAAAATATCATTAAAAAAAAGGGGGGGGGTTTCAAATCCTTGATGGCATGGTAATCCGGTTGCTGCCTGTTATGGTTTAATTGAGGGCTGTCACACTTGTTCTCTGTGGTGTAAAGAATAAAAAAAATAGCACACAACCAAAGATTAGAGCTGCCTGCTCGAGACCAGGCATCCAGCAACCCACTCACAGTTTCCTCTCGCCCCCGCAGAGAGAGGTTTTTTTTTTTTTTCACCACTTCCCTTTTTAACACCACGGATCCCAAGGGAACGTGTCGAATTATACAATATGGCCAACCTTGAAATGAGTTTGGGATAAGCATGTTGTTTATCAAAGCAATGGCAGAGGGATTAGCCTCATCGTCAGATGTTGTAGTGGTTTCACTGGAGTGTTCATGTCATTAGAATTCATCAGATACTGCTGATTGTTGTGTTGCTACGCTGGGGCTGACCGGTCTGTGTGTTGACTCACAAGGTATGAACCATCAAAGCCTCTGCTAATCAGAATGGCATCAAGGACCTATCCTCTTTGGAATAAAAGGTCTACATTCAGGCTAAACATAATCAGAAATGTTTACCTTTTGAACAAGGTAATATTATAAATTGTCTATATTTTTGCAAGCCACTCAACATTATGTATCTTTTCCACTATTTCACTTTATAGAGCTTTTTTGTTAATGTGAGTTGCCTTGGACAATGATGTTTACCACATAAAACCCAAAATGAATAATAACTTTTATATCTTGGATGTCCTTGGTTTCAGAAGAACAAGAAGGATTTTAATCAAGAGGAGGCCATGCACCTCCTGATTTGTTGTTTGGTTTACATATTTGTCATTATGATTACATTTTTGAAAGTGATATCTTCCCCTCTATTAGCTTGGTTGTTATTGTGTGTATGCATTTTATTTTATGGCGTTCAAAATGAAAAAAGAAAATGAAAGCCGTGTATTTAAAAGTGTCATAATATCACATCAACCAGAGACCTTGTGTGTGTCACAGGGTGTCAGCCACATGGTAACAGCTAAATTTGATCATAAATTTCATCAGTACCGGCTGTCTTAGTGCTTTGAAACCTTCATACCTTGAAGTCACAGGTGGAATATCAGTGAAGTGCAGTGATGACTGATATTTGAAAGGAAAAGGTGAACTTTGATGAAGTCTCCACTCAGACGTTGTGCAGCGCCCTTGATTGTGTCAAGAATTCTGCAGGTGTGAGAAACTAACCCTTTCCCTGCTGGAATGGACTGTAGTCTGCTTTCTCTATCCCACAAACAGAGACAAAACATATCCAGTTGGAGTGGCTGGTGTTTGCAGTTTTGTAAGAAAAAAATGGTTGGAAACAAAATCTCTTCTTTTCCTTTTTTTATAATTTAGGATTACCTTGGCTCTGAAAGCTACAAAGTTTGCCTGGAAATAACAGAATGACTTGAAGCGGGTGTTCTGGAGGATTATGTATATATTTGTGTGTTTGTTTGTTTGTTTATTCTTGTATTGTTGTACCAATCCATGAGCAGTAAGGCATTTACACATGACTAAAATCATAATGCCTGACAAAGCATAAAGCTTATTTCCTGTGGATTCCTTTGCCACAGAAAAAGTAGAACTGAAATAGAACGACAGAGGGGGAATAGGGAAATAGACAGGAAAGGTGATAAATGAAAGTTCTTATTCTTTCGCTGTTGAACCCCAAAGCATTCAACCGTGCATTTTTCAGCAGTTAAGATATATTCTTTTAGGTTATGCCTAAAGACAGAATGGCCCTTAGAAGCAACGGAGGCCATTATTTCCTGTAAGAAACTGACACAGTGTGGCTGCATTAAAAGCATCTATCAGATAAGCCATATCTTTAATGGCTTTCTTATGCACTACCTTTATGTTTCTAATCATGGAGGTGCCGTGAAATGACCTTCGAGTTCACATCAGTCTTGTTAGAGCCACAGACCTGTATGTCTTATATACCCCCCGCTTCACTGACATTTCCTGAAGCACCACAGCAAGCCAATGACAGCGTGTGCAGCTAATTCAGTGTTCCCACATGATTGTACTCATAGAGGTGTGCTTGACAAATTAGAATACATTTTCACAATCTTGAGTTGTGTGGGGAAAATTAATATTCATATTTTGAACATGTTTGAAATTTGCTCATATCGTCTACACAGCAAAGCATCAACAGTGACAAAAAAAGAAACTTGGATTCTGTATAATTAGATTTCAACACAATTACATTCCTCAAGTGTTCTAGCATCTAGAGATCTCCATGTGAACTTTCATTTGCCTCACTTGCCTTGTGCCTCGAAATAAAGAAACAGTGCTGCAGGCTAATAGAGGATAGCTTTAGAGAACTCCTTCACAACAAACATGGTTTTGTATAAACATCTCTCCCTTGAAAAAATGCTGCTTTCAATTAACTTCCTGGTGAGTTGTTTCATAAAAAGCAACTAGCATTCCAGCATTGCTACTTAACCAAGGAGAGGTTAAGAAACATATTGTGGAAACTATTATGTGCGCTTGGTGCTTTGGGCTTCTGTATAGCATTTGTTTCTCCAATGGGAGCAATAGCTAATAAAAAAATAAATAATACCACAAAAAAAAGACTTGTAACAGAAGAAGTCATCTTTTATGCATAGGTCAGTCAGATAGACGGAATCAATAAGGTCCGCAAAACAGGAATCTATAGATGACCTATGGAAACGTGTTTCAAGGCAGCAACCATACGGTCCAGCTGCCTATTAAAAACCCTCTTAAAACTGACCCTGTGAATTCACCCTGTACGTACATCATCGTCACGCAGTAATTCAGCCTGGGAAGTGTAATCAATAGCATTAGGCCCCCACATATCTCTTTCAACTGTACCACAACGTTTTACTGCTACACGGCTGTACAGGCAGCCAATTAGTGTTGATTAAAGAGATGCATGTCAGAGTGCTGTGTCTGGAGTTAGACGGGTGGTGAATGAATGCCTCATTCATTAAACTCTCACCATCGTTGGCTCCTGGCAACACTGGAGAAACCAGGAGCTGTCTATTACTCTCTACATGTCTTTGTAAACACAAATATAATATTTTAACATAATGGCAATTTTGTGGAAACAATAGCCCTTCCTCACACACAGTGGCACCACCTATCCCCTTTACTAGCACAGTGTTTTCTCGTTTGTGTATTTTTCCAGTTTTATGCACATTTTCCATGCTACTTGCAATTTTGAATTTCTAATAAGTATGCAAGTGAGAATCTGTCTCTAGACATCACTTTAGGACATGTTTTAAGATTAACACAGTGCTTCCATTCCTATCCAGCACCAACTTCCTCCAGCACACAGGCAATGGGGAGAGTGCATTGTTAGAGGCCAGAAGAAAAGCCTGCTATTAATTAAAGAGGTTTGGGATTTATTTTAAATGCAATATAGCATTTATTGAACCTATTTCTGTCAGATGTGCATGGGTGTCTTTTCACAAAACGTTTGCATAGTGAAATGTGACAGTCTGATATGCCAAACTCTGTTTACATTATAAGAGTCTCTTGATATGTTGAGTATAATTTGGGTATATGCCATTATTAGTGTATTTGTGTATTCATTGCCTTGTCCTTGTGTATAAGGCAGAACCAGTTAAAACACACCTTACATAAACACAGATCTTTCAGTGAATACTATCCTTGGCGTTTGACTCCTGGCACCATACGTATTGACAACCGAAACACTCACTTCCTGGCACTATTGTCATATCCCTCGATAACAAGTACTAGAGACAGCTCTTAGTCAACTCCCTAGTACCACCATCTCTCAAGTGAATGAGCACTAAATAAAGCAAATCCCTCCTTAGCATTATTACAGACATGGCACACACGCTATGCACCAAAGGTAACTGCAACTGTCAGTGTGTGCCCTTGGTCCTACTTCAGAACTACATGTAGATAAGGATATGGGTTACAAAGGCCCAGAAGCTGAGTGCAACTCCCTCTAATTACCATTTATAGAGCTCCCAAACTGGGGGAGGCTGTTATCAGTGCAAGACAGGAATGCTCTCCTCTCAAAACATTCTGTGTGTTGGAAGAAATGCAATTAGCTTATACCTTAAGTTACCAGGAGTTCTCATATCACTGCCAAGTACCTCTTATGAATTCTTCAGCGGGAGATAATGGGTTATTTTTAATATTGTAAAGGAGTTAAAGATACATTACTTAAAACAAAATCTGTTCCAGTCAAGGGTTTTAAACAGCTATTTCATCTGCCAGCACTGCAAAGAATTATATTCAAAGGTTGCTGTTTTTTTATATGTATCTTTTTTCTCCCTTCTTTATAATCTTTGCTTTTTTATGATTTGTCTTTAGAAATGACAGGATTAGTATTTCTGAGAGATTCGGTGTCTGCATCTTTTATGTTTTATTCTGTCATTTCCATCATACACCCCGCAGAGGGAAAAGTTTGTAAACGCACAGGGAGATGTGTGGATTAAGATTAGTGCCACAATTTGCTTGGATTTCAAAAAGGAATGTATCAAGCCAGCCTTGTTGTGGGTCTGTTTCAAATCCATCTGCATTTCTTTTGATTGCATCACAGCTATGCCAGTTCTAATTCCAAGTAATCTGCAAATTTGGCTCTTGGCTACAGTAACTATTCCAGAATTTGGTCAATTGTTGTGAGATCTGAACGGGCAGTGTTCCTTATACTGATCCGTGGGGTATTCCTCCATATACCCTAGCCCAGAATACAGCCAACCTGTTTGGACAAAGTGGGGGTGGGGGTGGGTGAGGGGAGCCTAAAGAGAAAATGAGAATTCATATCTTCCTCTATTGCCTCCACCACTTCCAGGGGTTAGCCAGCACAACTTGACAGAAGATCTACAGCCCAGAATATATCCTCTATTATTCTGACAGATCTGGAGAATGTGTCCCAGTCCACCCTGGGCTGAAAAGATTGCATTTTACACCTGCTGTATGTCAGCAGCAGCCAATGTAATGTAACTGGCCAACAAATCACGATATACAATCTTCAAGTTTTCAGACCAGCGAGGAGATGAAAGAGACACCTACTAGACCCCTGCAAACCTAGGAGATGCATGTTCCCTTTCTGGCAGAATGAGGCTTTCTTTTCAAATTGTATATTTTCTGTGTACTATCAACATCTTTATCTAGAATCACATATTTTGGATATAACATACAATACTGCTGACTTTACTCTACATGGGGTGATCTAATACTACGACTTTACTAATACTTTGGAAAAGTACATGTTCAGTTAATATATTTGCTTTATTAGCAGAAGCCAAAATCAGACAAAGCATATTCTTTATTGTGAGCAGCCTTCCTATCTCAAAAAGTCAACCCTATTTACCTGGAGATTAACTGATATTAAATTGATTGACATTCAGTTTTTCAAACCATACAATCAGTACTTTGGTGTAGCAAAGAAGAACATTTGGAACAAGCAATAAACACTTACTAATGCCATGTCATTTTTATATTTTTCAGCTATATTTCAAATCACAGTCTTAAAAGGATTAATTTAAAACATTCCTATTAATAATAAAGCCCATTAAAGTCCGGTACATTTTACATTCAATATGAAAGTTCTGTAGTGTAAAGAACTACCCAGCACCACTTACTGCCAAATGTATTACAACCAGTGTGGTGGCTTAACTGTATTGTCAGTTCCTTGGTACAATTCTAAAAAGCGTGCTATGGATGTCTCAGTGTCCCTTGTGTACTGAGTAAGGTTAGCTTGTTTTTGGCACAAGAGTTAAAAATAAATCGGTAGGCATATATGATTTCGTATCTTTTGTAATGTAATGTGGTGGCCATTGTATAGTTTTACTATTTCATCCCTTGATTTAAATTGTACACACGTAACTACCTAAGGAACATTGTCATTAAGAAATTTGCTAACGCAAATTATCTGCAATAAAGCAGTGTTGTCCACATAAATTAAATATAGGTATGTGTTTTGGTACTTTATCACTTTGAGAACATATACAAGTATTGCCATTTCCAAAACCCAATACTTGAAAATGCAGGTGAAACCATCTTCATCCAAAAGCCAGAGAGAGCTCGGTTTATTAAAAGTTATGATGTGATGACTCTTGTGTGTTTGGAAAAGGAAAAGCTATTTCAGTAGCAAAGTATAAATCTCGGTGAATGTCCTGCTTCTGTCAACTGAGTTATAATACACACTAGAAATAATTGGAAAGACACAACAATTACACCTTGCATTTTATCCTATGTCATTTTGATTGGCCAAAATAACGATTGCTCAGGGTTTATCAAGAGTTTTTATTTTTATTTTATTTCTATTGTTTTAAAGGTGCACTGATATGTGTTGCCCATCACACAGTCCAGTGTTAAATTAAAAACCCCTTTAGTTAAAGCATGATTAACTTTGGTACATAAAAAATACCACGAGTGACTGAACTGAAATTGCATTTAATTTGTGTTCTTCATTGTATGGACTCAACATCTTAAAAATATAATTTTATCACCATTATTATTTTGAAATTTATTCACTTTGCAGAAATTCCACTCAAACAGACTTGAAAACGGTATATGTTTCACATTTATTGAAGTAATTCATACTATTAATAATTCTCATATTTGCCAGTATACAGTACATTTCTAATATAAGGGATATATTTCAGAATAAATGTTTCATTTCTTTACAAAGGCTGTAGATATAAACCATACTCACTTGAAAGTGATTAGACTGTGGAAGAGCGCAAAGATCAAAATTCGACAAGTGGGGGAGCAAACATTCAAACTCTTTTTGTGCATTCGGTTTGTTTGTCATTTTTTTTTTTTATTATTGACATTTTAGCTGACCTTTATCCTCACTTGGGTAATCAGAAAAATCCCTGTAGCAGAATAGGTATCTGACATGTTCCCTCTGAGTCTACATTAATTGTTGACAGAAGTAGAACACTGGATGTTTCCTTTTTAGTTCCTTTTTTGTTTGTTGTTGTTCCCCATCACATCCTCTCCTTTGATCTACTGACGCCCTATTTGTGGTTTACATCTGTCAATTCCTTTTCTTTACTGTTTTTGTGATGTATTTTGTAGATTATAATTGAAGGGAGAGCAGTGCAAGGATGGCACTGTAAATTGAATGTCTCTTCGTGCACATAACATCACAAACCAGCTTTAAGCAAAACACACTCATTAAAACCTGGACAGAGTGCCCATATTAATCAAAGCTCCAAAAGCTTGCCAACACTGGCTATACGATTGACTCTAAGACCTCTCTGCAATTGATCAATGTGTTTCCTTTGAGCTTCATATTAAGTTGTAAACTAATGTTGCTTGTATGCTGGCTGCTGGTGATTGGGGTTCATTTGGCACTACAATAGAACTGTTTTTATGCAACTGCCAGGAGATGTTATAGATAGTTCTAAGCATCCGAGTATACGTGCCATCGAGCTTTTTACTGAGAGGATGAATCCGACCCATACAAAAACACTTTTGTTTTTGTTTCTTTCATTGTCTGTGCCTTCCAGATGCTGTGGAGAGAGTGAATTGCACTCCAGGCCTGTCCAGTACGCAGTTTCATGTCATAGCTGGTGTTTGTATACCCACCCAAAGATTCAAATTCCTTGACTAGTATAAATGGATTTGATCTGATGTGAACTGGTTAAGGTGCATGTATTTTGTCTTGGTAACATTGAGATATAGGCCAATGGATTGGCAGGCAGTTTCCACTCTTATAAGCAGATCTTGGGCTTGTTCCAGTGCATCTTCCAGAAGAGCGATATCATCAGCAAATGCAAGGTCGGCTATTACATCGGTTGGATGGCGACTACTCAGAGTGGAACTGTCAGAGTTATGGATTGATGTACGGAGAGCGTAATCTAGGCAGATGATGAATAGGAATGGAGCAAGAGGGTCACCTTGTAAAACTCTTATGTCAACTTCAGGTGTGATGACAAGTGCACCAATAGTTTTGATGGCTTTGACAATTTCTGGTGGGACTCCATAAGATTTGAGGATTTGGAACAGCTTTCTTCTGTCGATGGAATCAAAAGCTTTTTGGAAGTCAATGAAAACCAAGATAGCTTCCTTTTTGTAGTTCAACAGTTCTTCCACAATTCTACGAAGTGCGAGAATATGCAAGGTTGTTGGTTTTTCTTGACAAAATCCGTTCTGACTAGGACAGAGCACTTCATCAATAACAGGGCGAACTCTATTCAGCAGCAGTCGATTGTACACTTTTGAGGCGATTTATGTGAGCGAGATGCCTTGATAGTTGTTAATTTTCCTGAGGTTGCCTTTCTTGGGTATTGGATACAGGCCAGATATTCCCCACTCATCGGGTCTATTACCATTGTAAGGTTTAATGCAGAACTTTCAGAGGGATTTGCTTTTGGAAGCTTCAAGAATTTGATTGGTAATCCATCGAGGCCAGGTGCCTTTCCATTTTTCAACTATTTCACCGCCCTGTTTACTTTACTTTTCATGGAAGATGTCAAATATATTTTAAATTGGTGTGCTGTCAACCTGCTGGTTAGGATCAGCATTGAGCAAGTTCTTAAAATGTTTTTTCCATGCCTCAAGACAGTCATCACCCTCTACAAAGACAATGCTCTCAAAGTTTAAAGTCAGATAGTGTATGACATGTGTATCATTTTGAAACCTTTTGGTCAAATGTCTTACCAGGAATTATAGACTAACTAATTTAGTCAAATACATTACTCCTAGAAGTGACTAAAACAGCCTAAACTAATGTCTTGTTGCTATGCTTGGAAAGAAGTAAAACTAAATGATCTAAATGTGACCACATCCTATGGAGACAGAAGAGTTGAAAACATTAGGCATGGGTGGAAAGCTTTCTGAAGGCAAAGAACTGTCACAACACACAGTGATAGATTGATGATGACTTTCTCAATTCTTAGTCATTGTAACTGAAGTTTCAGTCCATATTCTATGAATTAATTGTATCAAACATCAAACATCTGGTAGCATTATCTTGTTAGGAACCTGGACACTCCATTGCTACTTTTACTCCGCTATCTCATACCATCGATTCTAGCCGTGTTTATTGCTACATATTTTTAAACCCTTTCACAGCTTTGCAGAGTAAAAGAGATAAAGAAACAGACTTAAAGATATTCTTCCTTGCCTCTGCAAAACACTTAAATCTTTGCTGCCAATGAATTATTGAAAGGAGTTTTCCATTTTTTATTTTTCTCACTGTGTGAGTATCATTCCATTTATTATTTAGCGTTTCCTTGCAGTGGATGCCGTGGAGCAACACTTTTTCACAACAGACAGGTCTGGGATCGTGGTCCTTAGCGACACTCTGACTGTGGCTTTTGAAAAGTCCCCTACCATGATGTCCACGATTCCTTTCAGGATCCCAGAATGAAACCTGTTCTCACAACCACTCTCACAATTAATACTCCCTGGCAAAAGGTGACCTGTATCACATGTAGGTCAATACAAACAAACTCAGAAAAAAAAATCTTTTATCTTTTTAGTATTACAGCCCAAGGTACATAAAATATGTAAATATTTTTAAACTTTGTCGTCCAGGAGGCAAAGTAGAGCCACCTTTCTAACATTGTGTTTTGATGGCTTCCTTGCCTTTCTGAAGGTATATTATTGTAAGCAGCACTAGTATGTATTTCTCTATCATTTTCAACCCTTTTGCTGTTCAAAAACCGTCTGATGAATAAATTGTGGTTAAATCAGTTTTTATCTTCTTGGATGGATTCCAATATGTTTTTCCCTAAACCAGAAATGATTTCCAGATAATGTTGTTGTTGCGGTTTTAAAAAAAAAAAGCCTAATATTTCATTTTCAATTGTGTTATTAAAAAAAATAGAGATTTCCGTCTCCTTGAGGAACGTGTTTCTCTTGCAACGACTCCTTATGGAAATGGAGTTCTTTACATGGTGAATACTGACGCAAAGAACCCAGGGGCCGAGGAAGATAATAGGGGTTTCTCCCAAAGCATGGAAGCCTGTCCGTTCTTGCTGATTGCCACTCTCTAAGTGCAAAACACTCATATTGTGATGGAGCTATTGAGTAATAACATGCAAAAGTGCCCCTGTGTGATATTCCACCTCCTCTTTGCATTGAAAAGCAGTTTTATTGACTACAATTGATATTGCAGGCAACAAGACAGCAACTGAGTGATTGTCTTTTGGGGAATGAATAGAACTGTCTGGAGTAAGTGCAATGAAATTGCCCTGTCATTTTCACTTCATTCATACTGTATGGCAAAACAAATAGAAATCGCTCTAGTGAGACTCCTGAGAGGAGTGGCACTCGTTTTACTTGTAATAACTTATCTGACAAATCTCTGTCTGTACATCTTGCAAGACTTATTTCTAATACAAACTCAAATTGTATGTCTTCAAATGAAAACCATGATATGCATGTTGTTATTATGTGTTTGTTGTTATAAGCAGATATTTAAAGTTTCTAGGTAAAGGGTACATTTCTCAATCTACTATTAAAACCAAAGATCAAGGCTCACCCCACCTCACACCATATACATAGTATCTATAATATATCGTGACATCATTGAAAGAGCGAAAATGTTAAAATGGCAATGGGTCAGACACAGATGGACACAGATCAAAGATGTACAAAATAAGCTGTCAAGTGGACCCCAAGAGATTAAAAAATACATAGAAGATGACCACATAGAAGATGGTCAGAAGAAATCATAAACTTTGCAGGAGTGACATGGAATAGAGAGGCTATAGATCAAAACAATTGCAAACATCTTGGGAAGGCCTTCATCCAGCATTGTGTTGACATACGCTGGTGATGACAATTAGATATATAGCCTAGAGAGACAGATCTAGTTTTACTATTTTTAAAGTTAAAGATCCATACACCATAGAGAGAAAACTTTACTGTTAGGTTGTATTAAAATAAGTACTGTCATCCACCTGGAATAAATTATTTATTTACATGGAGAGCAAAATTGCACAGCCAGGTTTGGATTCCTGCCACTAGCAATATACAGAACACAACAAGAAAAATGGCTGGACACTCAGGACAGTGGAAACGCCCATCATAAGGAATTAAATTGATCTGTGGGCTACTCAATACAATTTACAACAGACCTACATACACTTTAACATGCTTTAGCACTACTGTCAATACCTTGTTCATTTTTACTTCTATTGATTTATTTTTTTAACCACCAGAAGACAAATACAAAGAGGCCTGGGGAATACCAGGCTGCTCTCTGCCTTCACCCGTAATGCAAATTAGTGCAGCTTCGCATAACTCCCAGAGCTATTAAATATAGCAGGGCTGAACTATGTCAATACTTTCAGTCCATCCTAATTTGTAAGCAACAGTGTGTAATTTCTACATGATCACCCTTCTCCCCTTCCCAATTTATGTTTTAAAATGTGAAGTCTGCCTCTATTCTTCCTTGTCAAAGAGCTCTATAGTGATGATCCTGTTATAATGCATTGTGGAATGAAGAGTTTTGCAGTAAAGTCATATTTTGACGCTAGCAAGTTGATTTTGGATACGCTGTGTTGCGTTAAAGGGATGGTACCCTCATGACTTAGCTTCATTTGTTGAATATGGGAGCCCTATCCCACAAAAACATTGGCCATTATGTGAATCTCAAAATATATATGTTTGTTTCCTTTTTAATTTCTATATTTACGTTGCCTTGTGTTTAAATATAGGCCTTGCCCATTGGCTGACCGAATACACTCAAGATCCTAAGTGAGGCTTGTTCAGTTTCCGAATTTCACAGGATCTGTCAGTCAGGGCTTTTGCTTCCCTTCTCCTCTTATCCAGTTAGTGCTGTGTGTTTTCTCCACATCAAGTTACTGTCTCCTTTCTCTCTTTTTGTGCACAACGAAAGCTTCCTTTCATCACTCAGACTGTGGCGTACCTAATTTTAGGTTCTGTCTGGGACTGCAATAATAACCCAACTGATATATCTCTCGAAGGTGTGATTTTTATCTCAGCCTTCTGCGAGACTTTGTGACAACTGGTCTAATTTGTTTTGCTATTCCTGTTTTAGCTGCCCTGTTACTGTGACAACGTCTGTTCCTGATAAGCAGCAGTCAAATGTGTAGTGTGGGTCATGACCAACAAAAGGCTTTTATGACCTTTTCATTTTTTTAAATCATACCCAGTTGAATCTGGTGAAATTTGCTTTAATTTGCGTTAATACAAGATTGTGTTATTTCAAAACTTTTGTGGTAAGTAGGTTGCAGGTGTATGCACAGTGAGAATTACAAATATAATTATAAAAATTATGTTTGAAGCATATTTAACTCAAAACATTTAATTGTATTTCCAAGTCTATATCATTATACTCCACCAAGTATAACCCCCTGCTGCTAAAAAATTATAAATATAATGAATGAGCTGAATCTAAAAACAAACTTATCTTGTATTAACGCAATATCTCATATTCATGCAGTAAATATCGTGAAATAATACATCTCATTAACACAAATAATTCTTGCAACATATCACAATATTATCTCATTAATTCAATAACTATTGCGAAATAATGCAATATCTCATATTAACGCAATCATTGCAAAATAACGCAATATCTTGTATTAACGTAAAAAACATTTTTAATAAAGCAAAATTATCTTGTATCAACGCAATAATTATTGTGAATTTACGCAATATCTCATATTCACGCAAACATTTTTGTGAAATAACGCAATATCTTATTAACGCAATAATTATGAAATATCGCAATATTATCTCATTAACACAATAATGATTGCAAAATAATGCAATATCTCATATTAGGCGTAGGAATGCTATGACTATAAAAATAATAAAAAAATTAAGAAATTGAATTTTCATTGTATTTCTGATATTTGAATCCATTATCATAATGGAAATACTAACAGGACTCTATCCAACTCTCCGGAGACATCCTTCTAATGAATGACTAAAAATATTTTGTGGCCACTATGAAAACCTCTGTTGGCTTGACTCTTAAGTGATCTCTTTTAAATTATTATTATTATTGAATTAGCGCCATTACAATTAAATTTGTCGAGAGTGTGTAATTGCAAGGAATTGGTACATGAACCTCAAGCTCTTCAAAAAATCACTTTTTAATTATACGGCTGGAGATAATAAAAAGCCTGAATTAACTGGAGCAAAAGAAAAGACACGGGTGGTTCTGACAGCTGGGAACAGCCGGTACAATGTTCCTTGAGACTCCTGTCGGAAAAGAGTTTCAAAAGAGCATAAAAAACAGCTTCTCTATCCCCTTGTAAATTCAAAAGCTTCACACATGCACATGCATAATATAAAGCTGTAATAAAGCCTAATTAGTTTTTCAAAGTGTTTCTTGTTAAGATCGAAGGCTCTTTTTCTCTGCGGTGGTGTTAGACAGTAGTTCAGAATGTCACTTCGCTTCTTAAATATGAGTAAAATGTGCTTTTCAATGTGGCCATCTTACACTCAAAGTGTGTCAAGATCCACATGGAGACTCGTGGTTAAGCAGCTCTGAGATCAGCGCAATAAACAGTTTTCTTACTAAATATTGTGTCGTTTACATCTCTCCCAGTGCTCTTCGGTGACCCCAAGGATTCATGAGCTGGTAACAGGAAGGGAGGTTAAGTGGGGTGAGAAGTTTAATGCCTCAAAACAGGCCGGCCTCAGTCCTGCCCCGGCCATGACATTAATGTAATTCGTGATTACTCAGACTGCAGACACACAACAATTTGAACAATTTGATTAATCTTACACTGCCAGTCTGCCTATTTACAAATATTTCGAAAAGTGGTTAGACAGTCCCAGTCCTGTATTATTTCAAATTAGTTTACTGCTGTTCACACTTCTCTATGACTTCCACTTGAAATACCACTGGCAAGAAAACACATCATACACTGGAGACTGGAAGTATCTGCTTCTGTCACTGCAGTGTCAGCTTCGCCCCTCGGTGCCGCTGTAACGAAACCGCTTCTGTCACACTGCAGCCAGAATCTCTCGTATCTCTCCACTGAACACCCCCCCATCACTGGGGGTGTAGAAAATGGCAAAGGCTGATCTTGAGATCACTTTAACCTGCTCCCAGAGACAGCTGGAAACTAGGAATCATATGCCATTCACCTCTCACATAGATTGCACAGCACCGAGGAGGATTGAAAGAATAACAGTTGAAATTGCTGTGTTTCTTAATTTATTCAGCCCTACATAGCTTTTTGAAGCGAGGTGCTTCAATTTCAACTCGCTGCAGCAGGAGTAGGAGACTTCACAGCACTAGCCACAGTCACAGGGAATGACAAAATATTTTATGCCGTTTTGCAGCTTTTAACTTATTTCTTCAATGAAAAAGAAACGTTCTGAATAGCCAAGGTTTTTCTGAAGAGTGGAAAGAGAGGAAAGTGGGATTTACACCCATTGACTCTGCATTTTCAGAACCCCATATTAACTGTAATTCCACTGTCATATTTTGAAGTTATTTTTGTTTTTTATTGATGTATATTACAATTATTACTTTCTGAGGTTCAGGCCTTTTCGGAATATGATTTACAGTGTCGAGCGAATGCATCCGGCCTTGGATTTCATAGATTTGAACAATCTGTCTTATTCTGTGATTGTGTATGATGCAAAGTGAACACCATTGTTTTGTGTAGTTGGTTCATAGATCACTACACCCCCACCATTATCCAGATATGCTTCACTAAAATAATTCTGAACTGCACCAGAGTTGTGATTAAACCACATGTTGACCTAGCCGCCAGTTGCAAATTGCAAAACTCATTATTGGATGGTGGGTTTCTCTATGTGACGAAGAAACAAGCCTCTGACTAACACAGAATTAATCAAGTAAAATAATTAAGTAAAGATTTGTAATTTGTAGTTAATGGGCAAGTGACAAATTTGATTTCTTCCCAGCCTAGGTCATTTTGTTCCTATAAAATATGCCAAATTACTTTTACTGGATTACTTTTATCAAATCCAAAAGAAGAGTATATTTCACAGTTACATCATAGTATGTTGTGGTTAATACCTAACAAGGTATTAAATCAAAAAGGTATTAAAAGGAAGCAAATCCTTTTTACTCCAAATGTCTCTATTGGATGATACTTATTTGTGATCATATCGTAGGTGTTTGTGGTCTCCATAGTTAGCAAGTAAGCACATGTAGTGCTTCCCACGATGGAAGATGAGAGTTCGGGGTGAATATATAAAAACTTAAAAATTCAATAGAGTAAGTGCTGTATTTTAAAACTTTATTTCAATCTTTTTTATGTAATACATTTGGACTATTCTGACAATTCATATCCAATCCCTGCTGTTTGCTCTGTCAGAGCTCACATTTTTTCTCTGTGTTGAAAGCGAATAGTTATAACAGTGATAATTATGCATGAAAGACAGATGTGGGAGATTAAAGTGGGAGTTTAAATTCAACACTTCCTAATGCAACTCTCTTTGTCCCTGTCTTCGTTTGCAGATTGAGGATATCATCAGTCGCATACAGGATGAGAAGGCAGGGGGTGTGCCAATCCGGACCGTGAAAAGTTTCTTGTCTAAGATTCCCAGTGTAGTCACAGGTAGGCAATTCTTTGTTCCAGCAGCTTCATTAGAAATCCTGAGGTCTAGCAGACAGGATGTTTCTCTGTTGTTGTTTTCTAAACTGCTTCTGTCATCCTTCAGTGAATCTGGAAATATCTCTTCAATCTCTTTTTTTTTGCTGAATAAATCTCAATTCCCTGTATCAAATGCAAACCAGTCATGCAGTCTAAGATCTAATTCCTTATATATATATATATATATATATATATATATATATATATATATATATATATTATATACTTTACATATTTAGCTTTTGATGATTTAAAGATAACTATTAAACCAATCAAATTCTGCACCACAGTTGACAAATACTTATACCCTATATCACAGTCTAATATTAAACAGACAATGATGGGTTGTGTATCCTTTTCCAAGAGAAATACTTATGGGGAGCTCAGTTTCTCAGGGGTTGGTTTTTCAGATCTGGGTGTCCATCGTGGAACTATGATTTGAGTGGATTACAGTCCCAGCTAAGGCCAAATGAAGAGTGTCCTTGTGGCAGGCAGCCATTTCCACATTTCTAAATGATTAAATACCAAGACCCAGAATGTGAACAGAGTACAGAACTTCCACTGATTGGATGCACAGAAGACCAATAATGGCATGTCAGTGGCACTGGTCTAATTGCTGCTTCTATTCAGGTGCTTCAGCTAAGAAAAAAAAAAACATGTAAACCTTCCTAACATGAAACCATGGTATACAATTCAAGTAGAAGTATGTTGGTCACACGCTCAGGTTGTAAAGTATAATGCTCATTGCGAAACCATCAAAGAGATAATATCGTCTCATACATTACTGATCAATGATTTATACATGATAATGTTTGATAAAATGTGTGTTCACTCTGCATTAGCAAAAACGCATGCCAAAAAAATCACAGACAGATAAATGATAAGACATTACTCTACTCTAAATCCTTTAATATATAAACACACACATTTGCATGCAAGACCCATCATTCTCTTTGCAAAATTAATTAAGCACTCATTCATTCACAATGGACCTGCCTTCTCACGAGTGCTAAAAATAAGCCTTATACACATCTCTAACAGTAATAACACAAGCTGCTCTGAGCGGCTAGATTTCCTCAAAGGCTAGATTTCACCAGAGTTGACACATCCAGACACTGACATGAACACCTCAAAATGCTTACTAAAAATATTAAAGACGACTCCTGTGGGATATAAACAGATAGGAATCAATTAAATTATCATCAATATCTTGTTAAAATTCTCAATTAATCTGTGATAACCTCCCAGAGTCCACTTCATAGTGTAGTAGCCCTACTTCAAACAACAAACATTTGACTAAATTAGTGTAATGCAAATACCTGATACAAATTAACCATCACACAGTATCATAACAGAATATAATAAACAAAAGCAATTACCACACAAGAAGACATATAATAGCATATTGAGAGCCAGAGGCAAAAAACAAATAAAATGCACCAGTTTTAATCACAACTGAACAGATATTGCACCAAGCTGGGAGAACAGTGCAGTAATACACAGACACGATGTAATAAGCATTAACTGAAATTAAAATCATCCAAATTAGGCCAAAAGACACATTTCCTTGTTTTCTATGACAAAAGATTTTGTTGGAAGCAGATATTGCGGTGCGGAGTGCTATGTTAGATTGTTAGATAAGATTTCTTCACAATAAGAGGCACTGATCTAAATACGTATATTATATTACAGTGGGGGTCTGCATGTCACCAAGCTGGGATTGACAGAGTAGAGTGACTTAAACTCCCTAGAACACCTCGGGATGAACTGGAATAGAGAGTCAGAAAAAAAGACTGCAGAGAACAACTTATTTCGCTTCACTAGAAATGGCGCTACAGGAGGTCTGGTACAGTGTTCCTCCAGCTGTCTTTCAAACAGACAACAATCTTTAATACAACGCATAATTCTGCTGCATATTAAACATAATCTGAGCAGCTGCCTTTTTTATTTTTGTTGCATAGTTTTACGTGTGTACATTCTTCAATGCAGTCCTCCTTTCCTTCTCACTTGAAAAGTATTTTCAGGAAAATCTGGACTGAGACCAACTGACTGTAGAAGAAACAGTACCGGCAGCTCGGGGGCATCTGTAATCTGCGTTTTATGAGATCACCAAGAGCTCCCGTGCCCCTCACAGTCACAATGTGATGCCTCCATAGCTTTTTTTTTTTATCGTTTTAATTGCCTGCAAGAGTTCAAGATGATCATATATTAATTTATGGTCAACTGGAAGTCTGATATAATGTTACTGGTGTCACTTTGAAGCAAAGATAATTATATATCTGTTTTTGTGGTTTTGTGTCTATGAAGTTTTTGTAGAGGCACAATGTCTCAAATAGTTGCGCTGTCCAAATGAGTCCCTTATCAAAAGAAGTATGGTACATATTACATGGTTAATAAGATGTTTAAAAGACTCTAAAATAGTACTTTGATGTGTATTTTAAAAGTTGTTACAAAGTTAAAAAAAAAAAGTTTTTAAAGTTCTTAATGGGAGACTTTTAAACTCTGGGTCAGACCAAGCTTTGTCCCTGGATCCAGTCAGCTGGTGTGTAGTTCGGTCATTGCAAAACATAACATAAAATTCAGGTCCCTAATCTCACCACACTGCTTTGTACTCCTAACAAGACATTACCTAGTCTGGGTTGAATTTGTCCAGTTTCCGCTCTATCTGTGAGTATAAACCAGGGGCGAAAGCTTCCCCAGCTTAACCACACAGGACAAACTGTATTTTACTATATAATTGGAGACCTTGTTAAATGTGCAGTGTTTCCATGAGCTGAATTACGGCTTGATCAGTAGATCATTAAAAGATGTGAGACTCCAAGAGTTTCTGAATCACCAGGTGATTTGACAGATGTCCCTGGATAATTGGACAGATAATTGGAATTGGAATAGGATTGGGAAGTACGTAAAGGATGACAAACTTTCATTATGGGCTAATTATAAAACTCATATTTTTAGTAATCTCTTAATTGACAGTAATGATTAACATATTACAGATTAGTATTATTAACATTATTTTCCTTCTTTCTTACCCTTATTAGGTACAGATATTGTCCAGTGGTTGATGAAAAATCTAAATATTGAAGATCCAGGTAAGTGTTTTGCTACATGCATACTAAAATATGTTATTAAAGTAGCTTGTTTGCTTTTTAAACATGAATTATCCACTCCTTAGCCAGTAGCACACAGCACAAGGGGTGACAAAGCAAAATGTAACAGTATACAAAAGCAGCAAATGCAAGTACTAGTGAAAATGTGATTATAATTTTGTATTACTTGTGGATTTGCACATCTGTAAACATATTTTCTATTACACCATCAAATGCAGAGCGAGCTTTTCATTCTCATTACGGGTGAGACAGCGAATGGTGCTGTGAGCTCTTGTTGCTCCATATGCAATCGCTACATGTCATTGAACTGAACCAAAGGGGACAGCAGCAATGCAATTTGAGAAATTATTAAAAGTACCTTGACCTTGTTTTGCAGTTGAAGCCATTCACCTCGGAAGCCTCATCACAGCTCAGGGCTACTTCTTCCCCATTTCAGACCATGTCCTCACATTGAAGGATGACGGGACGTTTTATCGTTTTCAGGTAGGCCGTGTCACTAGACGCCATCGCTCACCGAACCACTGTGATGGCTGCAGTAAAGGCAACACTGAGAGAGTTTCTTCCCATTAAATGTAGACAATGTCCATACAAATTTGTAAAAGATGGGTTTACCATTTCCAGTTTTTACACTGTTGAAGGATTCCAAGATTTGGAATACAGATAATCAGTTGTGTAGTGTATGTTGTTCTTATGAGGTTGGACAAAAATACTTTATTACTTTGCATTTATATTTCGTTTTGTATTTATATAGAAAATAAAAACTCAATCAAGCTGTGCTTTCTAGATTTTGAATTATTTGATTAATTAGGTGTTCTTTTGAAATGCATTCAGTTGTTTGTTGTTATTATTGTCAAATAGAGGAAGTATTTTATCCCATGTTGAAATGTTTATGCATTTAAATATTTTTTTCCCCCCTTTGATTTATACAACCTACTCAACACTTTGAAGAGGCAAGAGATTTTTATTGTGAAACAACTGTGATTTTTTTATGAGATGTCTTGGTTAGAGAAGTATAAACTCTCTGATTCAATACTTGGTAGAACCACCTTTAGGTGCACTTTTGGGGTAAGTCTCTGCCAGGTTTGTACATCTGAATTGTGCAGTATTCACCCATTGACAAAATTGTTCAAGCTGTTTTGTTGGATGGGGATTGTTGGTGGACAGCAAAGTCTTTTTGCAGCAATTTGCCTCTATTTACCTTCATCCATTTTTCCCTCTACCCTGACAAGCTTCCCAGTCCCTGCTGATGCAAAGCACCCCCGTATCATGATGTTGCCCCCCCATGCTTCACAGTAATCCTGTGCTACCTGGGTGATGTGCTGTGCTGGGTTTGTGCCAGACAGAACACTTTGCATTTAGGCCAAATAGTTCAGTTTTTGTTTAATTGGACCACATCATCTTTTGCCACATCTTTTTGCAAATTCCAAGCTGGATTTTGGCTTTTTTCACTCTTCCATACAGACCAGATTTGTGGAGTACCTGAGCCGTAGTTGACACATGAGCAGTATCTCCCATCTCAGCCACGGGGCGCTGTAGGTCTCAGTTGTCTTTGGCCTCTGGGTGTCTCTGACCAGTGCCCTTCGTACTCGGCAGCTCAGTTTTAGAGGACGGCTGCTCTAGGCAGTGTGTGGGTGGTGCCGTATACCTTCCACTTCTTCATGATCAGCTTGATTGTGCTACAAGGGATATTCAGTGACTTTGAAATCTCTTTATACCCTCCCCTGATCTGTGCTTTCCCACAACTTTATCCTGGAGTTGTTCTGAAAGCTCCTTGGTCTTCATGGTAGTATCTTTGCTTTGAATGCCCTACCCACCTGTGGGAGCTTACAGAGACAGGTGCATTTTCAATCAGAAATCAGGTGAACCACTTTTATTGCACGCAGATGGACTCCATTCAACTTACTTATCTAATATTTGTTTATTCAACTCCCCATATTTCCCCACATTGAAAGTGTGGAGTGGGTTGTGCAGATCAGAAAGAAAAAAGTCCCATCTAAATGCATCAAGAGTTCAGTCGGTAACACAACAAAATGTGAAAATGTGCAAGTAGGGTGAATACTTCCTGTAGCCACTATAGGTTTTTCAGCATGAGACTTCACAGTTCCCTGTTATTTTATAATGTTTTTTTTTTCCATTGTGAGTTGTCTTTGAATTAGGCATAATATAAAAGACTAATCTACATCTAAAATATCTGTCAGGGACTCTGTCAGTTAACATACATATTAGTGTGCAGACTTTCTGTTTAATTATCTAGGGAATCACTTGGTTGATTTTAATTATCCATGGCTTTTTCTCTGTGTCATATCTTTCTAATCTGCTGCAGAATTGAGATTTGCATTTTCCTCCATGGCATTTGAACACACGATGTGTAATTTATACTATAGACTTTGGGGGCACTGTGTACGTCACTGCTGATTGAATGTGTCCAAAAATAGACATGTTATTTCTAGATACCAGCATTAGCTTCTATATATAAAAAAGGATAATTAAAGTAAGACCCATGCTTGAGAAAAATACCGGAATAACACCATGCTTTCTACTGCTTAGAATAGCAGTAGTATCTTTGATGATGATTTTAATCACTGCCTTCTGTGGTGGTCTGATTTGTATGATACAACATCAACTGTTTGAGTAAATATTCCCATAGTCACTCATTACATTCCTGTTGCTCACAAGTTTTAAAACTCCTTTTCTAATATAATGTTATTATGAAAAAAAAATTGTGAATTTAATGATTTTGTATTAAAGCTACTTAATATCAAATCTGAATGAACATGTTCCTTTTAGCTGAAGTCATTGGCCTTAAAATATAGCTAATGAATGGATTCTGAGTAATGTATTTTTATATTGTTACATCTAAGAGTTCCCCCACCACATTAGAACAATTAATTGTACACGAGTAATGAATACCCCTTGCTTTTGTTAACACAGCTTTCATTAAAACACAAAAAAACAAACAGGTATTTCACACCCCCTCTTGGAAGAAGCACAGTAGTGCACCGCAACATAGTTAGGGACCAATGTGAGAATATTTTCCCAATGTCTTCCAGTATGACAGAGTCCTCAGTGTGCTACAACTCTAATAGTGTCCAGTGTCCAAGAAAGAAAAGCACCATTTGTCCTGCATTTATGTGATTGTGTTTGGGATTGACCGCATGAGTTTCCCATAATGTCCTATTTTGTCATTAGTGAAGGACAAGCAAGCAAACTTGTTTAATGGGAGTAAATTAATTGTGTACACTAGTTGGGTAAATGCATGATGTCTAAAATATACCTTGAATCCCAAAAGTAATGAGGAATCAGCTGCTGAAATCTACAGTATCATCCCAGGATGTGAATTTGTGTTGACAGCTGAATGCCTGGATGAATCTGTGGCTCTGACTGAGTCATTGTCACAGTTTATTTGGGTGGATTAAATTGAAATGGAAAGTCGCTGGCCTGTTTGGTGTTAAACACCGTTTTTCTTTGCTTTGCACCCCTTTGCAGTCCCCCTACTTTTGGCCTTCAAACTGCTGGGAGCCGGAGAACACGGATTATGGTAAGGACCGTTTGTTGCAGTTCCTGCCGTGGGCCAGTGACAGAAACACACACTGCATACCATAAAAAAAATATTGAGCAGGAATGGAGGCACCAGCCTTACAGTGTTCAGCATGTGCTCATTATTGGAATGCCTGGAAAAAACTAACCGTAGTGGTGTAATCAGGTCATCCTCTCCTCCTCTCGATGCAGAGGTTTGTTTTCCTTTCCTTTGGCACTTCATTCCTTAGTGGATAAAAGGTTGTTTTGTAAAATATAAAACTTTTGAGGGAATACAGTAAAAATGCCAATGAGAATATAATTCAGATATGGACGTTTGCACAATGTTTTTGAAACCATTAAGAAATGTGTGTAACACTTTACATTAAGTGTCCGTAATTACTGTGTATTTACACTGTAATTACTTGGTAACTACCACTGTAATTATGCCTATTTACACTGTAATTGTGCATGGTTACAATACTTTTACTGTGCTCGGGTAAGTTTACATTTAGTGTCCCTAAGTACTGTGCATTTACTTGGTAACTACCAGTGTAATTATGCATATTTACATTGTAACAAGTAATTACAGTGTAAATACACAATAATTAGGGACACTTAATGTAAAGTGTTACTTAAATGTGTGTATGTGTGTGTATGTTTCTGGAAATGCAGATGACAAAAATTTAAATAGTTTAGCATAGCAGATAAAGAAGAAATAAGAATTTAAATTCAAACATTGTTGGTAACATTTCTTATGGAAATACTGATACACTGCCTCATTTGGTCATACAATGTTCAGTATAACCCACCAGGCTCTGCTCTCTGCAGTGTATAGACTGCCTTCCAAGGTTAATGTTTTATTGGCAGTCATGTTCATGATAAATATGTTAGAAAGAAATATGCAGTAAATAAGGATACATTGGATCATTCATAACACATCTTTTTCAGAGTGGAATCAGGTCTAAACTACTGTATAATGATAATGACACTTGTCTCAATGGCTGCTATTATAGTCAAGCATTTTCACAAGTTCCATTGCAATTCAAGTGGCCTTTATTCATTTTTTGCAATGAATGCACAGAGTGAAGGTCTCAATGTTTTGTGTGTTTTTTTCTCTTTAGTTTTTTCCCCCCACATGCTGGTAGTTATATACACAACTAGTATAATTGTGTTCTGTGGAGGGACTATGAAGACTATGAATTAAACAGTTTTTGGGTGCAAAATACAGGTTGCAAAATATTACAATTAATGGTAATTAGACCACACTGGACACCAGCTCAGTCTATGTATTTTCTGTTTCAGCCATTTATCTGTGCAAGAGGACCATGCAGAATAAAGCCCGTCTGGAGCTTGCAGACTATGAGGCTGTGAGTAACTTTCATTGGACTAAACTGTTTGTAATATGAAGAGAGAGACTGGGGTATTTGTTGACAGCAGTTCCTAAACTCAGGATTTATTTTTGTTTAATTCAACTTTTTCATCTGCCATCCAGAAGGTGACACAAAATATCGATTTTCCTGAAAGCAGTTGGTTTTTGTGGCTTAAATGGTGAAGATGAAATACCTTTTTTAACTGGAAAAGATTTATTCACAATCTGGTTGCTGTCACCGCACTGATGTGAATTTCTTCAGTTAGTGAGTTAACTCATGCTTTTTGTCACTTCTCAGAACTGGGGACGAGTGTCAGAGATCAGGATTGTGCTGTGTAGTGAAAACTCTCAGAAAAGTCTCTTCCATCATAATAGGGATTACATCTTTATTCAACCCCCCCAGAAAAATAATAGTTGTAGTTAAATGATGAATAATCCATAAGCACATGTTGCCTAAGAAATACTCTTATGATATAATTCTAGAAAAGGTAAGCAAACAAACTAAACATCGATTTTTGTTTCATATTGGCAGCCTAAAAAGGACAGTTTTGTTGCATATTATCCTAGTCCAGCATTTCAGAATGAAGCCAATATCTTTGACAACAGCACATGTGGGAGCAGCTCGAGGGAATTGTTCTCACATGTGGAGCTGTCCAGACAGAGAGGGTGCTGACCTCAATCAGTGAACAATTTACTCACATATTGACTCATACATATTACTGTTACCAATAAACTGTATACAGACCACACAGGCATCACAGTGTTTTATACAGACACCTTCCTCAGATGCAGTTAAGGGTAGTCAGGACATGAGGTGGGAAATTTGAAAGAAGGTCAATCAATCAATCTTTATTTCATATAGCGCCCTTCACAGAGCACTTTAGATTGAAAACAGACCAACGAGAAAAAACAAGCTCTTAAGACTCACTTTTTAGCAGTCAGACTTTGTCGACTCAAATGATTCGTTGAATGTTTTTGTTCGTAACCAGGAGAACCTGGCCAGACTGCAGAGGGCCTTTGCCAGGAAGTGGGAATTTATCTTCATGCAAGCTGAGGCGCAGGTCAAGTAAGTACTGGGGTAACAAGTAACAGTTACTTGTGTGGATCAGACAGAATCTTGTAGCTTAATGATTCAAATTCAGGCTTTATCTTGTACGATCTTGGAGAGGCTCCACAAAACAAACAAAGGAAAGGATAATGACTAAGGCTAAATTACCCTTCTTCACACAATGGTCTGTGCCTTCAAGATGAGATAACAGTTTGGGTCAACCTTATCACTGAAATGTCAGGAAATGGTTTTATCTTTGGATTAGTTTTGTTGTCCATCTGAGGATTACTTCCAGAACAGTAATATACTGTTATAGATGTAGTTATTGTTTCCAGAAGTCAAACTTTATTTTTAATTTAAACATTTAAATACTGTGCTATTTGTCATCACTTCTAGCACCTGTAGTAATGTACGGTTCAGATTTCTAGCCCAGTAGCTCTCCCAAACTGTGTATCAGTTATTCTGCCTTTGTCACACACGTTATTCTACCTGTCGCTAAAGCAGCATTGTAACTGCAGTGTGGGCTGAACTACGATAAAGCTGGTTAATGTTAAGCATCCATAGATAATATGCTGATAACATGACTTGCAATAATTTATCATTATAGTCTCTATTGCAAGGTGCTGTACTGTTTGTGTAGCAGCGCCGCCTGGTGGCTGTTAGATGTATGCACAAAGCATTTAGCACTACTCACTTCAGCTTTGAAACTTAGAATTTAAATGACAACCATTTGACAGCTATGGGTTTATATGCACAGAATTAAGCAGTGCAGAATGATTTCCCATAACATCTGAACTTCCAACATATGCTGGTTATATATTCAATATCATTAGAATTCTATAATCTATGGAAATATTACATTTATATTTTAGACATTTACAAAATACTAAACAATGTCAAGGTTAGGTTGAACTGTAAAACATATTCCAAGTAAAAGTAAATAGAATTAATGATGTGGAATAAACATAAAAAATGTACAATTAAATAATGGGTTATATTTTCTTATAATCTGATTAATTTTTGTATTCTTTTTCTGGTTAGAGTTGACAGGAAAAAGGACAAGACAGAGCGAAAGATTTTGGACAGCCAGGAGCGGGCGTTCTGGGATGTCCATCGGCCTGTGGTGAGTTGGTGGACGCTGGGGGGTCATCACTGGGGTGGGACGTCACAGGAGGGGCGTCACTGATCTTGACTATGCCATCTATCCTTTGCAGCCAGGCTGTGTAAACACAACAGAGATGGATATTCGCAAGTGTCGTAGAATGAAGAACCCACAGAAGGTGAAAAAGGTAAGAATCTAGCTTAGCATAAACCAGTCAAATATTGTATATCTATATATGTATATACAGTTCTATAGGGAATTGTTCAGTAAGATTAATAATTAAATATTAGTGGGGCAAAAATATGTAATTAAAAATGTGAGATTAAAAAAAAAAAAAAAAAGAACTCCACAGCAGATTTCTGCATATTACAGTTAGGACCCAATTCTGCATACAAATATTTTGCTTATGCCAAACATTTGCATAACCATTCACTGAAAACAAGTGTGTCTGTAAAAGTCACCTCCAGGCATATTCAAATAAGGGCCGTGTCTGGCATCTGAAAGGATGCCCGTGAAATGCAGTCTAAACAGCTGTTATAAAGCTAGGCAGCAGTAGAAGATGCCAGAAGGAGATCTTTGCCTTGGTCTTGACTAGTGTCCACCCTTCTCCCCCCCCGCTCTGTGTCCAGTCAGTGTATGGAGTGACCGAGGAGTCGCAGACACGCAGTCCAGTGCACACGCCAGTGCAGCCCACCAGGAAGACCACCAAGGAGGATGTCAAGAAGGAGGTAACCCTCTCTGCCCATGCCAACGCACTGCCACCTCATCGACAGGCCAACACACACGTCTTCATATATCTGTACGCACTGTTTTTAAAGGGAACTGTGATATTAATGCAAACATTAATGTGGAAGACCACAGTTAAAATTAGTTACAAGAACCTGCAAAACATGAATCATTATTTGTCTTTCAAAAGGCACCAATTCCAGCCTGCATTAACCTTTCAGGTAATCACTTCCTGTCAGATTAACATTTAAAGACACAAATTCAGATCTGTGGGAGAGGTACCTGAAAGTGGCTAAAGATTAACTAAATTAGAAACTTTAACTGGGTTATGAAAATGTTGTTTCCTATCTTGTGGCTTTATTGTTCTCATTCATGTTGGTGGATTAATGGAGGTTAGGGGTAATGAAACTGCCATCATCCTAACATATGGTCGGTGCTTTGAGCATCATCTGGGAGAGGGAAAGCTGGGAAGCACTGAGGAAATAAATGTGCCAATCAATTGCAGCAGGAAATAAGGATAGTTACCTTGGCAACATCGATAGTTTCCAATTGATAACAAAGGTCTACTTTCTGATTTGTTTGATTTTGTGTGTCTGTGTGATAGATCACGTTCCTGAACATACAACTGGACAGACATTGTATGAAAATGTCCAAAGTTGCAGAAAGGTAACTTTATTTCAGTCAATGTTTGCTTGGCCTTGTGGGAAATATACTATAGGTTTCATTTGTGCATTATTGTTTGCTTGTGTCCTGTTTGTAAAGGAGTTTTTATGATTTTGTACAGAATGTGCATGTTTTGAATGTACACACATTAATGTCCTTGTCCTCTGAACATTTTAATGTATAGGGAAACCCAAAATTAAGTGTTCTTTTCAGCTTGTTTAATCTCAAAGCAAATACTGAATGTAATTCCACAGAAAAAAAAGGCATTTCCACTTCTCTCACCAGAGATTTATTTTTAAGAAATCCCTCCCCAAGCTTCTTAAACCATGACTTTGACTTTTTCATTTTCTAAAGGTATTCTTATATATCCCTCTGCTTGCAAACTCCTACATAATCCCGGGCCAATTGTTTTTCCATTACCAAGAGACATGCTCCGATACACTAGAGGAGTCCTTAAATATCCTCATCAAGATGCTCAATTTTGTGTGTCTAAAGTTAGATTGATTTTAAAGTCCTCACTCCGGGGAACGTGTTGTTTGTTGCGGCTTCTCCCCTGGGAAAGGGTGGAGAGGGCCTGGATGACATTTAATCCAACTGATTCTTATTCTACAGCAGGAATTAACATCAAGTGATATGAGGGCATCACTGCACAACTGTTTCTGTTTCTGTCTATGCTGTTATATCCCTGCAAGCATTTATTTTTCCTTTACCATTTTCAAATTTCATCTTAAAATTAAGTTTTGGGAAGTTCACGTCTACTGTTAATTATAAATGATGCAATATTTTTATTGGAACTGTGAGAGAAGGTTGCCCAGCATGCTTTAGACAACAGTATGTCTCCCTAATTACAGTTTAGTTACCACATGTTAGATACTCATAAGAACAGTGTGTTAACATGTACTGACTCTAGACTCTAAAGTGGGTAATTCTGTAATTGAGCCTCTGTCCCTGCTGCCTCCTCAGTCTGATGACTTACACAGAGCAGTTTTTGGACTATGACCCCTTTGTGACAATACCAGAGCCGTCCAATCCCTGGATCACTGATGACCCCACCTTCTGGGATCTGGAAGCCAGGTAACCATCAGGAGTACGCCCTGTAAACACTGTACACCAAAGCAATCCTTCAAGTTCATGCTGCTACGGGCTGTTAATAGAAATATTTCACTGTGGCTTTTGATTTCGTCCCTCACTGTGTGAAGCAAGGAGCCCAGTCAAGCACGTGTGAAGCGATGGGGCTTTTCTTTGGAGGAAGCTCTTAAGGACCCGGTGGGGCGAGACCAGTTCCTTAAGTTCTTGGAGTCCGAATTCAGCTCGGAGAATCTGAGGTAAGATCCTGCTTCCCTGCATTACTGAACCTCATAACCAAGCAACTCTAATCCTACAATCCACTGACGCTCTCGGTGGCCTCGGCAGGTTCTGGCTGGCAGTGCAGGATCTGAAACGACAACCCCTACAGGACGTCCCGGTCAGGGCTCAGGAGATCTGGCAGGAGTTCCTGGCCGCAGGGGCTCCCAGCTCCATCAACCTCGACTCGCACAGCTACGAGCGCACCAGCCACAACATCAAAGACCCGGGCAGGTACAGCTTTGAGGATGCACAGGTGAGCCCTTTTTCCCAGAATGCTCTGTTCTGGGGAAACACTTGTATAACGAACGCTCATTAGCATGCTTGATGAGGAAATGAGGCATGTGCTGTTTGTGGATTGGCTGCGTGTCATGAAGGAAGGAGGAAGTTGCTCTGCTGCTCAATAAAGCGCTGTACTCTCTTTCAGGAACACATCTACATGCTGATGAAAAGTGACAGCTATGCCCGCTTCCTCCGCTCCAATGCATACCAAGACCTCCTGCTGGCAAAAAAGAAGGTAGCACCTTTATTTCACTAAACCCCTTTGGCTTAACCTCCCGTAGCTGTAGTAAAGCCAGCGCAGGCAGTGGCACTGGGAGCAGGCAGGTGGAGACGCTGTGTGTCCCGGTGCGTCGTTGTTGGGCACTGTGGTCACAGGGGAAATCCTTAAGGTCAAAATCTTCATGAGGTGATTCTTTGTTCTTGTTTACAATCAAGCAGGATGATAGCTAGGCTAATGTCTATTATGGTTGTGGGCATGTTAGTTTTCTTCAGTGCATCAGCTATGCAATCATAATACTGCAGGTTACTCTAATTCTGCAAGCTAAAATCCTAGAGATACAATTCCCAAGATTTTCTGTGCCATCTATGACCCCCGGTGGTATATGCAGTTAAATATTCCTTATTCGAAAATAAGTACCGTTTGTTTACAATACAGATTGCTGTGGTCGTGAGACAGATTAGTATTTTAAAGTGAAATCCTTTGATTCATGCATGAGGTTGGACTTCTGACATTTTCATTCTGCAGAATCACTTTGTGTCTCATGATCTCATTGTGGGTTGTTCCCCTATAAGAATAGCCGTGTGAGCCCGCTGCCAGGCACATTTGTGTTTAATGTTCAATTTCTCCAATAAATTGACAATAGTTTAGTGCAGAATAACGGCTTAATTGGGTTGTTAAAGTGAAAGGATTCTTCTTATCAAAATGTGTTCCTTGTGTCCTATTATGACATGTTGTAAATCCTTATTTTTCTTTTATAATCATTTGTTCACCTTTGTGACTCTGATCTCATGCTTTTCAGCAAACCCTGAATTGAATCAACTGAATTCTATTTCTCCCTGCACATCACCTTTCAGAAGGAATCATTCTCAAAGCTAGAAAGCATCTAATGGGATGTTGCAAAACTACAATATGATCGCAACAAAAATTACAATATTCCTCCAAAATCTAAGAAAATGAATCCAGTTAGCCTTCCAAAAGAGAAGCTTATGTATTTAAAAACTGTCTTTAATTTCAGAAAGATACCTCAAAAGGCTAACCACTTAATGTTGGCATTAACAACACTCAGACTAAAAACACTTCCCTCCCCTAAACCCGTCTAACTGCCTGCTCCCACGCTTAGCTCCCTTGCCCTCACTGCGAGGCTGCGGTCTGCTGTCCAGCCCTCAGTCCCCCTCAGTGGGAGACTGGCGTTGGCTGGACTCTCCTCTAATCTCACTGCCCACTCTGACGACCTTCCCTTTGTTGTCTCTCCCCTAACCTCCCCCCCCAAGCCTGAGAATGAGCAGGGACGGCGAACCTCCCTAGAGAAGTTTACACGGAGCGTGGTGAGTACCTCTCCCTGCAGCCACCTCACCTTTGACTTTTTCTTAAATTAAATAGTTACGCAGTAACAGTTTTCTGCCCTTGAAATACGTGCACGTGAAGGACAGAGCTTCTGTTTGCCTAGTCAGGTCACGTCAAGTCAAACCTCTGTTTCCGTGACATTAACCACTGTTGAAACCATGTGCCTATCCTATCACAAGCTCCCTAACTAACCTGCTCTATAGTGCTCTGTCATAAGCTATTGCTTTTGCGTGTGGCTACTTGTGCATACTTTTCTGAGGTTGGACAGATACCACCAGGCCTTTTGTTTCTGTGCTTAAAGTGTTGATATTTCTCCTAATACTTCCAGTGAGATCAGTGTAATTAGGGTATGAAGACCAGCTATACCTGGTGGGGGTTGTATTTGTGTCTTCGTTACTGGACACCTGTATCTGTTATTCATGAAATATATGTTTTGATGCCTTCTCTTCTTTTACACATCCTTCTGTGTCTGTTATTTCATTATGTTATGTCTGCTATTTCACAATTCCTCTGCACTGACAGCATTGTGGTGGTTATTCTGATCTTTCATAGCAATGTATCTCGTTGCATCTCTCCCGGCACATCTGATCACTGCTTTAATTTGTGCTAGCCATTCATCACAGCCCTTTTTGATTTTCTAAAATCATCTTCAGTATATTGAGCATAGTAGCTTCTTTCTTAGTTCATTTTCTATTAAATCACTGTGGTTGAAATGGAGTGACACCAGCACAGAGCTATAAGTCTTAAGCTAATCTACATTTTAAATCCTCCCGATGGTGGAATCTGAAGTATTTTTGTTCCTGTTGTCATTGCTTTTATGTGTCTGTAATGATATTTACATTTAATGAAATATCATTAACATATGTCTTATGGAGGGGTCTTTACATCACACTTTCAGGTTTCTCCATTTCAGAATCTTGTTATGCCTCTGATGTGTAGGTGTAAGAAGCTGGTTCTTTCCGTCTACAGGTCATGTCTGGATCGATCTGAATTGCTTCCCCTGCATTCCTCTGCTCACCTTTCTCACCCCTTTCATTTTCAGTTTGTGTCCTCTCTCTGTTCCACCTGACTCCATGGCCGTGCGCATTGCACTGCCTCGCCTCGCCTCAGATGAAAACCTACAGTTAAAACATTCGGTCACGTTTTATTTGCGGGGGGGCAATTATGTGCATTTATTACGGTACAAGGCATTAACATTAGACATTTTTAAATCCTTTGGTACTGCACAGTAACTATTATTATCATGTTAATCATCTATTAGTGAGTGTATTACAGTTTACTTTCTTATGTTCTTAGCATTCTTCTCTCGCTCTCACCGTCTGCTGTGAGGGGCTGACGGGTTAACAGCCTGCTCTCTCTGTGCTTTCAGGGCAAGTCGTTGACAGGAAAGCGCTTGACTGGCCTCATGCAGTCTTCCTGACAGAGCTGGGAGTCTGGTCGCCGAGGAAAGCAGTGCGGAGTCGCAGTCTGGCAAAGGGGGGACGTCAGGGAGCTGGGTAGGAGGGCTGGGGGGGAATAGAGGGCGCACAGACAGCTGACCCTCCCACTGAGAGGAACCAATTTCCGCCATCCCCCTTCCCTTCCCGTTGCTCACACACTACACAGCTCCCAGCACCAAAGCTGGTGCTACGGCAGTGAGCAATAACAAATTGTCAATAAAAATGTAACAAACAGGATCAATTTGTGTTTATGTAATTTATTAATTAAATATGCTATTTCTTTTATACATATATATAACTAATATCCGTCTCGTCTCATCAGTCATTAACACAATACACATCAACGCAAACAAATCAATTCTGGAAATATTTTTTTATGGCAACAGATCAAAATTTATCACAATTGTTCTGAAGTTTTTTTACGTACATTATTGCATTCCATTGCAGATCAAAGAGAGCGGATTCAAGGTGTGTGAAATGAAAAGTCTCTTTTCTTCACCACATTCCAAGGACAGTATGCCGAAAAGGGCTTTATAAATTAGATTACGTAGGACAAGCAGAAAGAATGAATTGTTCTGTATTGTATATATTTCTAAATGTGTTCCACAACCACTAATTAATTTACAACACATTCACAATGTAAAAGATACAGGAAGCTGAATACAAATGTCACATTAACTGGTTTTTAGTGTCAACGTACAGTATTATCAAAAGAATACAGCCCCTGCAATATGTGATGCTCCTGGGAAAACTGGCAGTACACACCTACACCAAAAATCAATGGTTTCAAATGAGTGCGTTACTGTAATACACCACACATCTCTCAGTTTTGTTGCAATTTTAGGTAGAATGTAGGTTGAATTTTTGTTTTGTTGTAATCCATGATGATTTCCTTGTTTGCCTAAAGCAACAACATCAACCGTCAACCTTCCCTCTGGTGACCATTTCCTGTTTATCTTCACGATGTAACATCCTGTTATGTATCAATTATCATGCTCATTCATGAAACTGTGTGTGGCACTGGTATCAGGCAGGAGCCACTGCCTTTTGAAATGCTGTTAAACAACATTATAAAACCAACTTTTACCTCTTTTGGAAAAGTCACTATATGTGAAAATCCCTTTTGTTCTCAAGTGAAACCGCTACATCAATGAATGTTTGTGGGAAAATGTTTATGATCCTCGTTTTAGCCTTTTCACCAATGACATATTGAAATAACTGTGTAGAATTCAGCTCTGCAGTGCTGTTGGGCAAAGGAATGCTAAATTAAGGATTATATCAATTCTCAAACCTAGTATCTTAAATGTAAGCTTTATAGGAAAACATTAATTGAGTGGGGTTTTTAGAAATCTATTGCACTGAATGAACAAGTTGTCAGCTTGAGCCAAGTGCCTGATTGGACAGTCCCGTCTTCCTCTCTGTAGCACTGGAGATTAACTTCACAAACCGTGCTACATCTAGTCCTGCTGCTCTTAAGGTTTGTTAGAGTACATATTTTCTTAGGAATGGCTGACAAACATATGATGTATAATCTATGGCTTTTTATTTTTAATGTTATAATTGCTTGCCATGAAATCAAAAGATGGCCAACCTTTTCTCTGTAAATATACAAATCAGTCAGTGATCGTGGGGATCAAAGAGATTAAAAGGAATCTAGGAAGACTAGAACTGGCACATGTTGTGGCTCTCTGTTAGAAGAATACATGTTGGATACATTTTGGATATAAATAAATAGGAACTGATTTACAATTCATTCACTTGCATCAGGTTGCATTATGTTTCAGCTACTGCCCATGTTGAAGGCTAGTTGTTTTGACATCATTGATTTTTTATGTACTGTTAACCTCCCAAAAAAACAACTATCTTTTAAAGAGAATTTGTTTGAGTCGTGGTGTTTCCTGGTGTAAATGTATGCTCTGTTTGGAGGAGTTTTGTTCTTTCTCGTGCAATGGTGTAAGAAGTGTTTCCTCACTGCAGAGTATAGACTTGTATCCTCAAAACAGTACAGCTGCAGACTCGGATATGACGTGGGATAGATATATAGTCTAGTGGCTTCCTGGCCCCACTTACCAGGCAGTGTTACCAGGCAGAGCTGAATTAGTCGTTCCTACAATGCCTCAGATCGGCTCTAGGTCTACGGACGACTAATGCAGCTCTGCCTGGTAACACTGCCTAGTAACCGGGGCCAGGAAGCCACTAAGATCCGAGTTGCACCAGAAGCCGACTCTTCCAGCTAATCGCTGGCCACAATTTGCTGGAATCCCAGTCACAGCCAGGTATGATGACTACAGGGCCCAACAGTGCTCTAAAGCTGAGGCTTTTACCAGTTTGCACACTCAGGAGCTCCATAAAACTGTCCTTTTCATCATATTTTCAATGTTCAATGAAAGCTGCTTTTACACTTACTCTGTATGTGACAGTACACATCTTCCCATAACCCTCAAATGACATCAGAGTGAAGACATTGCTCTGGACCACTGTGTCACTATATTTTAGGCAGACAATTTAGACGTACCTCTCAACACTGCACCAGTAGGATCCACCCATGCCGACTGTCCATCACATCAGAGGGGACTGGTGTGGGCCAAACATACCCCGTACCCATGTTAGTGAGTCACCTGTAGAAATAAGCAAAATAAATGACACTGTTGTTCTATTGTAAATATATGCAGAATGTAACATATGAAGAATCCTTTGACTGTCAAACCAAGGTTAATGAACATGGCGGTTTGTGGGGCTTTTACTCCTGTGTACAGCCTGTCAGTGATCCGTCTGATTGTATTCAAAAGTTCAGAACAATTGTAAATAAATGTACCAGCAATGGCCAGGAATTAAATCAACAAAGAATGAAGTCAATCATCTCTGAATGTGGACCTTGTTCCCATGGTCTTCATTATTGTCAAATTAAGTTGTAGTTTCCTATAACGATGCCTGTTTGATTAAACGCATGAGAAAATGTGTCAATGCGAGGCTGTCGTTGCACCACAAAGCAGGAAAGTGTGACGACTTCTATGATCCCAGTGTAATTGACATGATAGAGACATGCTTAATGTGATTCTTTACAGGTTAAACTCTGTCCTACATGTGTAATTGCTTGTATAATTGTTTACCAAAATCATTCAGGTTTGAGAATCAAAGGTATGTACAGCTTTTCAGTGTTTTAATCTAATGGGTATTCCTTTGTGCATGCATGGTAGTTGACAAAGACGAGTGCCCAGGGTGTGGGTTCGGTGACCCAAAAATGTTGCAAGCTGGGCTTACCCTGAGGGAGGTGCATGTGTATTATTTCCAGAGACGAGGGCGAGGACTGCAGCTTCTTGGCACGGTTTCACCATACGATACCACACATTCTTTTGTGTACGTCTTTGGAAAAGTGCCACGGGGTCTTTGGACGCAAATGAAACGGACGCAGCCCTCTCCTCTATTGGACAGGGTGGTGGAGAGGAGGACTTATTTTCAGACCACACAGAAAGCAGTGACTTTTTCCATGACTCCTTGTACCCTGACTGACACCAGTGTCAGGACTGGGTGGTTGGTTAATTTGATGTCAAAGCAATTCGGGACCGGAGTGGTGCTGGAGCATCATTCAGTCACCGAGAGGTTGTAATAACAAAGCCCTTTGGCAGAACGGGAAGTACTTACTCTTGACTGGTGAACTGCCGCTTCCAGTGGAATTATTCCCCCAAAGAGAACTGAAGAACACGGTTCGGACTGCATCCTCTCTTGCTGGAGACATTTCAAGAGAGGCGCAGGAGAATCTGGGAAGGGTCTTCACCTAATCTTCGATTCCCTCGAACAGTGAACCTCAGAGGGAGGGAAAGGATTTACAGAGCATTAACACTGCCAGAGACCTACTGTAGTGTCATTGAATAGAAAGCTGATTTAAGGTGTTTTTTTAATCACTTTTTTTTTTTTTTGTTGAAATGCATTGTACAGAATCATATTATTTTTCAGCTACAGTAGCATTCCTTTTTAGTAGGTAAAGACAGATGCTTAATTTACCGATAAAACTCAATGACATGTAATATGTCAAATATATATAACATATGATATACACATATATATGTATATAAAGTATGTTTATATATATTATATAAATCTTATTGTAGATGGTGAGTCTTTATAAGCACAACTATTGCTATGGGCACACAACTATGCATGTAACATATGTACAGGATTCCTGCTTTTAGTTTCTTGACAACCAAGGACACTATCAGTGGGCTAAAAGACCCAAGAGCCTGATATCTTGTAGCTACCAAATAAAGTTTTGAACTCTGGTCTGTTTTTGCTGTAATTGTTTCTATGTATTGTTCCTTCATTCTTTACCTGATTATCTACTTTTAATCTTATCAGTACTACATTTTGTAACTATTAATGGGTCTGTCGATTATAGAAGTAATAGTAAGAAAAACTTAATATTCTTTTAGATACACAATATGTATTTCATTAATTACATTTGCTGTCTCAAAATTAAGATTTATAAAATAAATAGGACAATTATCTCAATCATGATACAGTACCTAATAATTACCACTTTGTATCTCATTAGACTTACTATTAAATAGAACATTTAAATGTTATTTCAAAAGAAGTAAATATCTGGTTGAAAACATCAGTTGTAACTTTTATGTATTTACTGAAAAGAAGAAAAATAGGCCTACTATTAATATTGCGATGGTCTGGTTAACAAGACATCCTCAGAATAGGCCTGTACTGACATCTAGTGGGGGTATAAGATACTTCATTTCAATTAAAACAGAGGCCCAAATTAATAAAATGTAAATAAAACAAAACACACAATGCTTAAAAACAACAAAGCATTTCATTCTGATAACATACATTAGCACTCTTAAAGTTGTATGTGAAACCACTGTTTCTTACCTGCCAGGGAAAACTGGTGTAAACCTAGAACAGAGATTAAGCTCGCCCTCTGCACGTCACTGGTCTGATGTATCAGAGGTAACGATGACTAACAAAACAGCACACGCACAACTCTTTGTACATCATACTTGACACTGACTCCATATAGCCCAGTCTCCTCATGTTCCAGAGGAGACATTAAAGACACCACGGCCAGTTCTTTCAGTAACACTTTTATTTCATAATGTAGGTTAAACAATTGGAACATCAAAAGGCATGTCTTTTCATAAGAACTACAGATTTTTTTTTTTTTTACTAAGCATCACCTAAGTCATAAACTAATATAATTAATTTATCACGCTCTACCTATGTGTGAAACACACCGGGGTGCTTCTATATTATTACGATTTCATCTCCGGCATCTCGGTGCTGGACACGTGCCCCTGCTTTCAACATCACAACACAAACCAATATGCACTATTCTACAATTAATACCAAACGACAAGAGTATTGTGTGAGTGGTATTTAAGCAGCAGTGGCCTAGTATGTGTCGCCTATGTGAATGGTATACTGTCACTACTCTCCACTGAGAAATGACAGTATCTGGTGATTAAACTAACCTTGGAGTGCAAAACTACTGTTATTATATGGATCTATAAAAGTTATCATTTGTGGGGATTTTTTTTTTTTTTTTTTTTTTTACACATATTTAAAGATTGTCTTATTCTTATCATGACAGGAGGCGCTCTAGGTCAGTAAAGGCTTGGGATTTTGTCCATATAATAATCCTGAACAGGGCACAATGATCTGATAACTAATGGCTGGTTACTCTCGATGTGCATTTTTCCACATATAGGTTTTTAATTAAGATTACAATACAAGTGTTACAGAAACAGGGGCGAAGTAAGAAGGGCGATGTGCTCAAACCAAATGTTTTGCCAAAGCTGATGTTCATTACAGAGTACAAACATTGGTAGAGTTCAGTTTGGTGATGAATAACGATGCCTTGAGCCCATAATATATATAGCGATGGGTAAACATCTCTTAGAAAAGAAGGAAACTGAAAAAGGAAAAGGAAAAGGTCTCATCTAAAAAAAGTATTCTCTTCTTGTATTCAGTCTCAGTGTACAGCGTACATGAAGACACTGTTCAGACATTTGCAAACTGAATCCAATCTAGCAATATACTCTCAGACAACAACATGAAAAAGGTAATGTTCAGCCCTTCCCCATGTACGCTGACATTGCTCTAGTAAGAACATTACATTTCCCTTCACACAAGGAATGAACAAAAGAGTGAAGACGACTGGCAATGATAGTGCAGCTAAAACGCAAATGTAATCGTTCCTAGATTCATTCAGTTTGGATTGAACATGTAGAAAATAGGGCAGACAAACCTGTCTGTGTCAGTTTTGTTCAGTTAATAGTTATTAGAGGCCATTTTCCCCAACAATATTAAGAGAAGAGAAAATAAAAGCAGTGCATGATAGGAATAACAGTCAGTGTCCCCTCCTACGATAGCTATTGCTCACGAACAACTCAGTCTTGGTTGTGGCACCAAGACCAATCACATTCAGGTGAGAAAGCGGTAAGAAACTCAACAATGGACTCACGTGAAGGATGAAACTGTCCAGGACACAGATCTACAACATAAATCATGGACTCAAAATCAAAGCAGCTAAAGAGGCAACTTGGTATGTGTTCATGACGAGCACAAGGCTCTGTTTAAGCACATTTACTAACCTAGTTCATGATTGTCAGAGAAGATGACACAAAGATAAATAAAGAAATTCAGCAATTCCAGTCCATGCTCCAGGAGCTACAGTTTCTGGTTACAATATATATATATATATATATATATATATATATTTTACAGTATCTATGAATGTTAAAATGGACATTGCAAATACAGAGCAAAACTGGGTGATATGGGTTAACCATATTCATCATATTTTGGAAGGGTGGTTCTGAAGTCCAGGATATTTTATATTAAACTTCCACGAACCTCAATTTCCAACATACAGAATCTGATTTCTGTAATCCCAAAAAACATAATGTCTCGCATGATCAAGGGCTGCGTTTGTGGGATGTGTGTGTCAATCGCTACGCATTACACATTTGTCTGAATATCATTTAAACATTATACAGGCGGGAAAGGCAACAAATAGTTTCTAACTAATACATACGATTACAAAACATTGGTAAATAACTTGGGTATACATACTGGCTATTACATTAAAACTGTACCGTAACTAAATCATAATAAAGTATAAAGAAAGGCTACAATTATCATACTCTGTAGCTTAAATATGCCATAGTGTGTATATACATGTGTATATATCCATATAAATGCAAAATACATACTTCTCTTGTTTTATGTGTCATTGTTAGAATTCATGCCACATATATCCACAAATAAAAACAAGAAAAACACTTCCCAAGAAAGTATAGAGGGAATATAGCATCTATTATACACATTCTCAAAAATCTCAGCATTTCTACGCCCCTTTTAAAAACAGCCTAGGCCTTAGGAAGGGTACTGGCTGCAGCCCATACGTTTTGGCAGCCATTTCTGGTCACTGGAAACCCTGATGCCAATACTATTATTCGATTCTACAAATAGGTCAGGGTACTGAAATTTGGGATCTGATGAGTTAATGACAAACGTATGTTGTACAGTAACACTGACGAACATGCCTCTTGCATACATACAAATACACATACACAAGTCTCTGAGACCCTATGTCAGGTAGTATGCACTTAGAAAAAGCTTATTGTCCAGTATAAATACATCAGAGTAAATAAAACTAAGATTCGCACTAACTACTTGTTCTTCCGTAAAAATAACATGAAAAACAACAAAAGATTTGATGTTAGAGATTTAGCACCGCGGTTATATTGAGGCATTGTAAACTCGCCTTCTGGCACAAAAGTAAAAGATTAAAAAAACAAGAAAAGGAAACTACTACAAAATCAAACCAACTTAGGTTTCCTTGAGCAAGATGGGGTTTGTTTGGTTTTGTTTGGTTTTTTGACGATTAGATTAACAGTAAAACATTAGACTGGTTTAAGTAGGCATCTGGTCGGGCACCTACTCGGGGCCCTAATCTCGGTTTTAGCCCAGAACAGTTTGACACCGCATCCTCGTGTGCTCTTCTCTTCCTCCTGTCTCATTATCTATTTTGGAGATGCACAGCACAGCAAAGTCAGTGACCTATTTGGAATTTGTGATGTGGCACAGCATGCTGACACTGTTGGAAAAAGACATTAAAAATGCATGGAGTCGAAAGCAACCCTCCTGCAGCGAGCACATGGGGGTTCTCCTTCTGAGGGCCGAGGAGCGCCAGTGTTTTTGAACTTCCTGTCAGGAGGAGTGGGGAGGCTCAGTCAGATGCTCGGCAAACGAGAGAGACTCCGTTAAAGGGGTTATCCCAGTACCTCTTTCCAGTCTAAAGATCCCAAATCTCAAATACAGCGGGTCGCATTTCAACTTACTTACAAGTTTGTTTGCTTGTTTTTGTCCTGGAAACCCAAGGCTAACACTTTTTAAAAAGAAACAACACTGGAAAAAGCACTTTTGGTTTTCAGTGAATGAAATGACAGACTGATAGCATTATAGCTTGTACAGCCATTTGTTGGAAATGCTACAGTCTGTCCGTTCTTAGCGTTTGTAAAGAGTTTGTTTTCCCGTTCTCTTCTTTATCGCAGCTGCCTGGGGTGCCGTTTGCGGTTATCCTTTGCTACAGAGGGTTAAAGCTAGAGTGTATTGTTGAACTCCCACTGCCAGACCCTGCCTTGTGTCTGATAACGCACAAAGCTTGGAATGATGTTTGTCAGAGCGAGTTCATATCAGAGAGTCGTACAATGCGCACTGGCAGTTGCCCCAGTCTATCTCACAATAGAATCACACAAACGGTTGCCCATAAGTCATTCCAGCGACAGCGAGTGAGGAGTCGCATAAAGCTGCTTCTTCCCCAAGAAATGGGTTAGGCCACAGTATTATAGTGAGGTCAGAGTGTATAATGACCCTTTATTTTCAGGTTTCTCTTGTTCTTCCTGAAAAAAACATTAGAACTGATATGGGGTTTAGGGAAAATCAAATATATAAATTCATATAGTCAGCAATACACGTTAGTAATAATACAGATTTTGGAGTGTCTCCAGTCTTTTCTTTAAAGGTGGCAGAATGTCTTATTTATAAAAGACCTGTATTAGCATAAGTATCACTACGGTCATTTCAGATTGGTGAGCTGTGAAACTGCCTACCTCAGCTTACTTTTCTATTAAATGTTGGTTGAAAGGATTACATATTGATTATTTTCACACATATATATTTTACTATAACCAGGAAAGGTAATCAAGTGAATCCTGAAAACAGAGGGCCAGTTAAAAGCAGCCATTGAAGATATTAAACGTAAGTAACAGTGATATACCGCACTGAAGGTGTGAATGGGACAGGGGCTTGATATCAAGTGAAGGAAAACGAGAGAATCCGTTAAATTGTTTTTGATTTTGATAGTTTGGCACAGAAACGGTATAATATTTCAGAACTGGTTCATCACTCCTGTATCCCACTGGAACTCATCAAATGATTTCACATCCATGTAACTACTAGTAAAACAAAGTTATAATTATCAAAAGAAGAATCGCAGCATAAAAACTCCTCGGCTATACCAAGGAAACTGTAGGCCACGTATCACAATGCCATGTGATTTTTAGGATTATACAGTTATTAACATTTCAGATTTTTGTCTTGAATTAAATGTTAATACAAGAAAAAAGCCTTTAAAGCATATGGCAGTATCTTTGTAAAAAAACAAATATATATAAATATATAGATGTGTGTGTGTGTTTGGAATAATATTCAATAATAAAGTAATACAAATTATCTTTCAAACGTATGATTGAAGAATCTAATGAGAAAACCCATTTCCAGTTCCAACAACTGCAGTTCAAACTGACAATTAGGTTAAACAATCTGGCAATACAAAAGCTTTCAAATGAACAAATATGTAAATTCTGTGAAATTCTCAAAATACATTTTTAGATACTTTGTTTTTGATTGTTCAGTGTTAGATAAACTATACATTTCATTTTCTGGACATTTTTGTTGTTTAAAATGTTTCAATTATCAAGTAATTCTGGAGGTTCTCCCAGTATTGTAAGCGTTCTACTGCAAAATATCAGTCATTTTTCCAAAAGGTTGCAGATTGTGTGCTTCTCTTGGTACAATGCAGTGTAGTTGTGCTGCATTAGATCTCCCTCCCCCGCCAGAAGATCATATTGTTCATACTTTGAAATGTTGTACAAATATTGAAATATGAGGTAGAGTATTAACCATGAACACAGATCTTACTTATAATTTTCTTACATAAAAAATTTAGTTAATTTGAATAGCTTTTACTTCCGTCTCAGTCTCTTATTCGGATACGTCTTCCTGCTCTAGTCATATTACAACCGATAATGGCTTAAATCAACACAAATCTGAAAGCAGCATCTCTTTGCAAATCAACCGAGAAAACTGGAACTTTGGAGGGGGTTTTCTGTTCACTATTGGAGACTCCGAGAGATGCTTCTATGAGGACACCAATGTCATGCAATTTGAATAAATTAAGCCAATGGGATGGTACATTTCAGTCAGCTGATGAAGGCGGGAGTAAGAAAATGAAGGTGCGGTTAAACGTGACCTTCCTGAAGAGATTTAAAAGGCGGGAGAATTCAATTGCCTTGCAGAAAAGACTGACAGAGGGCTGAGGGCTGTTGCGGTTTGAGGGAGTGCAGCAGTTTCAGAGAGAAGTACATCAATCCCAGTAGGTGTGTTCAGACTGAGGCACCATTACTGACTGCATCTGCTGTAGGAATGTAGTTGTGGTGGGTGTATCTTCCCTGGGCCCCTGAGGTGAGGTGTCTAAGGCTGCTCAGTGAAGACCGAGGCCTTGTCCTTCAGAAGGTCCAAACACAGGTGACAGCTCCAGCTCCCTGAGGTCAACAACAATAAAGACTCTTTTACTAACACAAACAAAGTAACAAAGTAACAGACCCTCTACGCCCACGTTCATAGTTACACTACACTAAATCACAAACAAATATGTTCCTAAGTGTATATGAAGAAGAAAAAGCATCATATTCCAGTTTCACAGGACATTTTTTTAAACCACACATCTTTGGTGATTAATTCTATTACTGCTGAGCTTAAATCACAGTAAATGGTACCAGCTAGAGGACAGGAAAAGTGTCCACAGTGCCATTTACCTTCACCTCAGTGAGCACCTAAACTGGTCTTGTATTGAATTAGCTCCAACATTCAGTACAGATATGGGTAGACATCTTTATCAGGTGTCCATCTTGTCACCCCATCTCTGGAATGTAGCCCCTAATCGTTACCTTCAGGAGGCTGAGTCATTGGAGGCTTCAAGCAGTACATGTGGTATCCACGGTCACAATCATCACAGAACAAGAGCTGGTCCTGAAACAAGATGGCGGCCCATTACTGGTGAGAAGGGTGCATGGGGATTGAAAGAGAACATGTGTTTCTAATCGTAACCGTAACAAATAGTCATATCTATAGAGCCTTACATCATTCTCAGAGGTGCCGCACAGACTGCAGGACTTGCACTCGATGCACTGCCATTGGTAGGTGCGCACGGCCTGCATCATGTTGTCCGTGAACTGCAGACAGGTGGGATGGCCTGAGTTGAGGAAGAGACAGCAGAGCAGAAGCAAGGAGAAGAAACAGAAATAACAGTTGGATAAGTACAGTCACTCTAATCCCCTTCTCACTCCATCCATCAAAAATAACCGTGGTGCAGCTGTGCCTCTCGGTAAGTACTCACCCTGTGTGTTGCCATCGCCGATACGCTCTGATGACGAAAGATATCTTGGAGGCAGTTTACCTCTGTCACAATCCATGCTATTGTGAATCTATCCCCCCCGATTATTCAGTCTTACATTTTCCCCAATTTCCGCCAAGAATACAATTTTAAGGCTTCATGAGTTTTAACTATCGAGCCACATCACGTGAGAGAGTGATTTGTGTTTCCAGGGGATATCCAACCAAGTAGAACAGCCGTAGTTCAGGTGCCATGGGCAGCATTAGCCGAGAATGAGAATCTACAACCATCTGGTGCTCATCTGACGCAAAGATCTATGCTACGGCACAGAGTGAGCTTGCCTTACTGGCACCCCCCAAAAATGGCAAGCTTCTCAATCAACATGCATAACATTAACATTCAGTGTGAGTCACAACGAATGTACAAGAAGCAAAGAAATTAATATCGAATCCTTAAAGTGCAGAAATTCACTCACCTGGTTTTGACCTTGAGGAACATGAGGTTTCATACTGTGTGGGTGTTAAAGCCAAACACAAATAGTTTGTCTACGTGTGCAAGTTTCAGTCAAAATCCTTCAATAAGGCAGGAATTGTCACTTTTACCACAGACAGATCAACATAAATTAAAATTTCACCCAACAAATGTTATAGAAAAAGCATTGTGTTTGTTTGTAAATGCTTATATATCAGGTGAAATCTTGGTCTAAGGCTCAGGTTTGCATCTGTGTTCCTGGGGAGCCGCTGCCTTTCGTTTAGTGTTCCAACTAAGCTTTGAATTGCTTAAATCAGGCCAACTGCTTGCTTAATTACTATAAATCATCCCGTTTTCAGGTTTCTACTCATTGACCTTTTTGTGATACATAGAAAACCTGCAGGACAGCTGCTCTTCGGGTCCAGGTTGGCTGAACTCTGCTCTAAAGCAATGGCAAATCACAAATGATTCAATATGACTGTCAGTCAGTGCTTTGAAGTCCTGCTTTGCTTCATTTTCATGCGTCAGTGTGTGCCCCATGCTAGCAAGGTAGGGTTGCAGGAGCAAGCAGAAGACTATATGTAACTGTGACTGTGATGCTTTGAGTTAAGACTGGATCAGAGCCAATCTTATCTCAGTGTAAAACACAGCAGCACTCACTCTAAGGGTATCTCATACAATAGCAATATTCCAGTTAACGTGAGTTTTAAATCGGCATATTAAACATATCGTTTTTTGATATTTAGGAAAAGCTTATTGGTGTAAGCATCCCAGTCTTTCACAGTATTTCTGAAATGAGGGTCTCAGACCATACTTATTCACAAGCCCACAATTTGCAATTCTCTATATGTTTTAGTTAATTTACTTCAATGGGACTCTCATAATTGGCTTTACAATTGCAAGGCTAACCACGGAAACAAATGTGATCTCTCACTCCAATTAATAAAGGCATGGGAGTCACCTTCTCTCTTGCCAATTTATAGATTGTTTTAGTAATTGTCTGCATTTGACTCCCTCTAATCATCCACATATGAGTATGGATGATGTTGGAGATCCCAAAAAACGAGTGCTTTCCCTGAGTGAACATCTAAATCGGAACTTAAGACGACCCCTAACAAATCCAACCTCTGACCAAGCATGTTGCCTTCAGGGAAAATAAAAAAAAACAGGAAAGAGGCTAAAAATGCATTTGACACTTTTCATGTATACCATACTGAAAACACTATATAATTTAGTATTTCAAATGGAAAATGAATAGTACAGTTTAAAAAACAACCAAAAAAAGTGTATAAAATAGATATCTCAAATTAGGGCCTTCTTCAACTTCTATATCTATTGTCTGTTGTCCAGCAGATTTAAAGGAAGGAAATTACTGTTGTTTTCTCCCGAAGGTCCTTCCACACACACACACGCACGCACGCACGCACACACGCATACACACAAGGTAGGAATTCCAGCCCTATCCCCTGTGCTTCGGTCCTGTGTTTACGACATCTACATTTTGGGAAATCATTGGGGATGCGATTCCAGAAGCACTGCCCAAACAAGCCAATAATTACTGTTATCAGAGAGATCCAGACATGCCACCTCACCCCCGGATGCGCTCTGGAACCTGTAATCGCCTCCCAGCGCACTGCAGCGCTTTCCACGAACTCCAGCAGGACCGTCTCACAATGACCTCGGAAATCCTCCATCTTGCACTAGCAGAGCCCACTGCTTCACAGGAATTATTGTTCACAGATTAGAAATGGTTGCTTCAGTATGTATATGGTCGATATGTGTACATGTATAGCCTCACCCCATGTTTCTATATATAGGAAGAAATCACAAGCAATTTACAAGCTTGGTGTCTGTGGTCATAGGTGTAGATTGCAGATATAGGTTAGAACAAGAATAAACCAGTTCTCTCAGCAGGAGTGTTCTGCACAACTGACAGCAACTGAAAAGACAGAAGAGCAGCAGTGACGTTACACTGCGCTTGGATTTATATGCCAGATTTAAAGTCAGATGTAGCCAGATAAAAGCAAAATAAAAGTATGAATCTGTCATTCAAGTCCAGTTCCAAATAAATGTATTATGGGGATAAGCTGAGGAAGGTGTGTATATTTTAATCCATCTGTTCTGTTAATATAATGTCCAAACAGAAATTGTGTTATTTTATGTTCCGTTTAGTTTTGATGTGGTTAGCATGCAGATTTCGCCCCATCCAAATAAACTACATATATAAGATACTTGACGCAAAATGGTGTCTTGGGCACATACTGATATTAAAACAGGCTCATGCAAACCAGACCAGGAATACTTACACACACACACACACACACACACACACACACACACCTTCATTTCTTAGACTGACACTGGGGCAATATTTAAATATCGAACTACTCCATACCAACCTTTAATAAATGGCACAATGGGGGCAAACTATTTAAAATAAAACAATATACAAGTTTTACTCAATTCAGTAACATACCAGTTACAATTTTAAAGAGACTATATATTTTTTGTATGTGGCATTCACTGCTTGTAGGCTGGTATATAATAGGACACAATGTGAAAATAAGTCTGACCTTCACAGCTCCCTTTTGTGAAACCGATCTTTGCAGGGTTCATGCTGGAGAAAAGATCACATTAAACTAACAATAATCACACACACGTTCACTCCCACACAGCCCAGTCACATGCGGTTTCACTCACGCTGCATCAATCACCTAGGCATGGATAGGAGACTCATTCTTTATTTCCTTTTGTTACAATAAAAATACTTTCACTAACAAAGACTTTTCTGTTTCAATGTACAGTTTCAAGTTAACATGTGAAGAGTTTAAAACAACAGTCAGTTTCACCTTCGTTCAGCTCTGAAAAAACGGGGCTTTCATTTAACGAGAGAGGCCTACCAATACAGGGGCCTGGGGCGGACACCTTTAACACACCCCCAGCAGTCACATTTGTCTTTGTAGTACAGGGTTTCACAAAAACACCAACAGTCGGGTTTGCAGGACCAGAAGCCTGCTGCTTCACAAAAAACAGACCAAAAAAAAGGAATACGTCGCTCGGCACACAAACCAAAAGGTGTGAGGAGCAATGAGAAAATCATGAGCGCACAAGAAACATAAATTAAGCATGTTCACAACTTTAAAAACTCATATTCAAAGCTTTAAAAAATGTGCTGCCACAAAAGGTCCTCGTTCAAGAGAAGCAGCCCATATTAGTCAACACAAAAGGAGCTTTATTTCTTTATCTTTTAAACTATAAATACATTAATTCTAGTCATTGCTGCTTTACTATATATATTTTGTAAATCCTCCAGATGTCACACGTTCTATGTATTGTAATCTACACCCGAGTGACACACAGACCCTATTTCTACTTCACAGTTCTTGATGTGAAAAGTATGAATTTGACCACACACAAATACAAACTAGTTTTTAGTAGATATTTTCTGTGTGTACCACTCTTTTAAATCAGTACATCTTTCCAGTGTGAGTTTTGTGATCAGAACATATCCATTATATCCTGCACATTTAATATTGTGAATATGCGACAGTGACAAAATGCTACAGAAAAACACAGAACAGTACAGGAACAGACTGAGCATGTCAGCAATTCGTAACAGAAGCCATGGAAGAAGAGTCGTTATCGACATTTTCACTGCCGCCAGAAAATGATATTGCCCTAATGCTAGAGTGTACTCGATCTGCCTATAGCAGTTAGTGGATGGTAGCAGTTGTTTGCACAGTAACACAATTGCTAAATCCACTTTAAATCAGACACACGTGGAAGAACAATTCTTCATATATGCCTCACCCATCCAAGGGTCCCTATTTCACAATCCACTTCAGTTTACATTGTGCTGTCAAAAGTGTTTAGTGCCCATGTTTAGCTCATGTGTATTTAAGAAGACTTTAGTGCAGTACATCACCTGTTATTTACTTTCAAAATAACTGAATAGCTATTTAAATAAGGGGCTCAGCCTTCAGGGTCCACAGATTACACAATGTGTCAGTTTACTACTCATTTATGACCACTCACTACATAAGGTGTTACTGGAGCATATACAAGCATTAGTGCACTAAGATGACTACTAATGCTATACCTCTGCACATCATATTGAAAAGGTAAACCAAGCAAGAGGATTACAGTTAAGCATAAACGTCTGTGCACTTGTCTTTGAAATTTAAAATGTCTGCCACTTACATTTATCTTGTAATTTAAAAAAAAAAAAAAAAAGAATACTCCGATTACTCCTGGCCCCCACACCAAAAAAAAAAAAAAAAAAAAAGCCACACACACAACCAGACAAGCACGTCTGTTTCCTGTTTTGCTTGATGCAAAAAGCAGCCACATCAGCCTGAAGCCTGGCAGCTGATCGGCTTTAGCACAGTACAGTCTTTGCAGTGTCTTGCAAACAAATAAGTCTCAAAATATTATAGCCCACCTGTCACTTCCTTAGTGGGTCTCAACAGTCTACACATTACTGTGTCAAATACAATGTTCTGCAGCCATGTATTATACTCAGTGCTTAGCTGTTTATGTAGATTTGTAAAAGTATGTATTACTTCATACAACTGTACTCTCTATACTTTGCCAAGTCCTGATGCTTTTCCGTTCTGCATTTTTGAAACGAGGTGTACAAGTTAGTCTTACTGCTAAAAGTCCCTGCCCTTAAAAAAAGCTTTCAGTGTCTGCCACACTTGCCACACAATAAAAGCACAACGATTCTGCCTGGCTGTGGTTACAGTGGATGACTGGTCTACCTAGTCTATACCAATCACACACGCTACATGTCACAGTTGTGTGTGTCTTTGACAACAGTCAGAGGTTGCACCATGAAGCAGTATAATCAGCAACAGACCAAGCAAAGAACAGATTAGTCAAACTAGTTAACCATTTCAGTCTTTTACTACTTTCTTTGTATAATAATATCCTATTATATCACTATTCAATGTATTTAACTAATTTTTACTAGCAGAGATTGGCAAGAGACATTACTGAATTAGTACTTTCAATGAGGATTGATAAAGTAGCTGAGAATTATTGGAGATCCAGAAGTAAGTAAAAAGAATAGGGTAAGCAAAAAACAAATGTATTGTACATTTTAAGAGGTTTCTTTTTTACATTCTATATATTATTAATAATATAAATATGTTACCACAATATTATTCACATATTATTTATATTAGTACCAAATATTATATATCTTTCTGCATTTTCAGCATTTAGTACAATAGCGCTGTGGTAACTTATCAGGTACATTCACTATTTGCCCAAAGTCAATGGTCTGTGACCAATTCGGTTAAAAACAACGATGCAAATGAAGTGTAGTCTGCATACTTACACATCGCCACAATATCCACAGTCTGCCAATACTGAAATAATCTTTTTAATGTATTTTTAAACAGTGGGTCCCCTTCAAATATATGCTTGCCTATCAGCCACATTTGTTTAACTGTTTAACACTCCCAGAAATACTAAATTACGTTTCTAAACACATAAAAAACTGGAGTTTGACCTAAACAATTTAATGAAAACAAGATCTCCCCATACCCCCAAATATGTTCTGAAAAGAAAATTATTCTCACTGGGATAACTATCTGTATTGGAAAGAATTCAGGCATTTGCTTATCATAAAACATTTTATAATCTAAACATTTGCATCTGGGAAAGCAGGGAATTAAACTGAATACCTTGCTTACATATGTGTGCATAAGACTGTGCTTTCTAAAATATCACAACTGTACACAATTATAGAGACCAATTCAACTATTTATGAAACCTACATTTAGAAAAAAAAACTTGATTAAAATGTATATAACCACCAAATTTAGAAAGGCTAGAATATACTGTGGCACCTAATGTAAAATGATAAAAAAGAAAACTGAAAATTGCAAAACAATTTCAAGACCCTAAAATCGGTTCAACGAGGTGCTAATAATTTATTTATAATTTGTGTCTCAAAAGGAAATCAGGAAACCACTTGTTTCTAAACATCCGTTGACTAAGGAATCTTTTCTTCTAAAACTACAACTTATTCAGGTGCTGTTGGACAGAGGTCACCAGAGTTTAAGTGCATCCTTGACCTCATACAATTGACTTCGCTTTTGTCTTCAGAGCTAAACTTGTATCTATCCGTCAGTCCCTTCCTGTATATCTGTTGATACAAAAGCATTTTCACTGTTGTTCAGCTGTGACTTTGCACCTCATTATTAAACCGGTTAATCTTTAAAGAGCGTACCACTTAGAAGCAAAATCGATCTTATTATCCGAGGTAAAGCTGCAAAAAAACAACAAAAAAACAACAACCGGGGTGTTTTCATAACAGTGCCTTCTAAAAGGTGCACTGTTAAAATCATACTAGTAAAAGCCTGGAACCAGCAGGAGTTGTGCAAGTGATCATGCACCTAATTCTTAAGCACAGAGCCAGGATCACATTATTAACATTGGGGAGTATGCATTGAAATATCAAGTACATTCCCAGTATTCCCTGATTAACATGATGATGGATGGATCGGCTACAAATTATTCCTCACTCAAGGCCCTGAATAGAGGATTGATGCAGGTGATGGTGCTATTCTGCAGCTCCTGCTGAACTCCCTGGATATTTCCGGAGCTGCCTCTGATCGTATCACCTGACTTTTAAGTGACCGCAGTTTATCACTGGCCTGGGAACTGGTGCAGTGGGCAGCACTGACAATTCAAGGAGAGAAGCACTGAACTGAGATCTACGGTGGCTGTACTAGACCAACAGAGTAACAACACTGTTTGTTTGTCCCTGCCCTGTTTCAAAAACAGCCTATATACAACGATGGAGAGACAGTTCTGTAGAAGTCAACCTGAATGATACCGATATGCTCCCTTGAGGTTTCCTAGTATTTTAAATTCAAACATTTGTATTCCAAGCTACAAGTAATAAGCAAGGGTTTGCCATTAATTTACAAAGCATCCAGTGATGTACCTTCATTCTACTGAGTGAGCTAAATTTAAATACAATCATAAGCATTTTCAATTCAATATTTTGAAGATCTCAGTCATCCTCTTGCCTACAGCCTGCTGCAGTTCTTTCAATCAGTCATGTATGTTCACACTGTTCAACCCATTTAAAATGTTGTTTTACTTCCCTGACAGTTTTCCGAGGAACCCCTTGGATTTTCACAGCAACGTAAAGAAGCATCTATTCCCCCTCCTGCTCTTATCATTGCCACACTGTATTGTATCAAAATTGTCAGATTTTACGTGCAGAAACAGATAGTTGGCAAAGAGCAAGGGCCCCAGGATGGCACACTCCGAGATGCCATTTCTCATTAATTTCCCACGATTCTCCTCTCAAAATGACAGCTGCTGACAGTTTCAACACCTCTATAGGGAGAACCATTAAAGTGATCAATCTTTCATGGGAATTCATCTCAAAACCACAATATACAATACTGTTAGCACAAGTGCCTACACAGTTTACTTTCCTTTTTTGGATCCACTGGAGTTCAAGCGAGAACTCCTTTGCTGAGAACTGTGTGGGCCAGCCCCAACAATACCACACCATGCTGGGCTCCTAACAATATAAATTAAGTCTGAAGTCTGCAGAAATATCTTCGTTCTTATTTTAGCTTCAGCTACAGGCAGAAGAGATTGCAAAGTTTATCTCAAGAAGACTGAAGATGGAAGAGAGTTGGTGAGATATTTTATATCACAGTGTATAATCTAAGTATAACATCCCAAAAGACAACAACTATAAAATAACACAGCAATAAGTACATCCTAAGCATGGGTAAGGACCAGTTACAGCTTTCAAATCAAACTTTTCTACAGTTCGATGTTGCATAATTAAGCAGGAGAGCAGAAACTAAAAGCAGGAATGACTCAAATTAAGGTCAACAGATGGTTAGCATGGAAGAAAAAGGATCAATACAACAATTTGGGAATCATTTATAAGCAGGAACTTCTAATTTATCATCAATCAGGGTCTTCCTTTACAAAATGTAGTCTCAGATATATTTATTATACGAGGACTTTCTGAAACTAAAAATAAATAAATAGAAATACTCCACCTCCCTACTGTGTCACATTTGAGGAGAGGAGGCCGATGCTACTAGTTCATCCCAAATAAAGTCTACTGATTTGGCACAACAAGACATCAGATAAGAGCCATTGCAATTCCTGGACTCCTCCTGCAGTGTGCAGAAATCCACTCATCAGCCTGGGCCCCCCTGAGTATCCCTGGATCTTTTAACTCCTGTCTTCATAGCCTGAGGTGTACAGATCAAGCTGTAATTCTCTCAGGCTCTGAGCACAGCCCTCGGATAGAAATGCAACACTTAACACAATATTCAGTACCTGAGTGTATCAAAGCAGGAAAAAATAAAGAAAATGGCTCAGGATTTTAGCTTGATCATAAATATATTTTGGATACTATTCAAAAGTACCAGGAGCTCAAAGTAGAAACTCCATTCAAGTATTGTACGTGAGCTTATTATGTTTAAGATTTTAAAAAATTAAGTATTCTATGGCATGCAATAAGACTTCAAAATGCTTATATACACTCACCTAAAGGATTATTAGGAACACCTGTTAAATTTCTCATTAATGCAATTATCTAACCAACCAATCACATGGCAGTTGCTTCAATGCATTTAGGGGTGTGGTCCTGGTCAAGACAATCTCCTGAACTCCAAACTGAATGTCTGAATGGGAAAGAAAGGTGATTTAAGCAATTTTGAGCGTGGCATGGTTGTTGGTGCCAGACGGTCCGGTCTGAGTATTTCACAATCTGCTCAGTTACTGGGATTTTCACGCACAACCATTTCTAGGGTTTACAAAGAATGGTGTGAAAAGGGAAAAACATCCAGTATGCGGCAGTCCTGTGGGCGAAAATGCCTTGTTGATGCTAGAGGTCAGAGGAGAATGGGCCGACTGATTCAAGCTGATAGAAGAGCAACTTTGACTGAAATAACCACTCGTTACAACCGAGGTATGCAGCAAAGCATTTGTGAAGCCACAACACGTACAACCTTGTGGCGGAAGGTCTACAACAGCAGAAGACCCCACCGGGTACCACTCATCTCCACTACAAATAGGAAAAAGAGGCTACAATTTGCACAAGCTCACCAATATTGGACAGTTGAAGACTGGAAAAATGTTGCCTGGTCTGATGAGTCTCGATTTCTGTTGAGACATTCAGTCCGAATTTGGCGTAAACAGAATGAGAACATGGATCCATCATGCCTTGTTACCACTGTGCAGGCTGGTGGTGGTGGTGTAATGGTGTGGGGGATGTTTTCTTGGCACACTTTAGGCCCCTTAGTGCCAATTGGGCATCGTTTAAATGCCACGGCCTACCTGAGCATTGTTTCTGACCATGTGCATCCCTTTATGACCACCATGTACCCATCCTCTGATGGCTACTTCCAGCAGGATAATGCACCATGTCACAAAGGTTGAATCATTTCAAATTGGTTTCTTGAACATGACAATGAGTTCACTGTACTAAACTGGCCCCCAGTCACCAGATCTCAACCCAATAGAGCATCTTTGGGATGTGGTGGAACGGGAGCTTCGTGCCCTGGATGTGCATCCCACAAATCTCCATCAACTGCAAGATGCTATCCTATCAATATGGGCCAACATTTCTAAAGAATGCTTTCAGCACCTTGTTGAATCAATGCCACGTAGAATTAAGGCAGTTCTGAAGGCGAAAGGGGGTCAAACACAGTATTAGTATGGTGTTCCTAATAATCCTTTAGGTGAGTGTATATATATATATATATATATACACACACACACACTATATATGCATTTATACATGTATAAAATGCAGTATAAATCAACATTTGTTAGATTCTTAGGTGTCGTATTAGGGATATTTGATTTAACACACACACACACACACACACACACACAATCTTTTGCAATTTGTTTTCTTACAAGACCTTGCAAAGGCTGCACTGTTTCTTATTCCCTAACCACAATAAGTATCCGGAGTTTAAAAAAAAAAAAAAAAAAAAAAAAAAAAAAGGTGAGACGAGCTAGTGGCAAGACAAATCGAGACAAATGAATAAAGAAAAAGGAAATACTCTTTCTTCTAATACACTGGGCAAGCTAAACCCACAGCACAGTAAGTAATCCTCCTTGGCCTACAGACAAGGCTTCAGTACAGGCACAAGCTCTCGCATGAAACATTCAGCACCTGAAACGGCTCCTAGTTCTTCAGATATCTGCACTGGAGACCAATATTGCATTCATCTTTTGAAAGTAGCTATACATATATAAATAGCCTATGAGTGATAAATGTAATTTACTTGACTATTTCTGGTACTGAAAATTATATTGAAAAATAATAATACTAATTATGAGAGTGTATGGTTTGTTGATTCTATTAATTTTGCAGAACAGGCCAGCTAAATATTTTCATTAATTTAAGTAATAACAGTCTTTCTACATTTATTGCATTACAAATACCTATTCTTTTCAAATGTAGCTGCTGTATATGGGATGGGCTTGAAACAGGAACAAGACCAATTTGGCCTGGTTAAAAAAAAAAAAAATGAACTAATGTATAATTGATTAGTCCTGTATTTAAAAGTATTGTGAAGCTATTGTTCTCAGTGATTAAATATGCCTACTTCAAACAGTCAAGAAATAAACGGAATTGCTATTAGGGATCTGATTACAATAGTGAAAGAAACAGAACAAAACTCAAATGACAGCAGGGAATGACAATGTAAAATAGTGAAACGTATTATGACCAACATTTAGATACAGATGTTTTGATGCATTATTTTAGAAACATTTTGGCAGAATTTGTTCCCCCAATATAAATAAAAAAGGAAAAGAAAGATCAAGAACAAAACTTCTTCCATATTATCACTGAATATATGTATATATGTTTTTGTTACTGATGTAGTTCTACATTAATAGGCTTAAAAAAGGTATACAATGTTGGCAGAAAACCTGCCGTATTGCATTAAACAAACAAAAACAAAACCATATCAAATGCAGTGTGAGAAAAAACTGTAAACAGAAGAGACGGTTTTGTGGAAGTTAATGACACTTTGTTCTGTAACTGCTGCAGTGGCATATGTACGTGTGAATAATGGAAAACGGTTTCTGGAAAGAGGGCATTGAATTCACACCTGTGACTACAGGACAATCCTTTCGCGCTGCATTTTAACAAGACAAGTGTGAGCTTCAACTGCCCCACAGAAAACAATCCTAAGACTTGGACATCCACGCTGTAGTTTATGGAAGACCCTTTTTCTTTTCAAATCCTGGCTTTGTTTAAAATAGTGAGAACTGGGATTCATTTTTATACCCAAAAAATTAAATGCATTAGTAACCTATACTGACACCCAACTAAAGCAGACCTGTGCAGTGTACCAATAAAGCATACCGTAAAGGCCTTCCAGAAATTAGTATAAAAAGCCTAAATGGTCAGTGAAGCTGACACAAAAAGCAGAGTATTAGAACAGCCCATACTGAGTGGACAAAAATGGGTTGGTGAGGAAGAAATGTTCAAACAAAGTAGAAAATAAAATAAGAAAAATCACTCAGACAGTTTTATAACATCACAAACATGATAACAGAACTTCACATCCAAATTTCAATCCAGAACAGGGGACAGCCTAATTTATGTCTGGAAAACAAACTCACATCATTGGTTGTGAATGAAAGTCCTCTAGGCAGTCTTTAGGTTTGGTGACAAGTTCCACAAGGTGCTCATATTCCTGGTGCTTTCACAGGGGGTTGGGGGTGACCATTTTAACAGTATGAGCATTCCCCTACCATCACACACAATCACAGTGGCTTTACGTTTTGTTCCTGTATTTGTCTGGTCTTTACACTTAACAGCAGAAATAGGACGTACGACCCCCTTCGCAAAGAGCCAGCCATTTTCCCAACGATCTCCCAAGGCCGTCTTCTATGCGTCACGGCACAGTGCTGCAGCACTTTCACACATTTGCCAGTCCCGGCCAAGGTCAGAGATATTTCTGTCCAACTCAATTTCCTCCTTGGGTGACGTAACGGGTGAGCTCAGGGATGGATTCCTTAATGACACCAGTTGACCACGTTAGGTCACATTCGCAGTAAGCAAATCGATGATGGTTTGCAGAGCTGTGGCACAGAGGCGAGACAGTGACATTTAGGCATGGACTCCACATCGGTAAATGTTCTCTGATTAAGTGGAAGCAAAGCAATTTCTGGGGCAGGAATGCTTGTGAACTTCAGATCAAGCTACCATGCATTAGAACAATGTTCCATTAAGATTTCTCACAAGATTGCTCTGCTGCCTTTCACACTGTTGGCATGTTGTTACCTCTCTTATAGGCAAGGACACTCAAACCAAAGACAAAAATCTGGGAACTTCATTTTCTGTCATTCATGGGAACCTTTAAGGAGCAGTGTACATCTACGCTTTGCTTTCTTTCCACTACTTAATGGTTACATTTCCTGTTATATCATGTTCCCATAATCCCTTGTTGTTCTTTCAGTTCAGGATGATTTTTCATGTTGACAAACAGCTTGTGAAAAGGGTTCATCAAGTCGATGAGGTGGAAGTGTACAGGGGAAGCTACAGCAATTAGTGTCATTCAAAACGAAGAAAAGGTCAATGGAATTTATTCGCACTTATAATTCTACTTCAGCGCTTCCTCTAACAGATTGGATACATTTGTTTTGAAACTTCAGTTCAGTCTGATGCTAATTTGCTTCCCTTGTAACCTTCCCAACAGTCAGTCATGGAAATTCGTACTTAATGAGTTACTCATTATGGCAAATAATAACCAGAGGAAAAACAACAAGGAATCAAGTAGAACATGCTACACTATTCCAAGATAAGTTGGCAGAGGACAGAGAACTAATATAAATAGAAGGAGGTGTTTATAATAAAATACAAACGTAAGAATGTGTTTATCTAATGTCGTCTTATTAACATTTTATGCTTACATTTAGAATTGGCTCTTTTTTATGAAACGGTGAGCTTTTACAGAGCAATCATACACACAGGAAATGGGAGTATTGTTGTCCTTGGGAAGTCACTGCCATCTTATCTTCGCATAACGTCAAATGTACTTAAATAACATGAAAGCACAGACATACAGTGATCTCTTAAATGTCTATCCTGATTAACAGTCCTTCAATAACATTACAAAATATTCTTTATTATTTAGTTTTTGTTTTTTTACTTGAGAAAAGTTCTTACAAAAAATGTCACTAATGTAGCATAAAAAACAAAAAAATAACAATAAAAATCAAGCTACAGGTGCTACTGCAGTAGCACAATTCAAAAAATAAACTGTCTAAAGTTTTAAATTATCATCATCAGTCCCAGTTCAACTGGTTTCTTTTCCCTTCTGAAAACACGATGGAGTCTACGACTGTATTGCACATGCTTGGAGCCGTCCAAAGGGCTTCTGTCTGCATTGGCAAAGGGGGGTGTCCGTGTGGCCGGTGGCTGCCGGGGGTCCTCTGGTCCAGTGGGAGAGGGAGGGGGGGCATCACTAGAGCCTGGATCCTGGAGCTGCTCTCGTCCTACGGAGGGAACGGGGATGACTTGTCGTTGGACGGGCAAGGATAAGCAATGACAAAACACAATCAAAACACCAACTCTGCTGTCATAGATCATCTGCAGAGCTGCTGGTGAAATACACACGTTCCCCGACCCTGACTTTCTCATTTCAGTTCTCCATTTTTTAAAGTATATATATGCAGTGTCTGCCATGGATACAAATCTTCAGCACTAAGGATATCTATAGCTCTATAAACCCAATCTTGTAAAGAAGCCATGCACAGAAGAACAAATACTGGATCCTGCCTAAAAGTATGAAGTAAAACGCATGCAACCTTACAGAAAAGATGGATAACATATATGCTTTGTGGCTCAGTGCCTTTAAACACTGTAGTAAATTAAGTAAACATACTGAAAATCTGATTCATTGATATACATAGTAGTAAACGAAATGCACTGTGAAGGCAGGGAAACCAGGCATGAAAAGACAGACCACACAGGACAGTCCCAATGACGATGTCATCCAATACCCTCCAAAACGATGTATTCATGAATTTATTTTTTAATGGAGGGGGGGGGGGGGGAGTTAAATGAATCAATAAAACATCTCTTGTTGAAAAGCAACAAGAGCCAGGTACTCTGTATATCATACCTCTTGAATAAGAATGGTTTTCAGCTTGATTCTCCACTTTGGCTTCAAAATTGAATATTGGCCTACATCAGATTGGATTGTATGATCTGGCCAGTTTGATCTGGCTTCAGTTTATTTGGGGCTTTATATAAACGCAGACAGCAGAAACGTTCACATGTACAATCAGAAATCCAGCAGAGCCGCTGCACTCTTCATTCACTTCATTCCCGAGGATTATACAGATCTCACCGAAATCCGTCTAGCTGTCGTCTGGGGTAGCTGATCCTTTCGAGAAAAGATGAAAGCTCTGTTCGTTGTTTGGAAGATTTCTATGTTACAAATACTTCCTGCATTGCACCAGCATCAGTCTTTCCTATTTCCGTCTTAGAAATGGGATCTGATTTCACACAGATGCTAATGTATCAGGCCCAGATGATGGAAGATAAGGTATCCGCTTAGAACGCTTATTACAATTAAGTTTGTTTCGTAAGTGAATCTGTACACTAACTACCAATTCCGAACTCATTTGAAACTGAGGAGGTAAGAAAAATACATTTATTTAACTACAATTCTTCCTCTAAAGGCGAAGACCAAATGTTTTCCACAATTTATAGCTGAATCGATTATCTTAAGCTACACTCAAATGGACTCAGTTCCACTGCTCTCTCAAATATTGGGTCCTTCAATTCATTGCGGCTAAGTGGGACTCGGCCAAATACTTACGTCCAGTGTTTGGCCTACAGTACTTCTCTCATTTATGAAGCTTTTGTTTTGGTGGCATTAGCATATCAGCCCACACAATACTGAGGTATAAAAGGATGCATTGTTTGTTTGCGTACTCTTACAGAATTAGTTCCTGTAAAGACAAATTCTGTACTGCAGGAAATTAAACTCAATGGGGAGGTTGTTTTATATGTGCAAATGATGGATGATGGCAAAGATTTGTTAATTGATTTTTTTATTTTTTATTTTAGATTTTATATATTTATAAATAAAACATTTACAAATACTTACTGGCAGTTGAAAATCTCACTGAGTCTTATGTAACATCCAGTCAAACAATCCCTGTCATGTTATATAAAACAATTAGGACAAGCACAATTTGTACAAGACTGGCCATTTTCCAAAGGGGAAATTGTTCTTCAATTATATAGGCTAATAGATGTAAATTGTTGAGAAAAAAACATTAAAAATATTAAACTAAGAGATGTAGGTCACTGGGGGAAACCTAGCTATATAAAGTCTATCCTAGATTACACCCATGTCATTTCAAGGGTGGTTATGCAGATTTTAAGAAAAGGATGAAAATTACTGTGTAGATATTTGTGTGGTCACCCAAGATGAGACTATTTGGAAAATGGAAATGGTTGTGCATTTCAGTTGTTTTTGAATGCTCTGATTAATTTAGTAGAGTGGCAAGCTTTACACAGTACAATAGCCATGTAAACGTCCACTGGAGGTCGGATTGATGACATCCCAGAAAGACTGTGTATGGCAAAATTAATTATGTAATGCAAGTAAGAGTTACTTACAGAATAATCGATGATGCATTGATAGCACTAACCACTATCTCCACAGTGCATACCGTCTCGCATGGCATGCTGCTGAATCTTCATTTGAAATCAAGGTTAATGATTGCTTTGGGTTTTTACAGTTAACGAGTTCCCTTCATTTGCTTGACTCACATTCATCAACTGAACATTTGAGTATACTTCAGCTAATAGGAACTTGTAGTAAGAAATTAACCCTCTCCAGAGCTCCTTCTTAAAAACACTTTTCTTCTTAATTTTTTCAAATAATGAACCAGACATTTTCTATGGTTTTCCAGCAGACACTTTGGATTTATTTAAGGTTGTATTTTAAAATATATATCACTGCCACAAGTGTAAAGATATGCATGTGTACATGTCTGTGCTGTTTAGAAAGAATAATGGGTCTTTTAACCAACTGAGGAAGTATTTAAGTAGAAGAATTTACCAAGGACAGTCCCGCTAAAGGACATTACACAGTCCTCACGATACACATTCAAGGTACTGTCTCTCTCTGGTAGAAAGTGACTCTGGCAATAGAATCAGATTCTAAGGAAGTTTCAAAAGGACTACATGGCTGAATTGAGTTCATAAATTATTTAAGATGTTACTCAGTACTGGATAAACAAGAGGTTACTGGTCACGGATACAGCAACTCAGCTTTATTAACTTTATGTAGTGTTAATAAAAACAATTCTAAAAATAGATGAGTGAGAATGAATGATCTGTTATTTTCCCACCATCCGTAATCAGTTGATATTTTTTATATTTCATGTTGTGCAAGCAATGAGAATAAAGACAATTTAAAGATAAAGAAAGATATTTGAAGAGCGCTCTACGATCTGTGCTAATGTTTTTTTTTTCTCTCATTATAATCAAAGCAGTTGGAAGATTTACCTTCCAGTCCAATCCACAATAGTCTTCCCTTTGAAAAGACTGGTTCAGACAAGACACCAATATATTGTATGAAAAAGTTCACTAATTGCATTTCCTGACACTTACCTATTCACTCAACAGAGCAATAACAACTCCAAACAAAGTCCTTCCTAATGTTTGATTGGTATTGTATAAGAATGGTTATATAAATCACTGCACACCACTGCATAGTTTTGCTATAGATGTCTGTTAATACAGAGCTCTCCTAATCAGTAGTAATGTGCTCTCTGGGCTAAGCGGTCTCAAACAGCCACAGTAAATGTCTGTTTTTAGGCAACTTGAGGATTTTGAGAGTCAAGGAAAAAGCTAGGAATGGGAAACATAAATCTAGGCCTGAACATCAAAATCAAGCCTCTATCACGTTTCCTTTTATTTGTAATCTAGCAAATTCGAGGTTCTTGTACATGCGGTCTTAATGGGGCAACATCTTAATAAAGATAAAACTGTTGGCCACATTGAAGCCCTCTTTAAGTGCTTGTCAGTAAGACCAATATTATTATTCAGAATTAAGGCAGAGTATGTCAAATATCTCACTGAACTCCTATTGACTGGGTGCAGTGCAAGGGAAATGGGTAGGGATTGTTTTTGTTGTTTGAGTTCAGACAAAAGCAAATGGCAGCTGAAAATGACTGACACCTCCCCACTAAGTATAATCTTTTCACTTACCTTTTAATGTATTATTATTATTAAATATATTTTTTAACATGCATCAGAAGAGGGAAGCTGTTTACCAAAAGTAGCCATGATTAAACTAGAAGGATTTATCTCTTTCCAGAAACTTGGTTAAGCTGTATTAATAATTTGCCTGATCAGTGATTTAGCAGACAAACCAACACCGTTAAATTACTTCACTAATTTGAATGGTGAACTTCATGGAACCAGGGTTTGATTGAAGAGTTTATTCAACAGAAAGTAATCATTTCAATCTCCTAAATAGTCAATTAATTGCACCTCAGACACTTGAAAGCGAGAAAGAAATGCCAACTGGCCCTTACCTGTCAGCTCTGTGACGTCTGTGCTCAGCAGCGTTCCTGTCCCCTCTCCCCTGCTCCCTGGGTCAGGCGTAACTTTCAGTCACCCCACGTTGATGTCAAGTGGCTGCTTTTGTAGGTGTCAAGAAGATAGTCTCGTAATTAACCAACATTCCTTCATTTTTATACTTCATTTTAATCCAGAGGTAAGTTCACCCACTCTTCTGCTTCTGCGGTGTTGTGCAATTCCATTCAGGGGCTCAGTTAATGTTTTTCTGCCCCTTATATCCAGTGACAGACAAAAAGACAGTGGATTATTTTTTATTTTTTTTATGTATCGGCTTTTCTGATGCAGTCTTGTTTTATTATTTTATTGTTTTTATTAAATTCCATTTAGGCTGGCAATTCTGTACCACACCACACTGTACAATTAAATCCACATGTTTCAAAGTTTTTAATTTTCTCTTAAATATTATTTAATTTCCTGTCCAAGGAAAAAATTCCAAAATAAAGGTTCTTCTGTGTTTAACAGACAAGTCATTTATCAGCAAAGGCTGTCAGTTGCTCATTGCTTTCAAAGTTCATCAAGAAAAAAATCCTAACTTATTAAAAAAGCATAAGTTGTCCACTAAAAAGGAAAAAAAATAACACTTGCTTTCTCTTCTGAAGTTATCAGTTGTGCTTTCCACTAAAAAATACAAATAAAAAAAGAAGCAGCAGATTTGTAAAGAGGTTTTCTTTCTTCATTGTTTTGTTAGTTTCTTATCTGCATCTGGGAGAGGCCACACTGCCGTTTGACAGAGGCTCGTCAAATTCGTCTTCATCGAAGCCGTGAAACGTTGAAGTGTCGCTTTCCGACGTGGCACCAAACAATTCCTCTGCCCCACAGGCCTTCTTCCGCTCGTCTCTCTCTCGACCACGTTCAGCTGACATGTATGATGAATATATCAGCACGGGGGTTTAGCAACACACAGCAAAAACTACAAAGCAGTGAACAAGGCCGAAGCTTTCCTAGGCCTATGCATCAAACAGTCCTGGATTGAGTTGCAATAGCAGAAAGCAGATGACAACAAGGATTAGGGAAGTAGGGGGTGAGGGTGGGTAACCGGCAAAATCAAATCGTTTGGTTCTACATTTAAATTAAGGACTTTTATTTACATAAGGTGACACTAAATTGTGATTAGAAGTTAAAGAACAGATGTTCATTCTTCCTTTAATAATACCTGCTTAATTTTGGGCTTAGTGTCTGCAAAGTACAAATTTAGGCAGCACGGATTAATGGATATTAGGTTTTCCTCATGCATCTGTTCTGAAATATGATCAAAATCAAAAAAAAATGTATTGAATGATTAGAATAACAGCCGCAGCACTTCTGTGGACCATGGATCGCACTAACAGATACATGTTTAAGAATTAGAAAGTATAACTGAAAACAGAAAACAGAAGTAACATGATTTGCCTTTTTAACATCTATGAATTTATTAATTCACCACAAAATTACATCACCATTAGTATCTGATAGGTGGGAATTCTGTTAAAAATCAAATAATATTGCCAAGTGGAGTAATTTATCTCTACCTAACTGTCAATACCGGCACAGGTCTGCTCTACACTTTATTACCTGCTTCCCCCCAAGTGATTGTAATCAGACAACTTTAAAAGGGATTGTTAGATCAATATATGTGGTATATGGGAATGAGCATTCAACACCCTTCTCTTCTGTGTGTGTGTGTATGTGTATATATATATATGCAAACATGATACAGAAACTGTGGACAACACAAAGGAGCATGGAAAGATGTATGCTTGGAATAACAAGTGAGATTAATGGAACTGAGAATAAACCAAAATATGTAGCATCATTGAATGAGTGAAAGATCAACAAAGAAAGCTATTGAATGGATATCAAGAGATGGAAAACAGAACTAGAAGACCACATAGAAGATGGGAAGAAATCAAACTCTGCAGGCAGGACATGGAAAAAAGGAGCAGTAGATCAAAGTGGAAACATCTTGGGGAGGCCTTCATCCAACAGAGGATTGATATAGGCTGACGGTGATGATGTATGTCACACACAACCACACAGGATTTCAGAAAACACAAACAGTTGTAGTTGCATGTATTCACACCCTTCATGTGAAACATTTTGTGATTAATTTGCTTATTACATATATTTTTACTGATCACTCATTCCTGATTCAGTCAAGAGAAAGCTTTCAAAATTCCAGACCATTAAATGACTGCCACTCTTGTGAAGGGTGTGAAGTCTTAAAGAACTACAACTGCAAAAATAAACATATACACAAATATAAAAAGAGAGAGAGAGAGAGAGAGAGAGATGGAAAAAGTGTGGTATTTACACTGAAAATGTAGTAGCATTGTATGGTGTCCAAATTAACAATGAAACGCAGATTTGTAGTATTTGTAGCCTGAAGTATCTGACAATGCCTTGGTAATGGGCATCATCATCAGGATTGCCCTAATTTAATATTATTATTAATATTATTAATTTAAAAAATACCTACTCTGAATGTCAGCACTTCTGTCTCACACACACACACACACATCTATATCATCAACATCTTATAGATGTACACACATCGATCTTGATTTGGTGACTGAAGTGGTTCAACCAGGTTTGCCAATGCATTATAAAAAGCTGAAAAGAGATCTATGAAGAGAAGAAGAGAGACAGAGAGGGAAAAGGGGGGAGGCAGATATATGAATATGTGGTGAATAAAATCAACAAATTAATTCAGTGGCATTGAATGAAGGGTTGTAAGACTAAAGACAAAACTTACTCCCTGTATAGAAATACTGCAACAATGATGACAAATAATAAGCATAGCCAGCAACCATTTGTCCACAAAATCAGAAATCAGATACTATATACATACACACACACAGACACAAAGATAGATGTATGTATATAGACCCTATTGAATAATTGTATTACCCTTTTATAAATATTATAGAATGTAATTTGTTTACAAATATTATAAGTTGAAATCTCTAAAACGTATACTCTATGAAAACCTAAAGTTAAATGAAAACGCACGTAATAATTACAGAGCCCTGCCCTCTTAAAATGGCAGCACAATGCCAAGCACAAAACAGAGCACACTAACACACAGCAGCCAAAAGTGGTAGCTTGGCCCTGTGCATCATGCTTTAGGGAGACCACATGCAGCAGGTTGATATTTCCACACTGGGTATGAAAGCGTTACTGGACAATATCACTAAGGTAAGGGTGCTCATTTTAATATGTCAAGCCTCTGTACATGTATAGGTTTATAAAAGAATAAAAGTAAATGGGATACTAAAAACATGCCTATTTAAATCAACATTCACCAAACTCCCACAGATGATGGGGGGGAGGGGGGGAGAAAAAAAGAAAGAAAATAAAGCAGGCGATTAGTCTTACATTAGGTTAGGTTTACATTTATTTATTTATTTTATTTTTTTGTTCCAGTTCAGCAATTTCAACTGAAGACTGCAGTAGCTTGAGAACAAAACGAACAAACTGCTGTGAATATGTATTCAAATCTTTGTTTCAACTTTAACGTACTGTAGATTTACTGATCTATAATCCTGAAAAGGCCCAGGTGCATTTAATCTATGTATTAACCTTTCATGGTTATGTACGTCAAATGGTCCAGGATGAGAAAGTCAACCGTGCACAACACACTCATAACAAGACTTTGAGGGGCGTCAGTGTCAGTTAAATATCTAGTATTCCAAATCACTGAATAAAAAATATGAGAGGCTTAAGATTTTTCTGTATCTATGTAAAAGATAAACCTGGCTTTACAAATATCTTTGACATATTTAAAGCAGCAACTAAATTTATTTTTGACAGATTGAGAAGTACTTAATAAAAGATGTATCTGAAAAGCTTACATCTGTAGGAATCACTGGAGCGCCCGGAAAGCAGAGAATATGTAAAGTCTGGATAGGTATTCAAAAATGTATCACTAAACCTAATACACTGTGGGCCTTACACTGTAAGCACCATTACATTATAAGATATAAAAAGGTTACGAGAGGCCAAAAGGCCAGTCTCTAGATGCATTAAAAACATTGTGTGAAATATTGAGACACACTTTAGACCCTATTAAGAACGCATTTGTGTTTACAATCCTGCAAGATTAAAATGGAATTTACAATTATTGAAACTAACTACATGTTATAAAAACAAATGTTGCCTGTAATTTAGAGATCAAGATATTAGGAGTCAAAAGTGTTTTTGAAACACGCTCAGTACAGAATACAGTATAATAAGAAACTTGCTTAGTGTCCAGCTGAGTGGAACTGGATTGCCGAACGGACTCTGAACTACTTCAATGTATTTTGTGAGAAACTAACTGAGAAATGGACTGCACAATCAGACGAGACTTTGCACTTCATTATCACACAATTCTCACAACATAGTCATATGATTATACCTCTGGCCTCTGACTATACACTAATGTGTGAATAGACCTAAATCTCTTGGTTTATGCAGTACTTGGTCCTCCTAGAATTTCATTCTGCTAGAATAACAATTTTCACAATTAGCACACATTCATTTTCTCAGCCATGCAGCTGCACTCTTCTTTACAAATCAGGACCATTGCTACATTTTAAAATTCATAATTTAGCCTCTTGTGATATTTCAAACAATTATCAACACTTACTAAAAAGCTTCAAATATATATACACACCAGGAAGGAATAGATCTATCCATCAACATTTTCATCATCAGCCTATATCAATCCATTGCTGGAAGAAGGCCTCTCCAAGATGTTTGCTTCAGTCTATAGCTTCCTTTTTCCATGTCTGCAATGTTAATTACATCTTTCCATCTTTTATGTGGATATATTATTTGTGTATGTGTGTGTTGGTTTCTGACAAAAAAACACAGATGGGTTAAATACATATTGAGATTAACACTCTAAAATCTTAGGTGTACGCATTTGTACGGTTGTAATTTTCCTACATTACCACGAGGTCTTAGCAAAAGCTTGCAATTCAATATATTTCACATTATAATGCAAGAAAGTGTAAAAGTCACTTCAAAAATAAAAAGGTCTTACCCAAGGAACTCGGGTATAACTGTGATACATTATGCAACAGTAACGCCTCATCAATACATTAAAGAGGCATCAATGAAATTCTTGCCATTGTGAACTGTGAAAGAAACACATAACCAATCATGCAATCATGTGAACATTTGTTGACACTTCGTTCTGTCAGTTAACCACAGGAAACAAACAAAAAAACAACAACTGTGCAGTGGCCCTGTCAATACTGCTTTAAATGCTCAAGTTTTCAACATAATTCAACTTCAATTTGATTGCATTAGAAACCTGTTATCTCAAATTGTCTGTTAAACTTCCCGGTGATCTGCCAATACTTGTTATAATACTGTAATTCATTAACACATTTTAATTTATGTCTGTAACTTTGCCAAAGTTATCAAACATACCGTTTCTATACATGTGTGGTTTCAGAGATCATGAAAGCTATAGAACCCAAGCGCTACGCATTTACACACAAAGACAAACGATCCAGTACGACTATGAAAATGTGATGCAGTCTTTGTAAATAAGCTACAGGTCACACTCACATTCAGGGGCAAACGGTTCCCTTCTATATTTAGGTCAAACTAAGTCTCGGTATTCTTCACACAAATTTGTGGTTTGCAGTCATCATCTCAGTTTTACATTTTACAAGGCGACATAATAAGACCAAGTAGTAAGTAAGATACGTTCCAGTAGATCATATTTTCTGTGAATATCTTTGCACTAATACCAATCCAAAAATATTTACAAAAATACCACGAACCTCAAGCCTGTATTAGCCCTTGATTTTTACAACTGCTTTCACACTCTGGTCTAGTTTATGGATGAAACCCAACAAATAATCACTTTCTATTTATTTAGGGGGACGAATACTATACTCCGGAAGAACGACAATGTGACTGAATCCTAAACTTGTTGCTATTGATTCTTTGCATCAATAAAAAGGCATTTTCAATCAGGAACTATTGTGAGTTTCAAGAGGAACCAAAAAAGCACATGAATTCAGCACTTCTGCACACTCTTATATCTGCAATAAGTATGTGTCCACGTAATATTCAACAGCAGTAAATCTTAAAACTGCCACTGCTCATGTATAACAAAGAACTTTGCAGGTGTTACATGCAACTGCAAAATACAAAAAGCAAACTGTTTCTGCTTATACTTGTTCAAGCAAACTACTACTATGATTTGTCTGTAAATTCAATATAACTGTAAAATATCTCTAATGAGTAAATGACCTGCATGTTATCGAAACGTTTTGAAAAACTGAATGGAAAATGAAACATATATGGAAGTGTGCATCAGTTTTAAGTACATTAAATATTGCTTTTGCATTATTATTATTATTTTTTTTTTTGGGGGGGGCAGGGATTTTAAGACCTTAAAGACCCCAACCTTCTATTGCATTCTGGAATAGCATTTGGATATTTTAGCGAGAAAGTCAATCCATATTCTGCACACATACATCTTCCTTAATGTTGGCATGCAGGGCAGACAGAAACATAAGCAAGTGACAGATATACATTTGTTTTAAATGCACATGTATGAAATAAAACAATGGACGAGACAGAAAGCTCAGAAATGCAATGACAAAATTAAAATACACAACGGATGCAAATGGTAGGCTTTCCGAACCCAAACAGCATCCAAAAGAATGAAATAATAAAAGACAAAGGCAATGCTACTTCTGTACAAATCTTTTTTTATAGTTACTTTCATTAGAAGTGATGTTTTTATCCACAGCTGTTTCTTTACAGCAGTTTAATTTCCTTTTGCATGGGAATATATAAATGCCCTCTGTGGTTGTGACCTGGGAGGTTCCTGTACTCCTAAGTATATTGTGGAAGTAGAATTCTCTCAAACTTTTAATGCTCAATATGATAGGTGATGGTACTGGTCATTTCTATTAATTGCTCAATTAAGGAGACACAGCTGACATTTAGCAGTTTGTTAACTTTATCATAATCTCATAATTCAAATTTGTCAAAATACCCTTTGATCAAATGTGACCCTTAAATGCAAATAGTGTAAACAATTTTGAATACATGATCAGTGTGGTTATTAATAATTAATAGTGGAATCAGTAAAAGTACAACCGAAAGATACTTGACCTACAGCAATAAAAACGTGTGTGTGTGTAATTGGAAATTAATTGCATTGGGTTTGTTAGGAGATAACATCAAATATAGATAAAATCAGGCAAAACTAATTCCACTTGTGACTAGAGCTGTATTTGAATACAATCTGTTAGGTTAGTGAACTAATCCACCATGCCACGTAACACAATTAAGTATTAATTGGAATCCCTGAGACCAATGACACTTTCGTGATAAAATCAAACTGCTCAAACTGGGACACAAACTCTCGTTTAGTGAAAGGGATAGACATATTTTCCAAGACACACAAAGAGACTGCGTCTACTGCTGCCAGCAATCACTATACAAGGCACGCCCACTGACAAGGGAGTTACAGCATTTGCAAAAGCCAGTGAGTGCTTTTGTAAGTATGGGATATTGGTAGTCACATGTTACCCTTTCATAAACCAGTACACATTTACATAAACTGTGGTATACCACAAAGTAGTACAGTAAGAGGTTTGGTGTGAACTCAACCATTACATTTCCATGACAGAGGAAAATGTGTTTACACTCCAACTTCATAACACAATATGATGGGGGCAAAACAAGCTAGCACAATATTTCCATTAGATTATAAATAAGTTATTTACTTTAATAAGTAACAAGAATTTTAATGAAGGAAGAGTATAAAAAGAGCAGCAGCACATGGAAATTACAATTATGTTCCAAGAGATTGTTCTCTCTCTCGCTTTGAATCACTTGGTGTGGAAAAGTAATATGGTTTCAGGATTGCATTATTCTTTTTGGTAGTAAATCAGAATTACTAGTATTGTAATTGTAAGCCTCGTTTTGGTAGTTCAAAAATAATATAATGACACAATGCTGGGAAAGTGGGGTACAATTTAACTACTAACCCAGGACAAAGAGACTCAAAGCTTCAGCATGACAGAGAAGACATGGGCCTAGAGGTTTTAGGTGTTAGATCTAACTACATACTGAACACAGAGGACCTGAATATTCCCTTGAAGGTTTTTATCCACTTTGAGCAGTGTTCTCCTTATAATTCAGGTCACAAAAGCAGAGTGCTCCATTTCTTGTTTCCTTGTGGTTGTTGACTATCTAAAGGGGTTTACTGTAACCAAACAAACTCTCAAATCTGTCCATTTTGTAAAGCGCTCAAAAAGAGTTTTATCACCCCTTTTCTGATGTGGAAAGGCCTTCAATTTGTCACTCATCCTCTAGGTGCAAGCATGACTTTCATGATACAATAAATGGAGCACTCTGATTCCTTGACATGAGGTCCAGAGAAAGCATGAGCTGGGCTTGAGCTATGCTGGGTAAAGTTAAAGCGCCAGGCCCCGGAGCAGCTGCTGGCACGGTAAGGCTTTATGGATGAGGTACGCAGAGCCGGGATGAGCAGGGAAAGGAGGGACTCACCGGAGCGCCCGCAGTCCGAGCAGGATACCAGTTCCTCCGCCTGTCCCGTCTTCCTGTTGGAGCCGGAGTCCCCCAGGCAGAAGTCACAGTAGTTATTGGGAATGACGGTCCCATCGGGGCCCTTCTGAGCTGATGTGGGAAAAGAGATCAGAATTTAGGCTCATGTGTGGATAATAGGGACAGGATTAACTCTTGGCTGGGGGAGATATTTCAAAACTAAAAGGAATCCCTGATGGAAAATAAAATACTTGAAAAGATCTTTCAGACAGCATAAAGCATATGTGGATCGCACTCAAGACTGAAGTAAAGGACCAAAGTTTTCCATCAAGCCAAATTCCAAACAGACACGGATTACAGTGGTCTAATACAATAAACATGATATTGCTAGCTGAAAGATTCCTGAGAAGAACAGAATTATCATTGGTTTCCTTCTGTGGAAAGGCTTTGGGAGTCTGACTGTAATTATCCCAGGAAGGGAGGCATGGTCTTTAATAAAAAAAAAAAAAAAACCTGATGTAGATCACCCTGGGAGGAAAAAATACATAAATGCTACGAAAACATGTTTCTATTGTAGAAAAGAAAGAATGGTACCGTTCAGAATAAACTCAAATTCAAAAGTGAAAACTGCTCATGCTGAAACATAGCCAGTCTTTCTAAATGTGGACCGTTATTTTCAGAGTTTGTATTTCCATCCCTGTTGTGTGTCATCTATACACCAAGGAACCTGCAGCTGAGCCCCAGCCATGCTGTCAAACAGTTGTCCCCCCTTTCCCTGGCCCACACTAGGTCTAGGGGCTATGATTTGCAACCTGTGTCTTAACGGTTCAACACCCAAGCAAGCATTTGAACTACCTAATCTCTAAACCTTTGGTAATAGACAAGAACACAATACTTTGGAATAGTGCCTTAGATTTGGGGTTGGGTTTTACTAAATGGATGCGCAATATTATGGGCTTTTATCACATTAAGTAGGATCATTTAAAACTTGATAAGCTCAATGCTAATGAACAAATTTGAACTAATTTGAACAAATAATGGACCTAATCATTCAGTTTCACCCAGGAGAATCAGTTTGGTTACTCTGTTGCATTGTAATGCATTTGCAGTCAAAACAAAACCTTGGATGCCTCATGTGGAGAGCTTACGTTTGTGGTGGTTGTCGTGCGGCGCAGGCGGGGAGCGGGATGGCTCTGAGTCCCTGTCGTCCTCACCCTCCTCCTCGGCCAGGTGAGTGTGGGCGTAGTGGTAGCTGAGGCCGGGGCGGTTCTTGTAGCGCTTCCCACAAACTGCAGAGGGGAAGCCATGACAGACAAATAGTCAGCACAGACATCCTCCTGCTCCAGTACAAACCAGTGTCATTCTAATGAGGATGATTTAAAGGCTGTACCATGGACCGTTTACCCCCCACCCCCCGACACCTTCATAAAAAAGTAGGAAATACAGTATATGTCAAACATATCCCATGGAAACCTTTACTTCATGAGATAAATAAACCTTTGCTGTCCACTGCAATAACACTTTTGTGCACTTACTTACTGGACATACCTGCTGTTCAAGCATACAACACTTTCTATTGCTCCACTGTCTAATTTAATTATGTTATATTATGTTGTACTCCATATCCCTTAATAAACAACTTTGTAACGTTTACAGTTCCTTCTTGTATTAAGTCATCAGGTACCTAATATGAAAACAGAGGTTTTCTAAAGAGATATAAGATATAAGAAATTAAACAAATTGAAAATTAGGAGCATTGGATTAGAAAACTACCACATGGTATGATTTTATAGTTGTTCGACTGTAACTTAGATCCGCTTCTGCTACAGTTTACCCATCCTGCTCATTCAGACTTCAAACAATGCACTGACAGAATATAACTTTTGAGATTATTAATGTGATGTAAATAAGGTAGGGAGCAAAGGTTTTCAACTGCTATGATGGCACAGTTTTAAGTCCAGCCACCAATCTAATAAAATCATTATTTTACCTGGAGAGAACTGCCTCCTAACTGTGATTTATGTGTGCTTATACATAACTCCTGTAAGTGTGCTCAATGAAACAAAACCTATTTCTAAATAACCTACTTTATAACATGGCTTCTCTTGGCCAATTCATACTGTTATCAAGCTTGCACAAGCATAAGAGCAAAGGAAGGCCTTGTTTGTGCAAATAAAACAGATCATATTTCTGAGGGAAATGGAAAGGGGGAGGTACTGGTCATACAGGAGTGAAACCAGATTCTGAGAAAAACGCTGGGCCAGTAAGAACCTGTACGGTCAGCCTTCAGCTTTCTATTATATAGGATGAGTGACCGGTTCACGGGCCAACACTCAGCCAGTGCTTTCTTAACATCAGTATACAGTATTAAGGGCTGCTACCATGGAATAAAATCTATAATGTAAGTGCGTGTTTTTTACATCTTAATACCTTGTACAGCAGTTGCTGTCAATTTCTTAATTCAGGTATTCAGACAGTTTAGGCCAAAGTGCTCAAAACTCTCTTAAAGAATGTACGACTTTGATTTCGATATTCTGTCCATCTCTGTGGCGTTCAGATGAGAAAAGGAATTGCTTTATGGATAGAGGAGGGAGATTATTTAGAAAGGCAAAGCGATTTCGGTGAATTAAAGTGAGGCTGTGTCAGGCAATAGCTTTGCACAGGAAATGAGACCATCAAAGTGAATGTTTATGCTTCAATTTAGTCTATTGTTAATTCGATCAGGTTTCTTATAATCTCAGTTTAAAAATAAAAACAAGTCTTGAGTAATAGGGGCAATTGAGCCACAATGTAAGCATAAATAATACGTGACTTAAAAAAACATATTTGAGTTTGGTAGCAATCACATGAGCTGTATAGACCCACTTTCTATTTTCATTTAGAATTAGAAGTTGTATAACATTTCGAAAGGAGCAGGCCAATGAGAATGATTTGGCGATTCCCGCACTGATTCAAGCCCATACTTTGTAGCTACTTATGAAGCTCAGTCTCCTACAACATATGTCCTGACAGTCTTGTTATAACGACCAGCCTGATTTTCAAAAGTGAAGAAAAGGCAACAGTCCAGATACCTGGAGTCAGCGGTATCTAAGTTATGCTTTTGTTTGTATCTATCTGAAACAGAGAAGACACAAAGCAACAACAACAACAAAAAAGTGAGTTTCACTAAAATTACGTAAAATTAAGTATAATCTAAGATTATAACCCCCCCATCTCCCATTGTTATCAATAAATAAAACAAATTAAATTGCACAGGACAATACAAGATCTAATTGGAAATAGTAAGCAAACCAGTTAAAGTGCTGTTCTTGGATTCAAACCAGTGATGCAACTTGCAGTTCTAGTTATACAACCAAAGAAACTGAACAGAAACTTAATATAACAAAAAAAAAATCATTCAGGGATTTGTGCAAGATTGAATATAGCAATTCCATAGGCAATATTGATATTAAAAGCAGGCTCACATGAATGAAGTGAATCATGTATGGACAGATTAAATGTAATGTAAGTGTTATTTATGTACAAAAGAAACACACTCAAGATTTAAAATGCCAGTTGATGTGTTTTTAAAAACATCACTTTTACATAAATTGCTCATTAGTGGAGAATGTTATTTAATCAGCAAAAAGAAGGCGTTTATTTTTGTCTGAGAATTTCACAGTGCTAAATTTCTCACTGCAAGAAAAAGGAAATCTTACGGGCAAGGATTTATTTTGCAAATACAGTCATTCCAGCCTCCTCCCAGACTAAAATAATAATAATCATGTGAGATTTTCCAGTTCTACAGTGCAATTAGAGATAGGTCATTCCTTGGAGAAAAAATAAACAAGTTGTGATAAGGGTAAGATGACCTTCTGAATAATTGCTCAAACATTTCATATCCTTTGATGACACTATTTAGGACAAAGAGTAGGTGTTGCATTTTACTTTTGTAAAGCACTCTGGGATACCTGGAATGAAGGGTCCCATACAAAATGTGTTGTACTATAAATTCATCAACCATTTGACAGTTTTCTGAAAGAGAGGTTTGATGTCCCAGGTGTTTTGAACAGCACTGTGACCTTCATTGTCTTGCAGGTCACATGCAGCCGTGGCTGAACTCTGCAGGCACTTACTGTCACAGACATAGGGCTTATCCTGATCCTCCATATTGGCCGCATCATTCCTCCTCCTTCCTGAACCCCGACCCTAGAAAGCAAAATCACAGTACCAGATGTCAGCTCCCAGATACTGTTAATACATTCTGTGTGATCTGTACCTGTTAAAGCAGTTAAAACAAATGTGCACCAAATTAAGTTCATTTGCTTTTCTGGAATATCACCATGTCATGTCTGAAATTTTAACAATGCACAACTGTGACAGTGAACAAGCTTCCCTGTACTGCAGGTTCATAGCATGTCCATTCTATTGCCTATGAAGCCATAAAACCTGCCCAGGCATACATTTCCCCAAGTATTGTATTCAAATCAGATTCCCATCCTCTCTGCTGTGAACTGATTGCATTGTCCAGTTCATAACTAAACTCTGCCAAACTCATCCGTGTTATTTCAAAACTGACTTGCATAATCAGATGATTCAGGCCACTGTAATAATGATTGGTCATACAACACTGTGCTTTCTGCCGGAACATACTTGGGTGTATTTTCAGCAACGTAAGAACTATACTTTAGCAACCTGCAAATAACAAGCTTGTCCTTGAACCAATGAACCAATCAAATGCATCTGGTGAAACACTTACAGAACAACATAAGATTATATATAAAGGAGTAGTGATACACTTAACCTACTCTTTGCATTTAAGTGTCTAATCAATTGCAAACTTTAACACTGCTGTTCTAAAGTACATCAAATATGGTTACCAATTTTTTACCATTCATCTAGAAGTGCACTTGTATTACAAGTTCAATAGAGAGAACTTTGGACAGCAATTCTCACTGGAGACAACGTTTTAAATAAGAGAATGGATATACAATGTAATGAGGCACAAGCAAACATGACTAGAAGTGGTAATTCTTCTTCAGGGAATAGCAAGAAGATAAAAGAAATAGGGGCTAGTTAGTGGCTTCCTTAAAGTGGTTTGCCATCTCTTCCTCTGTGCGAAACACTCACCCGTCCTTTGGTCCTGTGCTTCCGTTTCGGAGTGTCCACTTCAAAATCTTCGTCGTCATGGAAACCATCGCCATTTTCTTCAGCTTCTAGAACTCTCTGCAGGGGAGGGACAGACGAAGACGGGTAGGAGGTTTTTTTTTTTTTTGTAGAACAGATATCAGATTGGGTTCATAATAGAAACAAGCCGCTGACCAAAACAAACCCAATTTGTTATGAGAGGCATCTTACTGCGTGAACTCTGTAGTCCATGCGGTGTTCAAACCACTGCAGAAAAACAGAACCTCATAATGCAATCAAATCCCACCCTATCAAAGTCAAAACCCACTGTTAATCCAAATCAATTTTCACCTGTGTTTAGTTTTTTGGATTGTTTAATACATTTTGAATAGGATGTATACAAGAGAATAACTTAAAAGCACTATATTCTAATTAGTGAAAACGATGTCACTAAATTACAGGATTTCTCTCAATCAACTTTGCAATTGACCCATAATAGTGAGTCTCATTTGCAAAGGACACGTACATCCTCCTAAAAGACCCTTATCGGTAAACCTCTGGAAACACAACTGAACAGGTATTCAACAGTCAACCACAGACCACATCCTCTGTACAGAAGCGTGAGGTCAGGTCATGGCCAAGAAAGACTTTTCCACCTGTCGTCAACACCTTTCTGCTAAAAGCTGCAAAGGGAGGTAAAGTATCTATGTGAAGACCTACGTATAGGCATCGCATTATGGGAAATTGAGGTGCATCTGTCGAAGAACATTAAAAAACACAGATCTTGGGGATCTGCAACAGATTTGGTTGCAGGCCAAGCTCGTAGCCTCATGTCAAGCCACTCCTGCACCCAGTGGGCCTCACCTGGATCTCAAGAAGACTCTCCTCCTCCTTGGAGTTATTTTTCTTCTCCAGCCCCTCTCCTCGTAACAGAGCCTCCAGGGTGGTCCCCTCCGTGGGACCGTCCTTCTTCTGAGGGAGCTCTCCCTCTGCAGTCAAAACAGCAGCACCATCACCCACGGCCATAGAGTTGGGCCACAATTTATGGAGTGTAAATCAGCTATATATATGTAGTTTGTGTGTTTTTCCTGGATTGTATATCATGTTATGCTCTGAGATATTCATCTTAATTATGCAGGCTCCTGTTTTCTAAAGGTTATGAGTAGGAATGTCTAACTAAGTGTAATTCCCTATCTAGTCAATATCAATTTCAGTTAATTAAAAAGTAACACACTAATTCTCTAAAATATGAAAAGCAGAATATGCAGGATCTGAAATGAGTTTTTGTGGTCCTTTATTTTTTCCCTGATTTATAGGCATATTGATTATTTCTGTCATTATTATGATAGTGGAACCATTTTCTCTCTCCAGACACAATGAGAGCTGATCGTTGATACCTTGCTTTTCAGTTTAGTTTTGCTTTTATATTCACACTTTGCCTGAATGTAGACTCAAGTATATTCTACATCAGGAGTTTGAATACGTGTATGACTAGGCAGGGCACTGCGAATTGGATTGTGTGCGTTTATGGATGTTTATTGGGAGACAAATTCACTGGCCTAAGATTTTTGCCCAAAATAAGCTGAATGGTATTCCAATTCCAATCCTAATCAAACGATTTCTTTCACAATGAGAGACTGCCTCTCTATGATTATGATTTCTAATAACAGAAACCGAGAGAATGAAATGAAAAGGTATTAGCAAGGTGGAGGATGAGGGTGGAATAAGGCAGCTTTATTGAATGTGGAGTCACACTGAAGGCCTTTTCCATTGTGTCTGTGCAGGTTGACTTTCAGCTGTCAGTGACTAGACAGCTCCCCCCTGGGAACTGGATCTTAAAATAGAGACGGCTGCTTCTGCAGAGCCGATGCCTCCTGCTCTCCAGGTTACTGTCATGGCCACTTGAGCTGAGCAAAGAGGCTGCCATGTTCAACTAACGGCAGCAGTCGCCATTTACCATACATTGTGGGTCGTAAGAAAAGGTATTCAACTTGACTAAAGAAAAAAAATAGATCTCTTATCCTTTTTTTAACTTCTATTTTACATTGCTGTCCATTTATATTCATTCAAGGGGCAGTCATGTATAATATACTATACTATATAGCTAGTATATTAGTAGTATAGCCTGCAAAAGACTGGATTAATTGGATTTTGTTTCCCTTTAGACAGTAGTATCAGCAGCTCCCTCCCATCTTGTTAATAATACACTTGAAAAATAAAAAAAAGGTGTCTAAATGGACAGCTTCATAGGTGAAAACTATTATTTTGAATATGCATCAGACAGTCCTTTATGCTTATATGCAGAGTACGTTACAGAATTGCTGCAGAGTGGTAGCGAAACCACAGAACTCCAGTCAAGTAGACCATCTTGCCAAGAGCTATTAAAACCACCTGATCAGCTTCTGTTTTCCCTTGTGTGAGATGACTGGGTGATGCTGGTAAATTAGTTTAGAGCAGGTCCTGCTACATGATTTGTTGAAGGCTGGGAGTATAGCTGTGGAAATTGATTACAATCAGCTGCGTAGACCCAGTTCACTTTCCCAGTTCATGCTTGCTGTTGATTCAGATACACAGCTTGAATAAACAGATGCCGGTCTACGTGTAATCAGTTTATTTCCTGTGCCCACTGTTCCCCCGCTCTGCCTTTTGTAGGTATTATAATTGCTGTGTTTATGGCTTAATTATTTTTTCAAGGACAGCCTGTATGGGCTCAATTGTAAGTCAAAGTTAACCATATCAACAACAGTCAATTATTTGAATTATTTGGATTTGAATATGTAGTTAAAATCAGGTCTAGCATGAATTCTGTAAGGCTCTTAAAACTCTGTTGCATAGAATATGGACGCACAGCAGGTATCCTCCCAGTACTGTCGGTATCAAAACTCTCACACACACAACAGAAGAACAGAAAAAGCTCAATTGATCGTAGGCCTTCTGAAGTGAAAAACAACAAGAAGGAGCGGCCTGAAAACATGGCGCAGTGAATAAGATCACTCCTTGTTTGTTGGTATTTTTGTTTACTATAATTGTATTATCTTACCAAGTTTCAGTTCACAGAGGCGCAGCTGGGGGTCGACGGGGGGGTGCAGCCGTCTCTTCTTCCTCCAGCAGCGGGCAGGATAGGTGTACATCTGTCCAGAGGCCATCCCTGAGCCAAAAGACCATTACACTTTACCAGACCCTTGTACGGCTCTTTAGTCATACACATCTCTCAGGTGTATGAATCAGAGTGCTTTATTCATTCAGATTGGGTGTGTTACAATTGTTACTGGTGATTGTGTTGTTACATTTAACTTATACAGTTATTTTCATATCCCCCCTGGCTCCTTACACAAACATAGCCATGGTACTCTATGGGGATATGGGGGGGCTATGGGGCAGGAAGATTTCATTGTAGTACAGAGCACTGCATGTGCATTGATCTACATTAGACTGTGGTACTGAAGCTGCTGTACTTCTTGTTGTGCTGATAATGCTGTGTGATCTCGTTTTATCCTTGCAGGCTATCATCATTGAACAGCTACAATATTTGTAGGTTGTCTTGTATTACAGTGTCAAACAAGTGAGCAAATATATTCTAGTATCTCTCTTCTCAAAGGCAGCACTCAGTGCCACTGCAAATGGTTGTTTTTAGAAGATGAAGAATAGGATTATCCCAACACAAGAACGAGGAGCACTGAAACTAGAAGCACACAATAATTTGGTATAAAAGAGAGGTTGCAACCACAAAATATAGGGTGTGACCCTGCACATAGCAGGCAAGATTCAGAACATATTCCAGCCAAACTCTATTGACTCTGTGATTTTCCTATTGCTCCACCTTACAATAAACTTGAAAAACATATTGAATTTAACTCTCAGAAATTTCCAAGGAGAAAAGGAGAATGATTATTCCTTTAACACTGTAATTCCTTCATTACATATTCTATCATGTAGTCTCTGCACTGACACAAAGCAAGAACTAAAACTACAGCGAAACCTTTGTGTGTTTCTGAGACGAGAGAGGCTTCTACAGGTAAGCCAGAGCAGACCTCTAGATTGACCCCTGCCACCTGCCCCAGCCCTCGTTTTGCTGGCCCTGCAGCCACACCCACCTGGCCCCCGGTGGCGTCTCTCCATCCAGATGTAGCAGTTGTTCTGTGCCACCCCGGTCTGGGAGTCCAGGAAGGGCAGGCGCACGCTGCGCTCAGCACACAGGCGGGCATTGTAGCTCCGGCAGTGCTCAATAGCCTCCTTGTAGAACTGGTCTCCAAGCCTGAGGAAAACAAAACAGACAGATACCAGTAAGCCACTGTTAAGAATTGGTCTGTATGAATTGAAATAATTAAAATGGTGGCCGAAACAATGTTGTTTTATATACATGTGATTCACAATTGTATTTGACATTTTTCATCTCCTGACACAAATAAAATTATACAAAGCGTTTTATTTGTGCTAACGGATGAAAAACTATGATTGATTAAAAAAAAAGTTAACATTTCTGTGTTAGCTGGCAGTGACAGTATCTCCTAGGGACCGAGGTCTAACCGATATCTCCCAGTACCTCAAATTCAACCTCCCTTCCCTCCAGTCTTTCAACAGAAAATGGATTTTGCATTCCATAAGCCCTTCTCTCGAAACTGTGGATTGCCATTTTTTATCAGACGCAGAACAGCTGGCACTGCTGTCCATCGCTTCCAGATTGTCTGCGGGAGACGGAGAAGTTTGTTTTCCACAGCCGAATGCTCCCCCAACGTGCTCTGGGGAAGAGAAGCTTTCCTCAGTTTGGAACGCAGTAGCCAGCCACCCCGAGAGATCTGGAAAACGCGGCTCGCACGCCTGGCTGTGAGACTAGCTTAGCCGAGGCATGGCTGCTGAACAGTGGGAATGTGATTTTTTAACCGACTTTATTTCTAGGTTTTGAAAAACAGCTGCTGTCTTCAGAAGGAAAGCTATACACTATGGATTTCCTGCAAGTTAGCCATTCTTTTTCACCCTCAATGTTCCCCTTTTCCCAATCAAACTATTACAAATCGCCTGCGTTTGAGGATTTTGGGAGTGAAAGGATGCATTCCTGAGCTGCCCCATTCTGTTCTGTGCAACCCTGTGCCCATGCAACCCCCCACACTTGCAAAGCTGAAATTGGTTTTGTTTTCCTTAATTTATGTCTTTTAATTAATTACTTTATTATTATGAAACACTGTAATAATTTCTTATGGCTGGCAGGCAAAAGATGAGTAGGGAATAAAAGCACTACAAAACAGGATTAGAGCAGAGGGCTCCTGGAGGGACTTGGCTGCTGGCACAAAACCAAGCCATCGAGCCGCAGCATGCCGTGTGAAACTGGCGCATAACACTGACAAACCCTGCACCTGTAAACAGAAGGTGCCCAGACTGCATTGCTCTCACTACTTACTCAGCGACAATTGTGTTTTTGTTGTACTCCTCTATTTACCCATGTCCAAGTGTGACTTAACAGTCACCTTGTCTGCACATCTGTGAGTGCTTCCATAGTGTCTGCCTGCAATACAAGTAGGCCATTTTGGGTAGGAAGACAGGTCGATTATCCTTACTGTTAAATAGCAGGAGTACAGTACCCACCATGGTCAATTAACTAAAATCACCTCTTGCAGTTGGGCCCTATTTACTTTGACAATCAAATGGTAAAGCTATGAGAAGCCTGGCATTTTCAAGGTCTGGCGTTCTTAAAGCAGTGATTATGAAGCAAACCAGGTTACACAGATGCAGCCGACTGTATAAATCACTGCGTGACATCCAGGGCTCAGGGGACGAGCGCACAAAGACACAGCTGCAGCAACAGCCAAGAGGAAGCCCTGGCTCTGCAGCCCTGGGCAGCTCTCGGGAAGGATAAGCCTGCTTCTGCAAGGCTACCGTTATGTTCAACACATGATGATTTACTGCTGAAGGCAGCCTGGAATCCAACCCACCTTCTACTCTACAGCATGCTGGCTCACATACAAAGGGGGCTCATTTATCAATAGTTGCAACATGATGCAACATTAATTGTGCTGGACAAGTGGAGCAAAAATTTGCAATTTATTTATCCCAGTGTTGTGTGGCGTTTCTGCCCCTCTCAGCAAACCCTGTTCTGGTTCCCCACTTAATTGTGCATTTAGAGGTGAAAAAGAAAAAATATACATTTATGGCCAAAACGGTGGTTGGCTTGATGTGATAATTGACCTGCACACAATGATACAATAGGCATAGTACGCATCAGCAATGCAGCCAATCATAACTCTCGATGCCTCGAATAGGTGTTAATGGAGGTGCAGTGATGGCAGATTTCAGACATTCCCTATCCATGTTTTTAATGGATTTGAGACAACCGTTTCATTGTTGGCTAATGCTAAGAGTTAAGGGTCTCAATTATAAACCCGTGTTGTAGTACAGTATACAACATATACATTGTTTCTCTATTTAAATAGTATAGTTCTGCAGTGTACTGTTTGGTATTCAAAGCCCTAACTTAAATCATTCCAGTCTAGAATGGGGAAAAAGGCCTTCAGCAGCAGTTTACCCAAGTGGTTTAATTGTGGAGATCATAACAGAACTCCACCCAATTCTTGAATCGAAACTATGGGATTCAAAACTATGGCTTACCAACCCTCGACTACTATATTTAAAAATAATGTGTCCCTGCAGCAGTTCTGAATACATCTCCATATGTATCCTTGAGTTCTTAGTTTATATATTAAGTAAATCCTTTCTACATTTTTAGGAGCTCAAACTGTTATCCTAGACTAAAACAACTCGCTCTTCCAATCTGTCATCCTGTGTCATGCCATTCTCGGAGAACATTTTTACAACACGATGCCTCAAACTGAACACAGCTTTTATTTATCCTGACATACTCCTATGGAAAAACATCGAAGCCTGGGTATGTGAGATTATACAACCTATTTTTGTACAGCTTCGTGCCTGCACTTCATTTGCGAAGTGAGGAATGAGCAGGACACCGGATTTCTCCTGCACTGATAAGATCATGGCTGCCCTTCTAACAACTCCATTCAAAAGTTTAGTCATTCAATCAAAACCCACATGGTTAATAAAATACACATTTGTACATACTAAAACATATTTTTGCATATGATCTTTATATTCAGGCATTGTGTGTGCATGCTATATTATTCTATCATTTACATGTATATGATTATAACTTCACTTCATGCATTCTTGATTTCACACATAAATAGTTTTCTTTACATTATATAAATATTACATTTACAAATCGCTGATATTCTTAGACCATTCAGTGGCTGCACAATCGCTGCCACAGCAACTGACACCACTCAGGGTTCGGTAGGTGGCCGTCTATTCACTTGCTCCGAAAACAACGGCAGACTTGTCAAGCTAATCAATTTGAACCACATGATTTTGGTTACAATTTGCATTTGTGCACAGAAGTCGGCAGCCATGTTTAAAAGGACGATACTGAATGCTAAAATGTCATTATATGCCATGAAAGACACCCCCTTCATCATGTACACGTACAACCCTCTGTGCACACCACACACCCCCCCTAGATCAACGACCCCCTCCCCCAATGGAGGTGCAGAAAAAGTGGGTTGGAGGCTCTTTCCAGCTGGCTGGCCCTGTGCGGCCGAGCAGGAAAGAACAGAGGCATCCTATTTCCCCTCCCCGATTAGATCTCGGCTCTCTCGTCCAGCAGATGCACAGAAATGTTTGGAATGTCGCGTCTGACAAAGAGAAAAGCGATGGCCAACCCTGACACAAAGAGTCCTAGTGTTTTCAGGGCTGGGAGTCAGAGACACTACACTACTGTGAGAAGGAAGCACAGGTAGACTGAAGAGGGTTGTATAAGCAGAGTGTTCTTTTTGTTATGCTTTATAATTCTAATTTTGTATTATTCTATTTGCTATGCTTTATTTCAGTCAAATATACTTTTTCTCCTGTGCACTGCTAAGAAATAGGTAAGTGATTGCTTGCCAAACTTATTTTATCTACATTTCCAACATGGAGGATTAATGAAGCTGTAGCCCTGGTAAATGAATCCATACGCAGACATAAAACATACCATGCTTCCCATGACTTTCATCATAAAGTATAGATACCATCAGTATCAAATGTGCATAAACCCCACTCCCAATATTTTACAATGAAGCCTTAGAAGTATCTAATTGCTTTGCTTTTCGTGCAACGGTTTCCATTCCACTCACAGTTTCATATTTGCAATGCCTCCTCCTTCAGAGTCAAGTCATCTTTACTCCAGTAGACAAATATCTCTGGAGATTTTCCAGTTGTCTCACAAGACTTGTTATTGTTTCTCTGACTGCATGTTTGCAGTGATAATCACATATAATGTGATTTCCTGAATACATGTATGTGCAAAATGATTATTTGGATTAACACAACTGCAACTAATGACAATTTTGATCATTTTAATGATATCATATATATAACCGTCCAGATTGTTTTACAAATTGCTGTTCACAGATTTTGGCTAAAAAAGAAAGACGACCTGATGTGAACAAAACCACTAGTTCAAAGTTAATCTAGCTACTTGCAAGCAGATAGAGAGGCTATGTACTTATTGCGTGCAATGAGTATAATGATACTCATTTAAGTGATGTGATGCATGTCACCCACATTTTGATTCCTATACCACGCAGAAACCATTATTCAGAATTATATCAAAGGAACAAGGTTAATTCGGCACACTTTCTGTTTAATTATAATGTAATCAAAGTGTCACTGAGCTTTCCTTGGGTTCACCTCTTGGAAGTGTATGGTTCCAATATAAACTGTATTTGGTAAGAATGCATGCTTTTTATTGCCATTTATGTTTTAGAACAAGTTAAAGACCTTTCACATGTGTTTAATTACAAGTATTTTGGAAGTCATTGGGTCATTCTAGATTCTAGAACTCTTTCCTGCTCTTTCCTCAGATTAGGGAAGGAACTTGCAGTAACCTCCCTGCAGAAACAATCCTTTATGAAACTGAACGTCTTTGTCCTGGATGTGGGGTGAGCTCCTGCTTTGAGGAGACTGATCTCATTACACGAAAGCTCCCTTAGAAGCACAGACCAAGGCAGCCCTCAACACTGCTCTGATCTCAACGTCGCTGGCATGCAGGAACACAGGCGCTACATCTTTCCAAAACAGAAATAAACCCCAACTGATGGTGTTCAACAAACCTATATAGTGAAACATACCATTGCACGATAAAGCAGCATATATTTTTTTTAGAATAGATTGTTCTCTAATACACAATGAGCGAATGATTGTTCTTGTTGAGTATTAACCACTCTTTGCGAATGGCATATATAAACATTCATGTCTGGGGTATAAACAGCAGCAAAAAGTATTTTACACACAGAAGGAAATTAATAATATCACTGTAAAGATTTTATCAAAGTTAGCCAAGGAATAAAGCACTAGTCACTGCCTTACTCAAGTATTCAGGTTTTAAGTGAGGTCGTATGTGCCAGTGGATATTAAATTGGTTTATAATCTCCCCTTAAGATATGAATAAAGGCCGTGAGATTTGAACCTTGAAAAGTGTCCCCCGAAGACATGGCTACAAGGGAAAACATTGAAGCAGTAAGCCTGCTAACAAAAACGTACTCGGTCAAGATGGTATTTCCCCTGCAGTTTTACAAGAATCCGCACATTATTATTTCATTATCTAAAGAGTGGTAAAAACAGGTCAGGATAACAAGCTGCTTCTGAGGCATTTTGTTTAATCCATGGATATATTTCTGTCATCACTAAATGTAAAACAAGACATGTAATTTGTGGCGCTTCATTAATGACAATGAAAGCTTAGCATTGACATTCTGCTATGAGAAGCTTAAGTCCTATGAATACAGAATAAACTATAAAGGGATGTTTTGTGATTTTTCAGATTTGGCACTTGGTGCTAGTACACTATCATATTTTTCACAATACAGTCATATTATATTGCCTGGATATTATAGCCCCACAAATTGCAGGCATTTTCAGTTGTTAATATTCTATTTGTGTTTACTTCTTGAATGTTACATTTATACAGCTAATGAGATGGGATTGATTACACAAAAATATCTTATAGCAGAGTAAGCAGACAAAATAAAAATAAAACTCATTATTCTGCAGAATTAAGGAGAAATTAGTTCACATATTCATTGACTACCTCTTCTAATTCAGAATTCCTATTTATTACCCTCCTATTATTCATATCTAAGCAACTACCTCCTGCAGATATCAGGAACATGTTTTATGCAATTATGTTGCGTTTTGCATAATTCATATCGAATTTAGATGTAAATGCATAATTTGAATACATTTCCCAAATTAGATAAATGCTTCATTGTTTCAAATAAAATGGTTAGCGACAGGTTGATAACTTTTACTAATAAGGGTATTCATTATGGTTATCTCTGAGAATATAAAGCAAATCAAAACATGTGGTCTAGATTATGATTATGATATGGAATATACACAGAGTCAAGAGAAGAAAAGTTGATTATGGTTTATATTTGGATAAATTACAAGGAATAAATCAATCAATCAATCAATCATGTGCAAAAGCATCCTCTCAGATCACTCCAGCACTTCTCCCAACTCTTCCTGATGAAACCTAGTGCCTGTTAGAAAGGTGACTGGACACCATCTGTTTGTACCAGTCCTCAACACCACCTGATTTCTAGCCCACGCAAATGACAATTTAGAGAGGATCAGGCAGGTCAAGTCTCATAAACCATGTGAATGTTGGCTTTCTGTTTGATAAGATTGTGAGCATTGGGGATGTAGGAATATTACTAATAACGATATCAATATGCAACTCAATTGTATATAATATACAATTATTTCAGTGACAGATAATATGGAAACAAATAGCCTACATAATTATTCTGTATTATAACTAAGTAGTGATCCTTTGAAAATGGTGTGAAGAGAATTTTGAATGTCATCAAATGAATGTAGGAAATGTTATTGGTTAGAGAGGGAAACATCAGATTGCAAACTTAAAATTGCATGAAGGTAGCAATTTACATGATGTGCCCACCAGCTCAGACAAGCACTGCTCCACAAACACACCTGGCACTAACAGACAACATGCTTTAGCAACAGGCAGCACTAATTTTGTTATTCTGATGATTTCATAAACCATGAAACTCATAAGGTGAATGAAAAACATTATGTAATACTGATTAGAAGGATTAAATATCCTAAAACCATTAAAAAAAAAAAAAAAAAATATATATATATATATATATATATATATATATATATATTCTAAAATACACTAATGCCACTTGTCAAAAAATGCACGGGACAGGATTTATCCATCAAATTCCATGGGAATTATGGAACAGATGCATTTGATAATAAACAAATAGCACATCACATCTTTATCTATCCATTGCAGATGGATAAACTGAGCAGAGATAAACTTTACATATTCTAAATGAAAAATATTGTGAGATACTTTTGTGTTTGTGTGATGTAATAGGATGAAGGGACTCAAACCTATAACCGAACATTAAAACAGTGGAGCAAAATGTTTCCTTCAGTGCAGTGTAGTGCAGCTCAGGGGAAGATGGGAGCGGAGGTGTGGCACAGAGGAATTTCACCCCCCCCACAGCCTGCTGGGTACACTAGGGAGCAGGACGCAGCTGGGAGGAATGCTTTGACATAAACAAAGTTAACCTAAAAAAACATCTGAAGTGTCCAAATCATTTTGAAGGCCACAGCATCAGTGTTGCGTTTTTCCCTCCTTTTGTCTTGAGCTATATAAAAACAATAAGACCAACTTCTATTGTATTTAGAGAGCAACCCAAACATAAGTTATTCCTCTTACAACAAAGATCTCACAATCCTGAGATTATGGGAGCCATTATCCAGGAAAAAAGTTCCAAGGAAAAATTGTCACTAAAAATACATTTTAGGTGCAACCACACATTTATATATATATATATTTTACACACACACACACACACACACACACACACACATACACATACACATACACAATATCTGTTCTCATCACCAGAAATAGAGAGACTAAAACGTGGAGTGGAAAATACTTCTGCAGCTCCGACAGCTGATACAATATCCATTTAGTCTAATAGAAGCTAATTCAATTTAATTTAAACAAGTACCAGACATGCAAAACTTCAGCACAGAAAGAATATCAATACATAGAAACAGTAGGAAGAACATATATGGGAGCACCTGGACAAATGCTTATAACATAAAACATGCATAAAAATCTCATTTAAAATGCTAGATTGACAAAACAAGAGTATATCGCACTGTTTGTATGCCGGTGTTACAAAAATACATTCATCCTTGATTGGCAACGTAATTAGCTTTAGAAATGAAGACAAACAAATGAATGACTGAATTAATAAATAGTTTGATGAAGGTTCTCATATTTCGGAATTGTGAGCAACACAGCAGCACAGGCAAACACGACGAAGACTGCAGGTCACACAGTGGGACATTAAAGACTATCATCTCCAGCACAGCCAGCATCCCAGTGATGTCATCCTGACAGCCATTACTGGCACTGAAGCAAGAACAGGCACGGGGTGTTATTGTCGGTAGTGAAGAAGCAGAGCTGCACAGCTCCCCCGATGACTCATACAGAGCTTCTTCAATCTCTCTCCAGTTCAGACACCTATGATCTACCACCCCGCCTCTCTCTCGCGCTTTGACTCAGTAGTGTGAATGCCAGAGGTGAGCTCTTCAGTGCGAGTGAGATGAACTTTTGGAATACCATCCTTAAGTATCTTTTTTTTTTTTTTCTGAAATTGTAGTGGATGGGGAAGAAAGTGCCAAGTTAGCCATACCTGAAAGTTTTGCTTGGCTTTTCTGAATCCATCACAACATTTAACTGTGTTTAGAAAACGTTGAGCTGCACATTGTCAGAAAGCGGATGCTGAATCGGGGATCGTTGCTATGCTGCAGAGCAGTCTGTAGACAGCCATGGCAGCGTGGGGGAATAGAGAGAGAGCAGTAATCCATCACAGTCAGACTCCTTTATTTGTATTTGTATAAAAAAGAGGGGAGGAAAGGAGCTTTATCCCCTCTCAGCACATTCAGAGCAAGTGTATTACTGCACAAACTCATTACACGCTCATTAATCCAATTGACAATTAATTATTTAGTGCTGTCACAGCGAGAAGGCTGCAAAACAGATTGGCCTCAAACAGACAGCTCTGCCTCCCAACCAGCTATTTTCAATTTCATTATAAAAAAATATGAATGGGACAGGCTTAGCATTTCCAATACACAACAGAAATCTAATTTACTGTATCATAAAACTAATACCACTTATTTAAGGAAAAATCTATTAAGGCACTGTAAGACAAGAATTAGCACAATCCTAGAAATATGTTGATGAAAGGTTTATCCATAATAAACATAATCCAGAGAAACACACAGGTAACTGTACAGATGTAGAGACATCTGGTAGATTGATAAAACACTGATCACTTCAAAGACAACATATACACTTGAAAAACAAATCCCCACAAAAAGAAATACAATTTACATGTACTTTTTCTACATTCAACAGGGCATGTTACATAGATGTCAACTGACAGTAATTCCCATTGCATTTAAGACGCCAAATTAACCTTTTTTCATTTAAATATCATGAGTATAACAGAGCATTATAAGACTAGTGAAGTTTCATCACAAATTTCCTTCACAAGCAGATTCCGAGTGAACCACCTGCAGTCACTTTCTTTCTCCGGTCTAAAACTGTCACTGCCATTTAATCTCCAAATAAACTGTGAAGAACCTTGAGATCCTCATTTGTGACAAAAGGCGAAGCATTAACAGGCTTTGTAATATAACTTTGGATCAAAAGGTTTGGTATAAAAGTCCTTCCACAGTGTACGTTAGCATTGTGTAGCTGGCACACATTATAGCTACCCCTTCCCTTACTGACCATATAAACTGCTGCATGTTGATCTTGCAATTCTGCCTAGCAGCTACAAGCCCAAACAGAAATCTTCAATGAGATTAGAGCTTCAGTTATGAAATCAAGAGCACTCATTTGCAGACACCCCACAGCTCAGGATAAAGGCTAACCAGCCGAAACGGATTCATGATCTCCAAGCTTTACAGCCTGGCTTTGGGGGGTTGAGGAGGCAACAGCAACTCAAAATTAGCCTATTGTGTCGGGGTTTGGCCCGGGTTAGATTCCTTGGGCTCCTGCACACTTTTATTGTCCACTTTAGCAAAAGACAGAAAAAGGCAGAGAGAGCACAAGAGATACAAGGAGTGAGTTTGAAGCATAACTTTCTGGCAAAATAAATGATCGGTATGCAGGATTCGTAAAATTATTTCAAAAAAGTTTTATAAGTATCGAAGACATCTTGGCTTGAGGTTGTTGAGGGTCTGGGTGATCTTGTGCTCTAATTCCGGTACTGCCCAGCCTGTGTTGCTACTGGTGTCAACATATGGCAGGGGAAATGAAAGACACTGAAGCTGCTACACTCAATTACAGCTTCAGGCTGCATCACAGGAAGCCACAATAACAGAACAACAACACAAGAGTGTAAACAGAAGAGCAGAGACGAAAAAGTAAAGCAGCAGCCTGACAACACCCTTTGAAAACGGACACAGCTGCTTGAGTAAAAGCTGACTTAAGGTGATAGGATAATTCCTTGTTTATACATGGGGTTTTTTAATTCGATTCTGCTAGAGCTTTGATCTTAATGCTGCTTAATTTTGTAACTCTGCCAGAATAACTTAAGCCAAGATAGTTATCCTACCTGAGGAGGCAGATCAGAGTCAAGTTAATGCCATTTAAGTTGCATAAACAACCTGTACCATACAAGACACCGATACTGCACACTGCCTTCTACGCAAAGAAAACACTGCTTATAGGAAAGTAAACAGCTTATTGTTTCTATATTTTAAACTACACTGATTCCTGCAAGACCGTTTTGCATCCATTCAGTTAACAGGATGTTATGGATGCATATGGAATTTTCTCTGCCGAGGGTTGCCTTCGGAAGCATGACAAAAGAGGTCTTATAAATTAAAACCTGGATACATACGATTGATGAACCACATGCAGGAACAGAGGGGATCTGAGCCTTCTGAGATAATACACCAGGTTGACAAAGTGCCCTATGCCAGATGTAGTTATTAATGTTGCCTTGTAAATTATGTCTTTCACTCTGCAGCCTTTAATATTAACTATATAACATTTCACGTACTGCAAGCAGATCGACTGTAACAGATGTTGGCTTAGACACCAATGATTCTTTTCCCCACTCTGCTATGATTTGTCCACTGTAACCTGAACGGAAGGAATACATAAGAATCTGAACGTTAACATGGCAACATTTTACAATAAAGTTCTGCAAGAAATAACTAACTCTAAATGCATACATTCATATAAAGTTAGCTGAACTACAAAATGTCACTGAGATCAATTAATCTAATATGCCTGATGAACACATTTATTCTCAAACTTTGTTTACATGCAGGTTTTCCTGGGGCAAAGGAAGAGCCACATGACAAACTGTATTACGTTACAAGAACTGGGATACTCAGCGGATAAGACAGCATGTAAGCCACACAAATAACTTGTTCAGAAGACCAAAAAGACTGTGAAATGAGATATGTGCTTTATTCTCTAAGAGAGCTGGTAAATAAATCAATACAAGTACAGAACAATTTATTAAGGGTCTACACTAAAAGTATATGCTTGGATTGCACGTTTGGCCTTTCTGTCCAGACACTGCAGGTTTGTCATAGCAGACTATTATTCCCCAGGGGGTGGGGCAACGTTGGCTGAGCGTTGCCTGAGCATTGCTTGTGTCGGGGGTGTGCTTGAAATCAGTTTCCCAATTTGTTCTGTATTGGCCCCTATGGTTTACCAGGTACCTGTGAACCCACAGTATTATAACCGAGAGCAGCAGCAGACCGCCTTAGTTTTGAAGTTTGTGCTGTGGATCTGAAGTGTGAACAGACGCATAGGGTCTGAGTACGGAGGATGTGTATGTCCCATGAACAACTCTCCCATAGCAATAAAAGGGTCGAAGCAGTGAGATTTAGTTAAGAACTGACGATTTTAAATTGGGAGGGTATCAGATAAAAAGTGATTGGTGATCCCCACATTGGAAATAATTTCAATAAAAGACACCATTATTATATTATACACTCACCTAAAGGATTATTAGGAACACCATACTAATACTGTGTTTGACCCCCTTTCGACTTCAGAACTGCCTTCATTCTACGTGGCATTGATTCAACAAGGTGCTGAAAGCATTCTTTAGAAATGTTGGCCCATATTGATAGGATAGCATCTTGCAGTTGATGGAGATTTGTGGGATGCACATCCAGGGCACGAAGCTCCCGTTCCACCACATCCCAAAGATGCTCTATTGGGTTGAGATCTGGTGACTGTGGGGGCCAGTTTAGTACAGTGAACTCATTGTCATGTTCAAGAAACCAATTTGAAATGATTTGACCTTTGTGACATGGTGCATTATCCTGCTGGAAGTAGCCATCAGAGGATGGGTACATGGTGGTCATAAAGGGATGGACATGGTCAGAAACAATGCTCAGGTAGGCCGTGGCATTTAAACGATGCCCAATTGGCACTAAGGGGCCTAAAGTGTGCCAAGAAAACATCCCCCACACCATTACACCACCACCACCAGCCTGCACAGTGGTAACAAGGCATTATGGATCCATGTTCTCATTCTGTTTACGCCAAATTCTGACTCTACCATCTGAATGTCTCAACAGAAATCGAGACTCATCAGACCAGGCAACATTTTTCCAGTCTTCAACTGTCCAATTTTGGTGAGCTTGTGCAAATTGTAGCCTCTTTTTCCTATTTGTAGTGGAGATGAGTGGTACCCGGTGGGGTCTTCTGCTGTTGTAGCCCATCCGCCTCAAGGTTGTACGTGTTGTGGCTTCACAAATGCTTTGCTGCATACCTCGGTTGTAACGAGTGGTTATTTCAGTCAAAGTTGCTCTTCTATCAGCTTGAATCAGTCGGCCCATTCTCCTCTGACCTCTAGCATCAACAAGGCATTTTCGCCCACAGGACTGCCGCATACTGGATGTTTTTCCCTTTTCACACCATTCTTTGTAAACCCTAGAAATGGTTGTGCGTGAAAATCCCAGTAACTGAGCAGATTGTGAAATACTCAGACCGGCCCGTCTGGCACCAACAACCATGCCACGCTCAAAATTGCTTAAATCACCTTTCTTTCCCATTCAGACATTCAGTTTGGAGTTCAGGAGATTGTCTTGACCAGGACCACACCCCTAAATGCATTGAAGCAACTGCCATGTGATTGGTTGGTTAGATAATTGCATTAAATGAGAAATTGAACAGGTGTTCCTAATAATCCTTTAGGTGAGTGTATACCATTATATTAATTCACATCCCTGCTAGCAGTATAAACAAAGACTAACTGAAATTAACATTCAGGGGTGGGGTGGGGTGGGGGGTAATATAGTGTCTCAGGGGTCTGGATGAGTGCTACAGCAAAAAAATAAGTAAAGATGCAAGGCTTTTTGGGAATCAAACAAAATATGGGGGGGCTGTACACCTCATAGCATCCTCTTGAACAGCCGCTAAGGTAATTACAAGCTAATACTGTTTGGCAGCATATAATTAAGCCTCTGCAACGCACACTGCATACAATTATCAGCCTTTATGATGCATCAATGAAAAAACAGTCAGGTCTTCGAGGGAAAATGTTCTCTAAAAGAAAGGTATAAAAACTGCATTAACCTGCGATACAATTAATTAATACAAAGGAAGAATATGAACAACAGTGACGCTTCAAAAAACAGTGAAATCTAACTGCAGAACTAAACCTCATCCACTCAGTGGGTGCCTCTGAACTCAGTTCTACCAGCAGCTGATCCAGACAGTCAATTCCCCCCCCCCCCCCCCCGACGTCCTCATCCCTCACAATGACACACGTGCGTACACAGAGTGGGGGAGGGGAACGGGTTACTACATGAAGGATAGGACGTGGCCATTTCAATTCCAATGGTGTTCCACAGATCACACATGACTCCATGTTCCACTCCATGTGTTTCTCACAAAGACTACAAACTATAGCCCAAATCCAGATTGTAGAAATTTCCACTTGATGATTGATTTAATTAGTCACAAGTATAACTAGTTTTTGTTACATCTGAGCATGAAATGAAAATTACAACACAAGAATGTAGACACACAGGGCATTGACACAAAACTTTCAAATTATAATGATGTTATTAATGAGGAGCGATTTCAATTAATTAAATTCAGATCAGACACAATATTCTATCATTCCTTCCTTTTTAATCCTGGTATCCAAAAATGAAAGAAGAACAGCAGGGAGTTTACATTAGGATCTTGTCCCTGGCAATAACAGCATCCAGTCTTCCCAATACTGTGGGCAACATAAGGAAACACAACAGGCAAATATTTTAATTTTGTACAGATTTATGTTCAATAAGAATAATGTTCCCCTGCTATGACAGCGATACTAATGGCAAACACTTGTCTTCTTAAACAAATGTACAACAATAATAATAATCATAATAATAAGCTCGTAATAATATTTTTGGGGGTGGCAAGGTGCGAAACCACTTGATCATGTCACAAATGCACAGACACAGAGCAGATGGGAGAAATGCTAAACCCCAGCACCTCTCCTCAGTCACCGCATCCCATGACAGATGGGCCCAGATCCTGGGACACTACTAATCTGCATTTCTCTTTCACTTAAAGGGCCAGAGCTGCCTGCCTCTCTCCCTGTCAGTACTGTTCAGTTTTGTTTTATAAAATGCAGCAAGTTGAATACATAGAGTGTCATATACAAAGCACTTGAAGTGGGATTATTTGCATGAATAGCAGTAAAAGTATCGGCCAACTCGTGTGAATACTGGAAAAGAAAATATGGCGTGGACTCGCAAGACAAAGACTCGTTTTAGTGGAAACTCTAGCTGATATTTGGAGGATATTTGCATTCATGGGTGGTTTAATAAGAACTAAAGAAACAAAACACTCATATTGTTAGGAGGAATATGGATTGGCTTGACTTTTGAGCTGCTGAAGTTGGATTGTCAAGATTTGATTGCAAAATGCGGAAGGCGCAATACAGCATTCTGCCTCTTATCATACACCCAGCTGGTGACGTTTAATAGTCTGTAGCTGTGAGTTTTAGCAGGACTGTGATTGAAAATGTAGCATCTTGATGTATAACAGATATTTCAAGAACAAGGAAAGAACAGACTGAGATATTCATATGCTAATGTCATTCGGTGCAACAACACCACAGACCTTATAGATTACAGCATTCGCACAGAAGTCTACCCCAATAGGACACTTTTCCCCTACTCTTTCTAATCAATACATTATGTGAGCATGTAATGCCTATATACACACACAACTATTTTGTGTTTGTCGTTTATAGGTAACTAAAAAAGGAAAATAATGGTGCAATGTAATTTCATTTGACACAAATGTGAGATGTGAGCTGCATTTCAGATTAAACTATTTATTATTGTTTTCATCATACAAAAAAACACCTGGTATTCTTGGGTGTAACATAATCAAATGCCATTTGTAAAGATACAGTGATTGGAGTTGGAGATTGGAAATTTGGAACTAATAAGCCATTAAATTAAAATGTGACATTTTACCAAAACAAAAGCTTAATTTTTAATACTTTCCATACTCATGTTATTAGGTAACATTACTTAGCCTATTAGATTAGGATTACTCTAAAGGTTAAATGAAATTACCTTAAACTTAAAAACTCCTAATTCCATAATCAACCAAGTTAATAAAACATGACTAATAATAGACTATTATACTGTATGCTTGTGTAAAAAAAAAACATGACAGATGTTAACATTGCTGCTATGCATCTTACAAGAGACACTTCAAGAGCTGAAAAGAATGACTTCCATCAAAGACTCATTTTCAAGGCCCTGTTCAAATTAAACTGAGCATGATGTTTCTTTATAGCAAACTTTGCCCCATGTGATCCAGACATAAGCACATACCTTCAACTACAATTGTTAGGGAAAAAGTAGTCTGGCAAGCAGTAAATATAAACATTCCTGAGGATTACCTTCTATCTGATTAATACTATTTTTAAAGTGAATGATCACCAAGTTTGAATGCCCTTCTTAAGATGTGTTTGTCTTGTCTATTCCCATTAGCATCTGACTTTGAAAAAGCATCAAAACATGTTTACTCACAGCACTGGCATTACCACCTTATCAGATTGATTTTCTCCCAGGAAAAGCAATCGTTAAAGAAAATCTATTAGGTCAAAAAGCAAACTAAAGAAAAAAGAAAAAGAAAAGGTGAATTTTCATAACGGCCAATTATTACAACAAGTCGTCAGCTTTGAATCGTTGCTGTTCGGGGGAACATATCTGTGTAGACTTCACAAAAGTCCAGATCCTAATTTCAAGGGCAAGGAGCACTCAACAATCAGGCACCAGTCTCAGATAAGGGACAGAGCCTGGGTTTTCTCACACTTCTTCAGTATGCAACACACTCAGCTACTGGAATAGCAGAGAAATCTCCCTTTTGTCAAAACCCAAAGCAAGTCCCTATCAATGCAGTGGGATTGAACATGGCTAAATGCTTTCCACTTTGAGCACAATTTTGCACTTAAGTAAATAATTATATTAATATGAACTGAAAAAATGCAATATGTCATTTTGAAAGTTAATGGGCAATTAACAAAAAGAGCAGTGAATTGGTAAACATTCAATTTTTATTTTTATTGAAGAAAATCAATTGGGTGTATCTGTAACTAGAATGAGGAAAGTATCTAATGTATTTAAATCAAACCCTTTCCACATCCTATTTAAGTTACACAATGATTAAAATGGACAAGTATTGAAATCTTGCTAAAAGCATTTTTTGTTTTTTTACTGCACACACAGCTTTTTAGATATATGTAATTGCACAGTATTTGCATCAACAGATCATATTAACACTGTTAACTTTAAGTTGTTATATTAACCACTGATAACACCCATGCCTGACAGCAACAATTAGATACCCAGGCTGCACTGTTTATAAGAGCAAAGGCAGAACAGAAACAAACAGCGTGTGAGTCGGTCCAGGAAAAGAACCCCAGGTTGGGTTAAATTACAAACACATTTGCTCGAGCAGGAGGAAGGGGCGCACAGACAAAGGGAAAGCAGGCCGTCTGCGAGAGTCCAGAGAGGCCATGACAAAGGGGGTGATTTCCACCTCATATAAGATTATCTTAAACTGCTGCACTAAAGAAAGTGGAGGATTAGATGCAAGAACTTTTACTCTCACTGTTTTATTGTTGCAAAAGTGTAGAGTAGACTTCATATTTAATCTGGGCCCTTCTTAATCAGGCGTTCTTTTCTAAATGTATAAAAAGAACAGGATTGAACTTGTTAAACAAAACTAAAAAACAACTTTGTATTTCTAGTCCACTGGGATCAAATTCTGTGGTTGGATAAAATGAAAAATTCAGCTTTTGGACACACAGATCAGTTGTATATTTGGAAGCTCACACCCACTGTGGAGCATGGCAGTGTGGCTGTTTTGCCAACCTCCGGTCCTGGTGTCCTTCTCAGAATAGAGGGTTGGATGGCTACCACAAAATACCAGGATATGTTAGACAATAAACCTGGATCCCTTGGCTCAGAAGCTGAAGCTTGGTCGCAAATGGACTTTCCAGAACAAAAACAATCCTAGACACACATCCGCTACCAAATCGTTAAGGGAGCACAGAATCAACGCTCTTGATTGGCCATCACAATCTTCAGACCTAAATCCAGCAGGATATCAGTGCTATGAACTGAAAAAACAGACCACGAGCGCAAGCCACACAAGCTGGTGAACCTATTAAAAGGCTACAGGAAGTGCCTGCTGAAGAAATTTTGAGGCCATCGTATATTACAAAGACAAATGCATAAAATGGTTGACCAACTTTCACATTTGGCACATCTATAAATATAGCACACTCCAACCTGTCAGTCTTCCAGGTATGAAAACCAAAATCACCTCCCTCCAGTGGAGACTGTCAACCATATCCAACTTCAACAAAGATAAGCCAACAGGGGTCCTTGCAGGACACATGGCGATGGTAGTGGGCTAGGGAGTAGCAGCTGCTCGGGTCCCAGGTGCAACACCTATTGGCCACAAACGGACATCTGCTTCACCAGAGGGAGCGGCAGAGAGCAGCGGGCCGGCACCTGCACTCACAGGTGCGGTGACCAGGGGAGCTGGCACAGGAGAAAGGCACCCAGAGTGCTGCCGTCATAGAAAAGAGTGAAAACACTGCCCTACATTTCCCTGCCTGTTGGGACTGGGCATCGATGTCACACGGTCATGAAACAGTGTACACACTCAAAATAAAGTGGCCATTAAAAAAAAATAAAGTGTTGTACATTAAATGTCAAGGCAATTCAAGAGAAAGTGTCTGTTAATTAAATAAGTCAAGGGATAATAGAGAAATACCATTATGAAAACACTGAACTGTTACCAAAATATAGAAAAACATTTACAAAAACACAACAGTAAAATTAAAATGCAGCGGGGCCAATTTGCTAAATTAGTAGAATAAACAAAAAATAATAAGAACATAAACTTGGCATTGTGAAACACGTCTACACTGTAGTCATTTCTGAGCTGAATTTTACCAATTGGATATTAGTATAATCTGTGTTCATGTGATTTTTTTTATAGCTTAATTCAATTCAGGTCTCTAACACCAGTGACCTTAAATAATGTCACTGCACAAAGTAGCTCTTTAGATCATACAAGACACGTTTTTTGTGAAGACACTGTTTCACATGACATACAAGAAAAATAGCCTGCCCTTTTTTTCTGTATAATGTTATAGTGCGACTTCATTTAATCTGCCACCGTCTGGTTTCCAAAATAACAAACAATAGCCCAGAGCAGAGCAACAAGAATAATCCCCAAACTAAAAGGTATGTCCAAAACAAACAGGTTAGAAAAACTGAATCTCTTTCCCTGAAACAAAACAGACCTCAGGAAGAATAAACAAAAATCTATGCTGACGGAGAAAGTTAACAAATTATTACTCAAAAGTTTTAAACAAAAACAAAAGCAGTGCAGAGAAAACAAATAAGAAATAAGAGGAGGAGAATAAGAGGCACTCAGACAGTTGTGGGTGTAAAGAAATATACAAAAACTGCCAAACCATGTTGTTGAAGTTGAATCATTGCGATACTTGAAGGCAACTTGATGATGTTCCGGGATTAATAAAATGGGCAATCAAGGAACACTCAATGACCCACTCCAGCCGTAGAAAAATCACACAAAAGTGTCCATTTACACACACTACTTCTGAAAGCTTTGGAATACAAACACAAACTGATAGCACAGATGAAGAGAAACCTTAGTGACAAAGACATTTCTTGCATCACATTTTGATCAAATCCTAAAACCGTCTACCATTCCTATATATTTCAAGATGGCACAGATGTATGAATTCCAGCCTTGTTAGTTTTCTGAGAAGCGTCAGTGTAGGTGTTCTAACCACTGTTATTTTCTGAATGCCATTTCTCAATTGGGCAATGTTTTCGAAAGGTCACTGATGTGACTCAGTTTAACAGTAGGAGATCTTCCTAATGGGATTCGACTCTTCTGTGATCCCACCACTACAAATGTGTCACCATCTCCACAAATACAATATGCCAAAGATATTAAATACTTTTAGTTATATCTCTTTTTTTATTTTCTTTAGACAATTTCATGAAAATGTAATATGGTGTTTATGCACGCCTTTTCACTTGTACAGAGTTTTACAGGTATGCCAGTCTAGTATCCCCAAATACAATGCACTGGATAATGTAAAAGATGTGTGTTTATAGGTCAAACAAGTAGCCCAGCATCAATATCATTCAGCAGACACTTAAATTGACCTGAGGTGAGAAGTTCTCCTATAAGTATTATTCTTAATAAATGTTAATTAGATTTTGTAGGGGAAAGGTCTCTATTCCTTTCTCCTGCCAAGCATGAATTTTCTTAGACTTGTCACAAGAATACCTTTTCTATGCTTTGCTTGGCTCCATTTAAGCAATATAATGAAAGAGATAGGATGAGACATGCTGACAGACAATGCTCTGACATAATACAATCAACTGGTTCAGCATAACTCATCGGTCTTGGGTTTCACCTGTGTAAGAATGCACTTGACAATCAAGAACCTTC